>NW_009259313.1:429295-451863 GCF_000687185.1 Egretta garzetta | reverse complement strand
GGACGGGACAGGGGACAGTAACATGCTTGCTGACCAGAGCTAGTCTGAAGCATGGATTTTCCCCAGCTGGGAAAGGTGAGCCTTTGTCCTTTCAATACAGAAGATGATAAAAAGCTGAGCAGCAGAGTGAGTTTAGTGGAAGGTGCTGCCTAAAATTTTACATTTTCCAAACCAGAGTGGACTGGCTGCTGTCACCTCTGCGGACTATTGCTCAGGAACTCCTCTGTGGAAGCCAAAGTGAAAGCATGCCCTAACACAGCCTCCAAGGTCTTCCCAATGGGGAGCCTGGAAGCCTTTGGCTGAGACAGCCTGAGCAGCTACAGGAAGGTCCTCCCAACCTGGGACACTAGCTCCAGAAGCTTTAGGCATCTGTACAGGAAATAGCTGTGTGTGAAGGATCCTGGACACAGGGGAAAAAAAACCAAACACACACACACACACAAAAAAAAGGGAGAACAAATACCAGACAGATGGAGAGCAAGCATGGGAAGAAGCTTGCTAAGAAAGCTCTCCTTCTCTATGTGACACCAAGAATGGAAGGGGATCCCAATGGAAACCAAGCAGAGGGGGAAGGAAGGAAGAAAGAAATATCTGAATGCACATTTTGTAGAGACACCAGAGACAGGGGAAACAAGGGCTTGTTGTTTCATGATCATTGTAGCCAAAAAAAAAAAAAAAATCTAACCAAGGTTTACTTCATTCAGCATCAGCCTGCTAACTGATGGGCCTCTGTACAGCACAAAAAATAGCTCCAAGTTCTTCTCAAGAGAGTCTTGACAAGTCAGACTTGGCCCATCCAGGGACACTGGAGAAATAGATGTAACTTTGGAACAAGTTTTTGAGTTATCAGCACTGATCTGAACTGGATTTTCAAAATAAGCACTGCAGCCAGCAGGCTAAACTCACTGGAAAGTCTGTGTGCTAAACTCTAAAGTGCTGTTCACAGCTGCTGACAGCCTGGTCCTAGGACACAGAAAAGCCATCAGCAAAAGGCTACTGCTGGGGCAGTATGACATTTAGCCAAAAAGTCTGCTTTTTCCATGAGTTAAGCCAATGCCGGAAAGTTTAAAGGGTCCTTATCACCTTCATCTCTGCTTCATGTGTGAAAACGAGTTATGACCTTCCACCTGCCCACAGCACAGGCAGACTCCCTCTTTCTTTGGTTTTACAATAGTGTTTTCCTACTTTTTGTACTTGTTTTTCTCTCCTCTGTTGTGGGAAAGACCCACGTGGACAAGAGGGGAAATTACTGGACAATAAAGGGGAAACAATGACACTGACAGCACTCAGAGCTGTAAAAAGCACAAAGTAAACACAAGAGAAAAATATTTTTTCCCTTCTACCCTTGTTTGTTAAGCCATTAGAGGTGTGACTTATTTTTGGCCAAAGAGGGGAGAAGGCAATGTTTACAGCTGGTAACAACACTTGCTTTTTCAGTTTGTCTCCCTTTCAAAAGGCATAACCTGAAACAAACAAGCACGTGTGTATTTTGAAAGCCTGTACAGGGGAAACAGAAGTTCACATCCACCTCGCTGTACTCCTCTCCCATCACAGCTCTGGTGTGGTTCTAACCTAAGGGTACGCTAGGAGGATGATAAAGCAAGCTTGCAGTTTAGCATGAGCCGGCTTGTTCAGCACTGCTAAATCAGGCTCAACACCTTAAAAATGCATACGTGCTTCTGTAGCATCCCTGTTGTCCATAGAAAATCAGAAGTTCAGAGAGGAATCAGGATCACAAGCCTGACAGTCTTGAGCAGCAACAGCACTGAGACTCTCTATTGCAGTCCTAAATACGGCGGAACTGAGAGTGAATCATGTGTGACGAGCAGACGGTTGAGGGCTTTTGCGTGCTGGCCTTCACTAACCTAACAGGGAGCTGAATTAACTTCTGGTACTCTAAGAACCCATACAAGCCTCTTGGACACCCAAAAGAGTCATCAGATCTTAGTGAGAACCCCTCTTGCTCCCCACTCAACTCTTCCTGCTTCAGCACAGTATCATTTTCATTTCCCACGTGCATAACCCGTACAGGGAATACTTTCATGCCACAGGACTTTTCAAGCTCCAGGCACTTCTCATAACTAACTACTGATGTGAATCTCGCTTCCATTCTTCCCAGTTCTATCTTAGGTACTTGTAAGTGTCTAGTTTCTAATTAGGCCACAGGTTGGTTGAGGCACTTGCCACTTTCATTAATTCAGATGCAAATAGCAGTTTAATGGAGACAGATTACCTCAAAGCCAAAGCCCCCACCACATTAAAGCAGGTTACCCACAAGCTCTAGCTAAGAAGTTCAACCCGTAGTTAGAGGAGCCCCTCTGGGGGCCACCAGCTGTAATGGCACGTCACCACGGAGCTGCACACTTCAGGGGTTTGATTAGAGAAGTAGAGGAACCTCATCAAGCAAGCTCGGGATTACCAGCCAACACCAATCCTTAAAATGATAAAACTACTCGGGGAACAAGCAGAAAGACTTCCTGGGGTGAGGGATACATGGTGAAAGCTCAGTTTATGGCTTTTCCCTTGTTGCATTACTGTTTTGCACACAGTAAAGAATAAATTTTTATCCATTCCTTAGACCTGCAAGGAAATCCAACCGTGACCACAGTGCATATAGAGCACGGTATTCCAAGCCGCACACTAATGTGCCTGATGTGGGAAGCAGGTGCGTGTCCTGGTCCCCACAGTTATTTTACTGCACAACACCACTTGAGAGAGGGTGATCCTAATAGATGGAATGGAAGGGCAACGTGAAGCCTTTAGGAAACAGAAGCTGATAGAGAAGACAAACAGATGGAAAAACAGAACTAGATGCCTAAATGCTGTGGAATAACGCAAGAACAACCGTGGTTGAAAGGAAGAACACTTTGTTCCCCTGTATGAATGCTTGCTTACTTAATTGCCTTCTTGATCTGCTCGAGTTCTGCTTTCGATCATGATGCACGATGAATTGAGCACATATATCCATCCAATCCACCACAAGCCTAATAATCTCCACAACCCATCTCTCCTCTCCCAGCTTGCAGTTACGAGATTCCTTCCAGCACATGAATCATGTTTGGAAATCAGAAAATAACAGAGCATCATACAGGCAATAACAAAGCAGTAGCTGTTTGCTTGCATTAATCAAAGCTGCTCTCTCCACATATACAAAGCTTGTTTTCTCTGGAGAACAAAGAAGTCACAGCACACTAGGAGGAAACAATAGAGTAAGGAAAAACAACAACAGCTGGCAGAAGCAAAGTGTTTTCTTTCCTGTTGGAAGAGTAAAGCCTCCTGTTTTCATTTCTGAGTTATTTTTTTTTACCTTCCCCCTCAAACAGCAATAAAGTGGGACTCAGCTTACCCTAAGTCCTGAAGAGACGAGGAGAAGCAACATATCTTGAGGAGAAAAAGCTACCTGGAATAAGGGGGAAGGGGAAGCTCTGTGCTCCTACCCTACCCCATCCCACTATCGTTTCACCGTATCAGTCTCCAAAAGTGCAGCAAGTCATAGCCTTGCAGAGAAACTGGCAGCTCTAGCACAGAAATAAGTCTCTGAAGGTGCTGACGCAACTCAACCAGAGGCTCTCTGAAGAGCTTCCTGGGTTCCCTCTTGCTAGGAACAAGTTTGCAGCACTCTAACGCACTGACAGAAAACACCAGCCTCTTTACAAGTGAGGAGCAATGTGAAGAAAAACAGAAGCTGCCAACTTGAAGATATTACATTCCCATCAAAAAAACTCTGTCAGTCTGTCTACCTTCACCAGTCCAGGACTGACCCAATTGTAGGAATCTTAATTCTTAAAAAAACCACTAATTATTTTTGCATGAATGCAGCTAGTCACCAGCTAATGCTCATGACAAAGTATTGTTACTCTCCCAGAAGGCAAATATTTTCTCTGGAGCATCCCGCTGTAAGAAACCATCAATACCTTTGTGAAGCAGCAACATTCATTTTTAGATGATCATGATTTGAACTGTATTATGCTGAGATAACAGTGACCCCCAAAGACCTGGCTTCAATATGGAAAGTTTTTCCCTCGTCAGGCTTGTTAATTTTTTTCAAAACATTAAAGAAATAGAAGAGACATTAAGTCAGCTTCCCAAGTGCCTTTCAGACCTTCACTTCCAACCTGTGAATCACTAGCAGCACCTAGTGGTCACAATAAATTAAACAGCAGATTTTCAGGTTGACCATGGAATGAAATATAGGAAAATCAGTTCTAAACAATGTTTACCGACTTATTTACATGATTAGCTTGAAATACAGCAACACCAGCATTACACAGATTCTCTAAAATGCTTGTGTTATTTCTGTAATCCAAGAAACTCCTCCTGCCTGCATCAACCTCAGTTCAGCCCCAAGGGCGCTTCAGGTAGCCAGAGACTGCCACCAGCATAGCCTCTGCTACAGTGATCGGAGCGCAGCAGCAGGAACCTACATGTTCCATAAGGCTAGAGAGCATCAAAAGAGTTCCCAGAAGCAGTACACCACGTTCACATGGCGTGCAGGAGCACAGCCTGGGAGACAGGCACTCACAAAGCTTAAGAATACCTTTACACAGTGACCTCCACAAGAGAGACTACGTGCTGCTACACTAGTTCAGCGGGAAGAATGGAACAAAACTCCAAGCAATTGAAGATCAATTCCTCTTGTCTCCTCCTGTTCTGACAGCTTCTCAGGGGGCAGAATGCACAGTACAGCTGGGACAACTAGAATATCTAAAATAGATTAAAATGTAAAATAGATAAAGCAGGCAGAAATCCCCAGGAATTCCCAGCTACTGTAGCAACTGCTTTTTACTACCAAGGAAAAGAAACTAAAGCAAAGGGAACATACAGATACTTTTATTGCTCACCTTTTATACAACAGCACACCTTCAGCCATTTTCTTTCACAGCTTGACAATGTTTATGTACACAAAAAACCCAGCAAGAAGCATTATGTGGCTTTCAGTAAAGAAAAAAACCCAAACATTAGAACATCAAACTCAGCCAGGCTTTGTTTTCTGCAGCAATAACAAAAGGGCTTCCTCCAGGCAGGAACTAATCTTCCCAGGCCGTAGTGCATTTCTTTAAAAAGACAACCCCCAAAACAAATTGCCCTAGATCTGCTGAGCCAGTGGTATTAACTTGCAAATAAAATAAATTTCAGTTTTGCATTTCTTCTAGCTGATTTCAAGTAAAAATTAGGTTTGGAGGAGGAGCAACTTGTTTTGGATGGATGCAGGTCAGTTTGAATTGCTACACCTAACTACAGGCCTACACACACTATTGGTTCACAATTCAGCTTAGTTTTAAATGATCTTTGCAGATTTTGGCGGCGGTCAGTCTTCAGAGTTGAGCAGGTGGGAAAGTTTTGTTTTGCAGGAGATAAGGCTACCAAACATGGCATCCACAGTAGAGTTCATATAACAGACAACAAACCTGTTTGTCAGAGGGAGTTCACTATGCGCGCACGCATGTGTAACATCATCATGACTAAAATGAGAGGCCATCAAGCCAAAAAGCAATACTCAGAACTTATTTTAGAACGTGTAATTGAACAATCATTAGGGGGAAAAAAATGCAGAAGGTCTATTGTGTATTATAATAGACAAATTCAACCAGGCAGGTCTTGATATTTCTCTAAATCAAAGCAGAAGGCAAACGCAGCAGGTAGTTTCAGAACAAAAGTGTTTTGAGCAGAGGGAACCAGTCCAACATCTAAAAAGCATGGCCATTAGTCGATGTTTAGGGTGCAGTGGGAAGTGACAATGCATTTAATTCTGACAAGTTAGGGGGTGGGGGGCAGGAGAGGTCTACAGAAAGTTGTACTTTGCTCGATGCAGAACATCCAACCCAAAGAGATTCTACCTGCCACGTACAAACCTGTACTAATTCAAGCAGCGATTAAGCCAGGCCTCTGAAATCAGGTTTCTATTAAGTGAGCTCTGCTGAAGCAAAAGTTTTTAGCAGCCTCAGCTTGTGAAGTGTCTTCCTTGTCCAAAGCCAGATTGATTATACTGATAACCTCCATGCTGGAAGTGCTGCTCAAACTGCCCCCCTTGATTAAAATTCTGTCCACCTCTGCCCCCCCAGCCTCCTCCTTGACCTCCACGGCCACCGCGACCACTTCCTGAATATGAAGACGACTGGTAGCCACCATAGCCTCCTCCTTGGTAGCCACCACCGCCACCACCACCACTGTGGTAGCCACCCGTTTGAAAACCTGCATCTCTGTAGTTGCTCTCCCTGTAGCTGCTATCCTGGTAGCCACCACCTCCACCATCAGTCCAACCTCCTTGAAGCTTGTTTCCTCTTCCGCCTCCTCTGCCACCATGATCGTAACCACCACGTCCTCCTCGTCCCCCTCGATCATGGCTTCCTTGTTCATGACCTCCTCGCCCTCCATATGATGAGTCATAGCCCCCTCTTCCTCCTCGGTCGTGACCCCCATGGTCATAGCCTCCTCGCCCACCATATGAGGACTCATAGCCACCTCTTCCTCCTCTGCCGCCGCCTTGTTGCGGACCAGCCTCTGGTCTTTTCTGCCACGGTGGCATCTCAGGAGGTGGTGGTTCAATTTCATTGGGCCTTCCTCCTCTGTCAGGCACTCTGCCCATTAGCACCTGCAAAGGGAAAGGGAGAACTGCCGCAGGAGTTGTAACACCTCACGGAAGAGTCACACTTACTGATACACACCACAAACAGCAGCCACTCAAGGGTTCTTACATCTAGAGGATTTCATCATGCAAACTTTTGCATGTTTGAATGTGACAGACCTTTGCCTCCAATTAATAAAAATTAAACAGCGATTATCTAGTACTCCAAGCACTGCTACAGAATTAGAATATTACCCGAAATACAATTGATACCCAAAATGGAGAAAAGCATGTGTGTACACCCACAAATTTTAAAGTACCAGGTATAGTGCTGTACCTAGCTACTGAGCTTCAAGTTCAGCACATGTACTTTTGTGAGCCTATTACTGCTGTAAGATCATAATTTTTGACACGAGGGAAATTTCTTAGTCTAAATCGTATTCCTACTATGTCATTGCTAAAACTACACACTTGACTATAATCTAACTTGTGAGATCCTTGCTTTGTGATCTTAATACATTCTATCTACATAGACCAGAAACACAGTTTCTATGTAGGTGTTCTTTTAGACACAGTGACAGAACGAGGTAGCAGCAGTATAACGACATCAGTAATACTGATAAGGCAGAGCAGGCCTCCTCCCACTGAAAGTAATCAAAGATATTTCAGCAATTTTCTACTGCCCCTAAGAAGCAGGACTATGAACCTAAACAGGTGAAAATGCAGTACCCATAATGCACCGATGCATAATCTGGAATACATAAACACCAAATTTCTTTTCCATTATTTCCAAATCCCACTTACTATTCTAAAAAAAAGTAGGATTTATGCCACATTCGAATTACTTAAATACTCATAACAGAACAAGCCATTTGTCACCAAAGGTACCTTATTAATGGCACATGCAGTCTTCTCTCGGATAGACCCACTGCTTGTTCTCATAATCTTTGACAGATCCTGACGAGCTGCCAAGAGATTTGCAACGGAAATAGTGCACTTAGTAGATAAGAGGGCACGTTTTGGCTGGTAGACTTTAGCCAGTTTTTCTGTTTGACTCTGTTGGAAAGAAGAAAAGCAAAACCCAGTCAGCTAAAGTAATAGGAAAGCAATGGGACACCTCACCAAAAGAATCAAATCAACACCGAAGAACAAGACACTACTGTAAATAGAACAAAAATTAATATAAAAAGTGAGAACCACTTTGTAACTAAGAATCACTGCAACAAAGCTAGCATTCGTCAAATTAATTTCTTAAGTAATACAGGAAACACTATTCTGACCAAACTGACAAGACACTGATCTTCTGACAATTTTAAGATTAACAATATATACATGCAGGCTGTATTACTTCCGGGCGGTCAAACACAGAATAGAAGTGTGTCATATAGTTATACAAATTACTGCCAACATCTAAAAGATACTGAAAGTGAAACATGTCCATGTCCAGCCTCCAGAGCTCCTTCTGTGCCTGCACCCTGATCCACACCCATTCCAGTCAGCCTAGCATTATTATATTTCCAACACTGTTATCAGCAGAAAAAGGCCGTCTTAACTCTTTCACACTCTTCATTCCAGTCAGCTTCTTCACAAAAGCAAGCCATCAAGAGGTACTGGCAGAACTAAAGCTCTCAAGTGCTTGTTCTAATGCAGTCCTCTCACATACGTAGTGCCTAAGCTAGAAATCAGATCCTACACATCAACTTTGCCTTGTATGCTATCTCTCTTCCTCTACTGCCTTTTGGCATTAACCACACTGGCTTTTTTGAACACCTCAAAAGTATGACAGCAGTTTTCCAACTGACAGACACAACTGAAATCTGTGCTGCCTGCCATGAGTTAATACATGAGGTACATCTAGCTTCAGTTACCAACAGAGTATAACGTGTGATGCAGTTAGGATAAACCAGATTGCAATCTGCACACAGACAAAAGGGCTGCTTTTTGTCTGGACCCCACATGACAGCAATGGGGACAGGCAAACCAGGTTTTCCAACAAATCTCTTGACAGGGCAAGGACTTAGGAGCAAATTTTAAAATCTTAAAATGCTATTTTCCATCTAAAGGCAGACAACTGGAACTGGGAAGAATTGAGAGTATATATTTCCAAGTGACTCAATGATAAGTTTTCAGAACCAAAAGCTTCTACTTCTATATTACAAGTTGAACAGGGTTTATTCAAAATGAAGGAAAACATGCACATAATTTACCTGACACTGGCTAAAGACAGGAAAAGCAACAGTATTCACCAGAGCAGTAGCATGTTTTTCCCTGGCAAGTTTGACTGAGCTCTGAGCACAGTATTTTGGTGCTATGATATCATTCTTTTAGGTGAAACTTGAAATTTTTGAACTTTAAAAAAATCTTAACAATAGTTTTATAAAACAGTAAGTTTTTACTGGTGTTTCTGCTATCTGGAAAAGTAACTATGTAGTTATACTACTGTATTCTGATACTTCTTGAATTTTAAAATAAAAAAAACATAAATCACTATCATGTATTAAAGCATTGCTAAAAGTTACTGTTCAAACAAACTGTATTGCATGTCTGGAATACTATAGCCACAATCTTGTATTGTTCTGGTCCTAAGAAATTTAGATTTGCATTTCAATAGCTATAAATGCATATATACAAACTGTGGGGTTTGGTGAAAGAATTTTATGTAGCTAGGCAAGTTCAAAAACATTTGAGAATTCTCATAGAAAAAAACCCAAACATGGATTTGGATGCCGAAGCTGTAACACAATTAGAAGTCCCTCATTTCTAACCTAATCCATACTTTTGCTCATTTTCATTCGCTATTAAAATATTCAAACAATCAGATAGTTCTTCAATCAGCTACTAAAAAACCTGGAGAATACAAGGTGTAAGAGATAGGACACCAGGAGAAGTCCTGCCTCCCCAGAAAAGGGGAAAGGTCACAGTTTGTTATTAAAATACAGCCGCTTTTTGAATAAATCATTTTATCAAGAAAAAAACTTGATGACTCGTATCACAGTTTATCACTAATAACTCAGTCTCAAACGCTGCCAGCAGCATAATTAACAGCATGTTAGCAGATCTGGTTTGCTCCTAGAAAATAAGTGATATGCACTATTTTTTAAATCTTGCCATTCCTTTTTCACTACAAAAGATAGGTGAACAGGGAAACCATGTAATTATTTTTAAATTACAGCAGAATATATGTATCACATACTCAGAGAGAACAGACGTCATGTCACAGCCACTTGCACGGTTCAAAGACAAAAGAAGCACATAAAATATTACCCTGTCTATGAGGTAAGAACAAGTAGTGCCTTAGCAGCTTTTCTCATGTGCATCTGTGGAGTTGTGCTTGCAGACACACTTTGAGTTAAGGAAATCTGATCACTGTGGACAGCACAAAGTAAGTTAAGGGATGGTCAACAGGAAGATGCTTTTCTACCATCACACAGACACAGCACTTAATGATTCACATTATGGCACTCTGAACGCAAATGGTTGGATCAGTAATCTCCTCTTACTATTTTTTTCTAGTCACCTATTTAACTGTATGTTTTGACTTTGGTGTATCATTATACATGGCCTATCTTCTCATTTTACATGCTATTTTAAAATCCAACAGAGCAGTTTTAAGTAAGACGTTTTTAGCCATCTTACACTGTCATAAACTTCTTCAGAAACTCAAACCAAACCAACTCCTGTGGTTATTTCTTACTCACGAAGGATGAAACAATGAAGCAGTTTTCCAGAGATACTTATTAAAAAGCATTACCATCAACCAGGACTTCAAAGCAAGTTGTTTGTACCTTAGCTCTATCTGACCAGCCAAAAGACTGCACAGTAACATCCAAGCGCTTGACTAACAGTTTTCTTCGGACTTCGTATTCATTGACTATGGCTTGATTAATTGCTTCAATTTTTTCCTGAAACAAAAATTTGCAAACATAACCTATAGATCATAGATAAAACGTTTCTAGTTAATTATTAAGATAATAAACTGTATGACTTGGAAGCAAAGAAGACATGCAGAGATACTAAGCAGGACTTAAGCCCACAATTACCTACCTTGTCAAATGGGCCCACAGCAAGCTATGCCAGTCGGCACTATTTTCCTGAAGGCTTCGAGGGCTCTGTTATCCTCAGCCTTCTACCATTTCTAACAGCACAGCTGCCCGGTTTTCACAAGGCATGTAAAAATGGCACACACCGCTGAGGCATTTCTCAACACCCACCAGGACAAAGATGTAAGAGTAAGAAAATACTACATGCAACAAGTTCAAGGAGATGCAAGGACACCCATAAGTCCTAGGGACCAGGGCACCCTTGCCTTCTTAAAAAGTAGCAAGCTTAAGGACAAAGATAGAGCAAAGACAGAGGACTAAAACTAAGTAAAGTACTGTAAGAGGATCTTGATTAAAGCACAATCTGCATACAGACAAGACAACAAAGTACCCTATGGGGAAAAGCTGTCACTAGAAACACACCTGGTAGCAGACAGTGGTCTAATTCAGAGCAACAGTTGAGATATGCACCATTAAGGAAATAATACATGTATTGACTGAAGCCTGGCTGGAGGTGGGTGGTGGGGCCCACCTTCAGCCTCAACAGTACAAGCACTGAAGGAAGCAGACTGTTGGGAGTAGATGAGCTTCAAACTTAAGCAAGAAACACATGAGAGACTTGCAGCAGTAGCCATAGCTTTGTGCTGGTGCAGCAGCAGTATCTAACCCGGGTACCATCCTTCTAGAACAGCAGGTGACAAAACCCAGCTGGAGATGATTGCGGCTCTGCTGCCTGCATGTACAGTCTCTCCCAGCTTCCACCTGCACAGCTGCTGCTTCTTGGAGAAGAGGCTATGAAGGAAGCAGACTATTCCAGCAGGACAGACAGAGGAGGAAATGATGGCAGTAGCCACAGGTTAGCTGGAAAGAAGCCACAGGAGGGGATGTGACACCGTCTCAGCAAGGCTAGGTCACACAGACCGTGCTGACAAGGGGCAGGAAAGGAAGAAGGCTTAAGCTACTGCACAAGCAAGCAGGTCAGCACCACCACCGTAAATATCTTTTATTTTGGGAAACTTTTGCCTGCATCTCGACATACAGATTCACAAGCCTAAGATCTTATCAGTTGCTGAACACTTATCATACCATATATGTAAAATACTGCAAGAAATTGTCTGATTTTTCTTGTCTCTTTCTGAAGACGAGAAAAATCATCTTCCAATGTTACATGCAGAATCAAGATCAATACTTTATATACCTGAAAAAGGGAAACAGGCTCTAATACCTGCAACTACTTACCCAGTGAGCTGGTCCCAGTTGTTTCTTCAATAAAGGTTTTCCAACATGATTAGGTGGAACCTTTGCTAGGGTTTCCTTCAGCTGTTAGGAGACATACGAAAATGTAAGCATTGGCTAAAAAAAGTTAGCTTTTCAGTATTCACATTACAGGAGAGGACTCTTGGACAGTCATAGGCATGACAAAGCAACCTCCAATAGCAAGTTGTTTTTTCTGGTACAGAGAACCAAGCACACTTCTTTTGGAAAGCAACTATTTTTATATTACTAGTAGTCCCGGCTATAATTATTTAAAAATTAAGAGAAGGGACTATAGAGTAGATCTCCAGTTAAAGTAGAAAGATTCCATGAGGTACAGCTCCCCTTGAAGAGACAGGGATTATTCTACACATCATCTCTTTAACTCAGAAAAAAACGCCACACTTGTATCAAAACAGTTGTATTAAGACCATGTGAAATATAACACAGCCTAACGAAGGACCCGTTTTTACCATCAAAAGGAAAAAATCTTCAATATGAAAATTTAACTTTAACTTGCATTGTAAAAGTTTGGGCACAACTTAGGTTATCTTTCCCATCTCAAAATTTTCAGGACTTCAGAGGGAAGAAACGGAGTAGCAGCAACAAAAACTTGGATCAAAGCAAGCTGGAGTTATGAAACTTCACTTTTCCACTGCTGCAAACCACATTTTTCAACTTCCTTGGCTGTTCATTCCAGCAGTTGATTTAACACATTCAGTGACCTGGCTTTCCAAAGGTGCTGAGCCCAGTTTGTTTAATTTGAAGATTTTAAATCCAAGTGCTTTCAGAACAGCAGAGGCAGCAGTTCATTCAAGTATCAGCAGTTTCTTTTTTTAATGCAGTGGATCATTAACAAAGAGAGTCAACTGCCCGAAGATCCTACTCCAAACTGTGCTATGTATGTGCGAAGAAAAAGGTAGCTCGATTTTCACATGCTAGATCAGAATATTGCCATTTTAAGTCTCACTTTTTAAAAACAAGAAAACTTCAGGGTGATCTCTTGTTAGAACTATCATGCTACAGTCAAGAGTAAGATTTCCACTCTATGTTATTTAAGTTTTCACATTTTGCTCAACTCTGTGATGTATTTTCATTTACAAAGTGAAGTAAGTTTTTCAGTTATTAGTCAGCTTTACTTTCTCCTCAAATACTACCAACAACTGACATGTTCGGACTGTAAGCACCACAGCTGTATGTGATTTCTAAAAAACTCAGTAGGTTATAAATTCCTGATATATCTTATTACTCTGGACTGTTCACAGTTTTTTTAGTATGATCACTATGGATATAGAGCAATGAGAAAACATTCATTTAACCTTAATGATTTTGCAAGGTGTATGTAAGTTTGACTTTAAAGCAAGCCAATGTAAAAGAAAAGTCACTTAGTAAAACATAATAGAACTCCCAGATTAAAAATATTTTCATCTACTTTGTATTCTGTATTTTTATAGTCTTTTACCAGCAAAGCTTGCTAGCATTGTGCATTGTTATGATTATTTTCTACCTTTTCTAGAAAATGGAAGCACAGATTTCTTATGTATCTAACTATTTAATGCCCATAACAATGCCAAAACCAGAAAACAAACTGCTTCCATTCTACACCTTGGACTTCTGCTGAAAACCATCCCCCTCTTCTTAAACAGGTCAATCCAAACTGATTTCCTGCAGAGAAATGAAGCACTGTTTTCAGTTGCTTGGATTTGTTTAAGTACAATGCAACTAAAAGGTTAGTCGAAAAACTTCTCTGAAAGTATTTTGGAGAGCTCTGTAATCATATCCATTCTTTAAAGTTCACAAATGTTCTCTTCTGCTGTTCTGTCCTCCCCTATCCTACAAGTTAAATTTCTTAACCTAACTTAAAAACTTTCTGTCCCGCACCTTTGGTCTGTGCACTGGACAGTCCATTCCACTTCATTTCTCTGCTTTGTAAAAATTACTCAAACAAAAGTAAAGTTTGTGAAAAAAAAAACCAACAACAACAACCTGGAGAACACATACATGTAAAGAAACAAAAATAAATGGAACCACAAGAACTGATGAAGCCTTAGGAAAAAGGTGTAGACTTGACTTTAGTTACTACACCTTTTAACCTAAACATTTTTAAAACAGTAGGTTCCTGTAAAAATTTGTTTAGGTGTATTTCTTGGAATACATTTCTCCTTGACGTTCTTCCTGAGGCCCAAGCTCAGCATTTTCCATGTCTCCTGCAACAGGTGATGACATTAAAACTTAGAGCAGAGTAAGAAATACCTCACCCCATAAAGCAATGATAGCAATAGTCCCTGACCTCGTGCCTTGGCATGGAAAAAGCCTTTAAATTAATTTTTAAAATCCTGATTATTGGCATACTCAGTAAACCATGTTAATTCTCCTTCACAATTCAAACACTGGAGTTTCACAAGAGGCAAATCTCTCCCTGGTAGCAGAACTACTTTCCATCAAAACAGTAACATCATAAATATTCTAGTTTCATTCCTTTGGATCTTACTTTTTTTTCAATTCCACTGAAGAACTGGAACATCGTTATGTTGGCTGGAGGCTTGGACATGCCTAAAGCAATACATATGCCTTTTAGCTCTTGAAAGACTTCACTGCCACCTCCTTCCTGTGCTTTTTTAGGAGGGGCGTTCACACACAGCATTCTGGCAGCTTCCAGTTCTGAGATGAGGTATGCTGGGGTAAGAAAAATTAGATTTCAGCATCAGATATAGCCGAGTTAGATTATTTTAGAACCAGTGAGAACTCAAGTGCTTAAAACCAACAAATGTGCAAATGGACTGTTTTAGAAACAGTTAGGGCTATAATTTTGGTACGCACAGAACACTCGTATTTCTAATAATCACTGAGCCCAATGCTAGAAACACAACAAAAAGGGGAAAGGTTTAGTACAACCAATTAAAGCCTGGAAAAAATCCCTATGATTCCAACAGGTATTAATCACAGAGTTCAACAGAGCACAGCTCTTCTCCTTCAGGCTTTGCCCAGCGAAGACAGGAGACTAGGAACATAGAAATAAGCAGGATGAGGGACTGGGACATGCACTTTCAACCAGACAAGCAAGCACTCCCTGAGGCTCTAGAAAACAAAGCAAGGAAATGAGTAGAGAAAAGTGAAATGTTGGATGAATCTCCTCTACTTCCCCAGGCAAGATGCAGAGTGGAAAAATAACCCCACTTGTAAAAGTACTATTGAGAATTCAGGTTTCTGGTAATTCCAGAAAAGGCGGCAGTAACTGATGAAACAGAAGCTAGAAAGCCTGCACTGCTCTTGAGTATCAGAACTGCAAGAGCCTACCACCACATCATAACTTCTATCAAACAAACAAAAAAAAGATTAAAATCACATAATTTCTGAACAGGGTCTACACCCAAAATTTCAGCACTAGGTACAGGTTACAGTGATATAAATTTAGCACATAGACTTTGCTTGCAATTATCACAACTTTAAAGTTTCAATTGAAAAAAATGCACAGGTTTAAGAATACTTTTATCATGAATCATACTGGTAATGTAAATAATTATTTCTAAAAATAAGGATTGAAAGATAGATTCAGCACTGATAAAGACAGACTTGTGAGCAGGGATGTAAACCCACAGCTAGACGAAAGTATCTTACTCCCTATAAAATTGGGACAGATCGAAAGATTAAGAAAAGAACAAAGCATTTTAATGATCTCTAGAATGTCTTCTGCTAAAGACACAGAACACCTTATAAATTATAAAATTCTTAAAATACCTAAAGCAGTGAAGAATCCTTTGTAACTTTTTTCAATGGCACTTTATACAGATTTTTCCTATATTCAACTTTAAGTTATTTACAGCCCATTAGGACTTCCTGAAAAAGAAACTAGCAGCACAAGTTTGTTTCAAGACCTCAGAGATCACATCCAAGCTACCTTCAACCTCCTCTGACAAAGACTGAAATTTTTAAGTCTATCACTGTAAGATATAAACATTCTCCAGATAGTGGGGTTTTTTTTTGCAGACCTTTTCTGAACCAACCTGAAATTCTTGTACTTTTTATTTTTTGAATATGCCAGTACTTAATACTGTATTCTAGTGATGCTGCACATCAAGACAATCCTAACTACTTAGGTTTACTTGGCGCTTTCCTCTCCCAGCAATACTGCTGCATCTTCCAACTGACAGAAATTGTGCTGCATTTCATTAATATGTAAAATACCCTAGCATTCCATTAAAGGCGGTTATTCTGTTTTTCCTGGAAAAAACTGGTTTTATGACTCACATACAACAGGATACCTAGTAAATTAGCTTAATGTAGGTAAAGAAAGCTACACAAAAGTTTTAGGTATTATTATCATGGTACACACAACAGGAATTTGGCATCCATTTCAATTCCACATTTGACAATAAGAACAGTATTCCTGCCAGATGGAATACCAGAGTTCAGCTTCTGAACATCGCCTTATATTACCAAAATGTACATCACAAAGGACCTCTGGGATAAACTGAGTGTCACAGACAAGCCAAATTTATTGAATGGCTTGGCTTACAGAGAAAAAGCTGAAGGGCAGATTGTTTGAGCTACAAAATATTTTAAATTAAAAAATTACCTCACTTCATCAGACATTTTTGAACATACTATCAAAACAAATTCAGATTAAGTCTTACTACTTATCTTTCTCCTACTGTTGAAATACAGGAACCTACTCTAATTCATTTCTTGCATCTCAGCTGACGGCACAACTAAATTTCTGGTTTGAAAAGTTAAAAAAACAGCAGCAACCAAGGAAGCAAATAAAACACAAATTTATGTTGATTTTAAGATCAGATTAAAATTAGTATTACAATTTCTAACTCTGACACTTGTAAAAATCTTTTTTTTTAATGTAAATCAACATTACACACTTTTTCCAAATTTGAGTACTATTTCTTCTCCTCTATCATTTCCTAAGCAGGAATTAAACCAATTTAGGTATTGAATCATAGAATCATTTGGTTGGAAAAGACCTACAAGATCATCAAGTCCAACTGCACCTGTCCACTACTAAACCATGTCTCTAAACACCTCGTCTACCCATCTTTTAAGTACCTCCAGGGATAGGGACTCGACCACTTCCCTCAGTAGTTCATTCCAGTGCCTGACAAGCCTTCAGTGAAGAAATCTTTCCTAATATCCAATCTAAACCTCCCCTGGTGCAACTTGAGGCCATTTCCTCTCATCCTATCACTTGTTACCTGAGAGAAGGGACCAACACCCACCTTGCTAGAAACTCCTTTCAGGTAGTTGTAGAGGGCAATAAGGTCTCCCCTCAGCCTCCTCTTCTTCAGGCTGAACGGCCCCAGTGTCCTCAGCCACTCCTCATCAGACCTGTGCTCCAGACCCCTCATCACCTTCGTTGCTCTTCTCTGTACATGTGTCTCAATGTCCTTGTAGTGAGGGGCCCAAAACTGAACACATTATTCAAGGTGCGGCCTCACCAATGCTGAGTACAGAGGAATACAATGATACAAGCCAGGATGTCATTGGCCCTCTTTGGCCACCTGTACACACTGCTGGCTCATATTCAGCCAGCTGTCAACCAGAACCCTCAGATCCCTCTCTGCCAGACAGCTTTCCAGCCACTCATCCCCAAGCCTGAGACCTGCTGGGTAGAAAAGTAAAGGGAGGACATCACCGTTGCTACTGCTAATTTCTTTTCAATCAGCAAAAAGCAACACTGAAGCTATTTACTAAGGGAGATGATTAAAAGAACTGGGAGTTGGGATAAAACATTTTCTCTTTTTCACAATTCAATGTTGTCAGAGTGTAGGAAAATGCAAGTCTTATTGCACGTTGCAAGTCACCATGGTGGGGCCTCCAAAGTGATGATGCATCTGATGTTAGTGGTCATTTTTACAACCCTTTTAAACACAGTTCAGTGGCTAAATCCTGGCAGAAGTCTTCAAACTATTCCCTCTTCACAGTACCTTTTCAGAAGCAATAGGACAGGCTTTTTTCTAGTGAATGTGAAAAAGGTTAATACCCAGAATATTTTCCATCATATACCGGCTACAGAGTGACTGGTAACTTTGTGAGACACAAAAGTATAAAATTCTGACACTGTAAATTACATGGAAAAATAATTCATCATTTTAGGTAACTGTTTTTAGACATTGCAGTAAAAAAAAAAACCAAACCAAAACAGTATCCCATTAAGTGTAAGAAACAATGCTGATTCTCGCACAAAATAGATTTGATTTGCAAGCACCCTTTTAACTTACTAAGCAGCAAGAGACAGTTCTTTTGATTATGAAGGCGTTTTGTCACATCCCCTGATGTTAATGATGCATATGGACAGTTCATTTCAGCCAGCAACCCACTCATTTCAAGTTGAAATTCTTCTGCTTCGTTTGGACCTTAGAAGGAAAAGAATAATAATTCTTTTACAGCTAATACATACATGGCTATAATTAGAATGAATTAGCTCTTTTTAAGCAAAAAAAAATAACGCTTTGCTCCAGTTGCTATTTAACATTAAAACTCTGCTTTTAAAGGAAGCCAAATGTGTTCTTTGGGTTTCTCAAAAGACACAGCACAACCTGTGCGGAGCCATGATATTCCTCATTATTGTATAATTATGTTTCACTGACAGCTTTTCACAACTACAACAGCCAGCCACTGGCAACTTCTACAGTGAAAAGTGACATTAAATACATCACAAATTTTACAGGGTATTTGAAGTATCAACTAACTGTTCCCACTACAAATGTATTAGATAGTTCTGATAGCCATGAATAATATGGTTTATGAACTCTCGTGTTTTTACTACTTATCTCTGTAAGCTCACATTTCGTGATCTTATTTCGTACCAATATCCTTTAAAAATAATTAAGTCACAGCTTAGACTGATATTTGTATCAGAAATTAGTGAAACTCATCTGAATTTAAGCCAAGTTATGCAAAAAATAGTGATAAATGAGACATAACACTTTTTCTTCTTTTGAAAAGGGACTTCAAACCCAAATGTCTGTTATTTATAAACTCAAGTCACACAGAATGAAGGTAGGATGTGATGGTGCTACAGACAAAATGTTTCTATTCCTGTGTTTAGAGAATTTGAAATAGGTGTTGAGGTGAAAGGCAGCAATCTTTGGCCACTGAGTAGACTGAAAGTTAAGCTCATAAAGGCATTATGAGTTAAAACAATAGATATTCATAAGTACAGGTTATCATACCAATTTAACAATTTAATCTGTGGAATCTCATGACTAGTTGACCAAAAATAACATTTTTTGAAAACTAAGGTTTGCTTTCTCCACCAAAATGATAAACATTTTCAGGCTCATTCTCACACTGTTTCATAAAGAGTGAAAAATACATAGTAGGCACAGAATTAGGGTAACCAACCATGAAAAGAAAATATGGTTACTGTAGTCATGAGAATGTTTCCTTGAACAGTAGGTATTCCTTACATCAAAATTACAAACAGAAGTGTTGAAATAAAAGTATTCTCATGATCTAATTAAAAAACCCCACTAACGTTTCCTTGAATCCATCCAAAAACTTTACAAAAACTCTATGGTTGAACAATTACAAGAAAAAGCTAATTTCAGAAGAAAGACTGTTTTATCCTCGCTATTATTACAACCTCTACTGGCTGTTCATTAGGCAAGTTTGAGATGGAAAATATCCAAAATCTGACAGTGTGCAGACGATACTCCCTGGTACAACAGATTTAGCAATTGTTAGCCCAATTCTTTATGGCATGCAAGAACACATATTAAGTGCACATTTGTGCTAGAGCTATGGCTACTTACTGTTAGTTGCCTGCACATTTTCCTCTAGTTTACAGAATAGCCGTAACTCAGATACCAACCAAGCACAGAGTTTGGTGAATTCAGGGGAACTGGCTCCACGAGAGACCGCCTGAGCCAGCGCTCCGTCATCTAACAATGGACCTTTGTAACTGACAAGTAAAACAAAAACACAGTTTATTCAGGTTTGCTATCACTGATGTCCTGTGATAGATTTATTTCATGCTGTATACATATTGAGAGCTACACCCTCATCACGTCTGCAATGCTGAACATCTAAACCGGTAAGATTCCTGCACTGAACTGTGAGAAAAAGCATACTGGGACCATCTGAGTAAACCCAGCATTTCCATGCACGTTAGCTTGCTGCCAAAAAGACTGTGTCACAAAATATCATCATCAAAGGTTTCATCCTGGAGAATGTTATCACATACAGTGGCAACTTCTCTGCCTCTATTTCTTGAAGATGTTACTTACAATATACCTATCTAGGGCACCGGCAGTTTCAAAGCATCATTCTTGATCACTGCTTTACAGTATGTGGAATAATTACTGCTGAACTAGTGCATCTTTTCTATCGTTTCCTATGTATTAAAGGGTTGCCATGCAAAACAAAGCCTTTGATACAAACATTACAAAAGTGATTTGCAAAACAGTATCTTCTTTTGAAAAGTTACCTTCTTGAATGAGCACAAGAAGAATAAATAGAATTAGTTCTTTGCATAAACAAAATAAGCCAAAATCAGGCCTAGTGTAAGAAAGCATGAGTGTACAGATCAGGTCTCAGAAGACATAGTTTTCAGGACATCTGTGTACTGATACTCTGTCAGGGAGAGGAGGAAGAGTGGGGAGAAGACTGCCTTATTAACTAGGTAGAAGCACAAAGTCAGAGCTTACCAGAGTATTTAAGTAAAAATGCAATGCACAGTATTATTTTGATATACTGCACCCAAACCAGAAAGGCATCCAAGAGTGAGCATAATCAACCAAAATCCCTCTTTCAAACTTCCAGGTAAAGTCACCCACTATGTCACAGCAACCCAGTGAGCCCAGTCAACTCTTGGTAAACCTCAGAAGTAAAAAAAAAAGAATCTCTCAAAGTGCAAATTAAAATGTTATTCTCCACACTTTGTTCTTGTGCTTAACATCACATATAAAGGATTTGGTCTGCACTGTAACAGCCTGTTACATCACCCAACCAAAATGAAGCTGCCACACTCAAAAAATAACTTTTACCTCACAGAGCAGCTCCACTAGTGACACAGAGTTAATCTACTAGCAGCTGGTGGGAAGCTGTAATCTGATGTATTACAACCCTACTACATTACCACAGTAGGCCAGACAATTCCAACAGGCTAATTAGAGCAAGTTTAAGTCCTGTCCCACAGAGGTTTCAGCCCTACCCGTGTATAGGAACATCTGGGACTCAGAATAGAAACATACAGTTATAGAACAAAGTAGAAGAGAATTGACGACAAAACCTTTTGTTTTGGCAGGATCTGGATTTAAGTCACTGGTCACGTCAGAGGCCCCTTTTCTAGAATTTTTCTTCGACAAATATGACATCTTGACTGGTTATCTCTGATAATTACGACTTCAGCTACACATCTATTTGGCTAGTAATACAACTTGCAGATTCCTGACTGGAAGCAGCTTTTTCCTTCCATTCCTGCCAATGGCACATGTTCTAGAGCTACACTCCTCTTTTAAAAGGTAGCATTATGCTGCCCGGTTTGTTTGCTTTTTCAATAGTTCAACAAACTGACTTAGAAGGCACGAGGCCACTATTTGAGCACCTGGAGCACAAATCCAAAAAGAAACAACTCTTTGATGTGCAACGCTATTGAAAAAAAAAAATAATCAAGTAATATATTAGAAATGTCTTCAGTATCTGGTTAGAAAAAAATAAGTTGAACTGTGAAGGATCATGGAGCTACTGCCAAAGCTTAAAACCTCAAACACCCCTGTCTTTCCAGACACAAGGGAGCAGAATTCCTTTAGTCATATGCAGTAGTTCTCCCAGTTGTTACCGATACTGTTGAAGCCCCATGTCTTTTGCCCTCCAAATTTTCTGTTCCATCACTATTGCCAGCCTTGGTTGATAAGACTTATTTTTTAATAGGCTTTCATTGTTCACTTTATTTATTTATGTCAAAAATCAACAGCAACACTTCCTGTCTATAATTTTTTACACAGATAAGGAGCACAAATAACAAATCTTTCCAGCCAGTAGTATCCTTTTAAACATACAGCAGAAAAAAGAAGCCAATTGCTGTATGTGCATCGTGGCAGAGACCTTTTCACATTTTAGTTAGAGAAGTCCCTGCCAAAACAGAAGCCTATTTATCAACCTTTGGAATTATCATCACCAACTTAGCCTGGAAATACAATCTTTGTTGGAGCATAATAACTCTAGCCACAAAGTGATTTATGGGAATGTGGCCAATATGAGTAAATACAGCTGTTTGCATAGAACCAGCAGCAGTAAAACTGTAACTGCCTCTTGTCTGAACTCTCCACAGCTTACAGACATGCAAGCTTACAGTAGGGCACGTTCTCCTTGCTCTCCTCTTCGTATTTATGCAACTTTTACTGACTGACAAAGTAACAAGTTTAAACAACAAAAGTTTCCTGTGCTGTATCACATCAAAAAAAAAAAAAGAAAGCAAAGGAAAAAAATACCGTGTCATTTAATATTTTCTTTTTCCTGCCTAGTATTTTTCACTAAACATGAAGCCTAGAAGTTTTCCTCTCCCCTGATTTCTCTTAAAAGGTTTCTTTCTCCCTTCCCCACCCTCAGCAGGGGCCGCTCCATTGAACAGAGGGCTCACAGATGAGGCAGCATCAGGAGAATCAAGGAGCTCAGCACGGAGGTGGAGGCAAAACGCTTGCAAAGGCCGTACAGCTAAAAAAACCGCGTGTTCGGCTCGGCGCTTTTCAGCCCAACCG
>NW_009259313.1:419566-428085 GCF_000687185.1 Egretta garzetta | reverse complement strand
GGTTTTTGGGGACCCTGAGGGGGTGCGGCCGTACCAGAGGCTGCCCGACTCTGTGCTGACAGTGACGCTCCTTAAGGCAATGCTCTGGCAGCTTTTTTTCTAATTATTTTAAATTTGGGGAGGCCGGGGACGGTGGTCATCATAGAATCACTTTGGGTGGAAAAGCCCTTTAAGATCATCGAGCCCAACCTTTAACCTAACCCTGCCATCCCACCACTAAACCATGGCCCTTAAGACTGCTCACTTCTTTCAGTTGCCAGCATCTCCAGAAGGAAGGCCGTGCACGTGGGTAAGGATGCGTCATTAACAATGGAAAACTCAATTACAGGATTATAGGGGATAATTTTTCTTGCTCTTTCGAGTTCTCTTAGGCAGCATTGCCGTATTGCCTGGGACACGGTAGAAAGCCCATCGGTCCTAAAAAGGAAGCATGGATAAGAGAGCGGAGTATGTCATCATGGCTAGGCCGTGCCAGAGAAAGCCAAAAGCGCTTGTGCCAAAAATAACGCCAGTGCGTCAACAGCAGTGAGTGGATGCTTCAGCAAGAGGAGTCCTGGCCGCCTGTACTTCATGAAATTGCCCTTGGCAGGCACAAAGAAGAAAAGCTGCGGCCAAATGAGGGATCTTGTAGCCTCAAGATAGGTAGAAGGACAAAGAAACAGTACATCGAAGGGCTAGAAAGAAGCAATCCTTGACTAACAAATGGTTCAGTCACCGGTTCTGCTATTAAAGACAGGTCAATCTACAAATTTAGGGGGAAATTACCTCCGAAAGACTAAAAACTTAATGTGAAAGGAGTAGTATGGACATTTCTGTTTCTTTGTATATTTGCTTCTAGTTGTATAGTGGTAAAGAGTAGCCATAGGCCATTTCAGTTTTTTAAAAAACAGAAACATGTTAAGGCTTCTGGCGAGCTGCCTTATCACTGCTGAGCTAAACTTGGCTGTAAGAATTTCCTACCTTGACTTCAATCCATTCACTTTGGATTTAACTCAGAGCATCTCAGATGTTCAGGCTGGGAGCCTTCCCTGGGTGGGTATTCTAAGCCGGAGGTTTGGGGGATTGGATTTTTTCCTCCCCAATTCAACATTGCAGCTGAAGGCTTGTGACGCTTTGGATGTAACAGTTGCGTTCAGCTTGCTTGCACAGCTGCATGTGTACAAAGCAGGGTAGGATGTCCATAGTCTGACCCTGCTCCTCAGTTGCTGCTGCTTCTGGGCATAATGTTTAGTCCTTATTTCTGAATATTTTTTTCTTTTTTTTCTATCTGCCTTTTGTTCTTTCTTTGATTCGGTTGTGGCAATACTGCAGGGTAGGGACAAGATGGAAGGCATCTGTATCAGTTCCACAACTGCATTATTTTCCTTCCTGAGCTGTGGGAACCAGTGGTTTCCTGAAAAACCATACGGATCTTGTGGTTGGGGAGAACAACAGTCAGAGGTGTGATGCTAACCCTGAGCAGGCAGCTAAAATTTCCCCTGAGGACAGGGAAGACTGCGTTGCTTTGTCATTCTGTGTCTTGTCCGGTGAGTTGGTTTTTTTTTTTTTTCCCCCTAGCTACACAAGGTTTTTCACCACCCAAATTTTGGAGGCATGGGAGGTGTGAATGGCAACTGCAACATCCTGGACACTCTAGAAAAAATCCACTTGGACACTGTACAGTTAGTTTCTGTTATGCATACAACTGCTTCTCAAACAAACTAATCTTGTTTGCTATCACACAATGAGATCCATGGCTTTGCAGAACGGTTACTTCTGGGAGCAGCAGCCACTCAGGCTGTCAGCTGGCACCAGCGCTGTAACTGGGGTAGGTGATTTCCACGGGCTACCAAAGGCTGTGCAGAAGACTTGTCAAGCTGCAGAACTGAGCCCAGTTCTCCTCGTGTTTGTTCTCTCCCTGGTTGGTTTTGTTACGACTCCTTCCCTCCCCACCCTCACTCGCAGAGAGCTGTAGCTCTGGGAGTCCACGTGGTCCTTGGGCAGCTTCACTGCAGCGTCCTGGCTGGAGCCATGCGTGACTCCTTACGCTGTGCCAGCACTGGAAAAGCCATGTAATACCAATTTCCCCTATGGGAAGGAACCAAACCAGCCCAGGCTGATGCTGTCCTGTCCATTGGACACCTGTGAACCCCTTCCAGCCCCCTTAGTCCTGGAGGGTCGTGGATGTGTATAGTGGATCTTGGTCGGATGCTCTCAGGCTGTGACATACAGGTTGATGTTGGCAGCCTTTGCACAGCCTGAGGCTGCACAACAGCCAGAGATATTTATTCTGACAGGTGCGAGGTGCCCCACTGCTCTGATGCCAGTTGTCATTTAACAAAGACAATTGGTTTCCTCTGTATTTGCCTTTTGTGATTGATTAGTTTTGATGTCCAGGATGATGTGAGCTCTGACTGAAGGTAAAGGACTTCCTCCTGAGCAGATTCTCTCACATCTAACACAGCATGAGCTGACATTGCAGCCCCTCCTTCAGCTTTGCATCAAAAGGACCTGCCACCAGCGTGGAGACTTGTTGAACTTGCCTGGAATGGGTCACTGAGTTTGAAGATACACACCTCGATAGTTTAAACCTCACTTCCATAGGAAACCTGTCCAAAGATGACAACTTTAAGGCAGACATTATTTCATTACAGCCATTACTTGTTTCTGTGTGTGCATGCCTACTGGGAGTACATGCTCAGCCTTGCTACTGGCTGGACCTAGGGAGACAGAGCTGCAGGCAGCCTCACCTCTGTCAGCCTCCTGATTTTAGCAACTCCAATCACCCCTTCTCTCCTATTGCAGGCAGGAGGTAATTTTTATTAAAGAACAAGGTTAAAATGCAGACTTCACGTGGCAGTTAATTTTTTCGCTAGCTACACCATACCATGTTCCTGAATCAGCAGAAACCTTATCAGCAGAAATACATACTTATTTTATTTTCTAGAGTAGCCAGATCTCTGCTACTCTGTCACTTTGTTTACTGATGAAAGTGCAGGCAGTCTTCTAGACAGGGTGTTCGAATCCATCCCTGGATTGCACCTCTATTAGCCAAAGGATGTCAAGTGCTACGGTAATTAGTTTACCAGTCAGCCTCTGCAGCAGCAAATTAAGGAAGGAGAAAGGGAAAGTTGATCTATAACACTACAGCAAGCTGAGAGCTGACAATTCAATACTTAAGATTATACAGATGGGTATGACTTACCAGGAATTGCTGCTGGGAAACACGTTAGCATTGTGTGGAGCTTGTGTGGGGAAAATAAATATTTCTAAAGTGCTGAGCAGCAGCAGCAAACTAGTCTGTGTTATTTCATCACGTATAAAGCAGGATGAACCTATCTACATACTGTAAAGCAAACTCTTACACATTATTTTCTACAATAATCAACAGTTATGATAAATCTATGCAAAAAAGCAGGCTGTTTCTTGTCTTTACTCTTTTACATGCTTGGTAGCTGCTGTCAGGACATTTTTGTGGTGAAACACAGTACCACCTCCCTCAGGTGAAATAACTGAAAAGAGTTAACAAGGGACTTCTGTGAACATATGACAAAAAAGTTTGCATGAATAATTTAATGTGGTAGCTGAGTTTAAAAATAGCTGGAAGATTCCAGACTAAGTATAGAGACAGGAGTTTTAAAAAGCCTTTTTCCCTCCTTTAAGCAGCAATTCCAAGAGATACAGAAACTATGTCACTGTATGGCCATAAAGGCCCTATGAATCAAGAAGCTTCAGAAGCTAGCGCCCTCTCTTGCCACTATTAATCCTTTGAAGTAGCCTGCACTTTTTTAATCCTCTTTAGAGAACAATTTTTAAACAAACAGCACTCAGGATCCAATGTCATTTCATAAAATTTTAATGTTTGGTTTTAAAATAATACTATTTAATCAAGAGAAAGGAAGCATCCACATATACACAGTCATCTTGGATGCTGGCAAAAGAACTTACATTACAGACATACCCATGAACAGCATGTTTAACCATTAAGCATGTAGAAAAAGCCTCACTGATTAATCACATCACTAATAATGAAAAGAATGTGCCCTCATACCAAAGAGAAGAGAAAGAGATACCATTCCAGTCATGCAAATCTGCACCCACCTTCTCAGAACAGGATTCCAGAAGTCCAGCAGTTTCAGATAACATTTTCTTCACTCCTGTGGAAATTAACCAAAAGCCAGCAAAGAGAATGGGCCTGTTACAGCAACCTCAACGCTCACCCTAAAATACTGCTCGCTGAGCATCTGATGGGTTTGACTGTTGCATTCCCAAATCTGAGTCCCTTTAATTGTTTTCCCCTCTGCATCAAAAGCTTTCAATACCAAAAGCTTTTGACTTAGTCCAGAAGAAATCTGGCAAGCTTAATACAGAATGAAAACAGCTGTAGTTGAACGTACTGTGAATGTAGGCAGTGCACCAGAAAAGATTTGTAAGAACTAGGACAACAAACAGCTATGTATTTGATGCTTTGGTCTAGGATGCTAACCTTATAAAGCAGAGATATTCATCTTACAAACCTGAAATAAACTTTCAACCTGTAGGCCTTTCTTGGGTTCTGAAACACAAATTCAACTCTCAGAGGAATAATTACAGATCATTTAGTATCCTGGATGATCTTTCTTCTGTAGACATTGTAGCCAGCTTGAAGGAGGCTGTCCATGCCTGTATCTTATAGTGAATGCCGAACACATCAAATGTGAATGATAAAGTACTGTAGCAAATGCAGATATGGATTCCCCCACCCCCGCCCTCAGCCAAACTGAAGCCTTTGCATGAATTCATTGCACTGAATGCATGTAATATTAGTGAGAATTACTTTTGTCATCCTGTCTTGGATGACACAGCTAGAGACACAATGAAGATATACTGGTTTTGAACCTCTCTCATATGCTTGGTAAAGCAATATAACCTGTGAAACAAACTGGCAGAGGACAGAAAGTTTAAGCAGTACCTGGAAAGCACCATGTTAAATGGGTTTAATCACATTAAGCCTTCAGTGACTGATACATACTCTTCTGCTAATGGACTTTGTTCTTTTTTTTCCCCACTAATCAAGCATTTCTAAATACCTATCTTTCAGGTGCATAGCTACATATGTCCTTCTCTCATCTAATTATTTGGCTTTTAATTTCTGGGTTTTCATGTCTGACAGGAGATGAATACAGCCTAACGTGAGTACTGATGGGAGGAACTTCCCTACCATTTCTTTCCCAGATAGCTGTTACAGGGCTTTTCCTATTCTTCACAGCTACCATCACTCCTAAAGTGGTACTTTGTTTCTACATTCATCTAAAGTCTGTAAACAAATTAGGGTGCTATCCCAAGTGATTCCTACTAATTTCAGTCTTGCTTAGGTTCTCGCTAAAGCTCCCCTGCAAAGGCAGTTTCTTGAAGAAAAATTATATTTCATTAAGAATTGAAAACATTACCTTGTGTGTGTGCCTTCCCGTCTGCAAACTGAAGATTCTTCAGCCTACTGGAAAAGGGAACAGTTTCCCTCGAAGCAGCTCTGATACAGGTTTTATTTCCAGCAGGTATTCAACTGTTCTCCACCACCTGCCTGAGCAATTCTAATAGCTCTGCTTCCTGCATCCCCAGTTGCTGTACAGCTTCATGGGAATTATTACAGCAGTTTGACTTGTTTTACCAGACCCTAGAACTGCTAACATATGGTAATCAGCCTTCTCACTGCAAGCAACAAGACAGCCCAAGAAAAAGCGGAGGTGGGTTCACAAAACAAACCCCAGAAATTAATACCAAATATGGAGCCTTGGTTTTCTGCTCTAAGGCAGAATATAACAGTCTGCAGCTGTGTTATTTCGCTCAAGTTGGTTATAGTCAGGAATACATCCACACTGGCTGAAAATAGCTAACAGAAAGGATGGTGTAGCAACCATAACCTGCATCTCTCTCTCCTTCTTCATGCTAGATAAAGGCAGAGGAGTCACGTAAAAATCAGTTTTATGGCTGCTCTATACTCCCACAGCAGTGGCACGTAGGCTGTCTACACTTAGTCTGTGCAGCAGGCAGAAGAGCACTGAATTCTGGCTCAGGGAATTATTTTGCTCCCTTTACCTTTCTGTAATACTCTGAAAAAAGTAATAAACCAACAGTATTACATCAAGTGCCACATAAAAACCTGTCTCGTGATTTCTCTTGCCCTTTGCACTAAAGAAATACAGTTTTATCATGCTTTGGGATGCACTGGTTTGGTGGATGGTTGTGAGTTTGGTTTTTTAGAGAGATTTCCGCCATCATCACTGACTTTCACTTGCTATTTCTGAAAACCATTTGGAGTTTTTACCAGGCTAAAAAAAAAAATCTGTCTTTGCCCACTTTCCTACCGTCTGTTTCCATGGGCAAAATTTAACATCTTTGTGCTGCTTTCCTTAGCTAAGGATTAGGCATTTAATTCCACCTTTGGCAAGAATTAAGAAATGGCAGAGACCTTATACATTTATCTACTACTTGTATTTTTACCACTCAGACACAAATGCATTTGGAAAAAATTAGTAACAGAATGCTGGTTGATACATTTCTTCCCTGCTCACATGCCATTTAGAAGTCTAAAACAAAGAAACAATCCCCCCAAAAGCCTATCTGCTGCTTAGTTAAAACTTAGTCAAACACAAGATTCCAGCAAGCTAGAAGCAAGATTTACCTGCCCAAGAGACTACCCCAGGAAGAAAAAAATTACCATATTCTGGCTAAAACATTAACTTTGCTTTTAGTGTTCTGCCAATTGTAAACGTCTGAAGGCTGCTTCTCCTTTCCAAATGCAAACACAGATGTTAAAAGAAACTGGAAGTAATATTAAAAAAACCACCTGGATTTAAAACAGACTGACAGAATGCCAGCACCTTTTCCATAGCTGTTCTTCCACTGCCTCTTAATAAAGCTCAGTTTTGCAACAAACTTCGTCCAGGAGAAAGGCCTTTCTGCCAGCCTCCATCATGGCAAACTAAAGGCTGCAGCATCAAATGAAGGCTTAGAGTTAATCCATTGTCCTTTGAATCTGCTAGTTATTTGTGCCTGGTTTGAAGTAGTGTAAAGAAAGAAATATTGAAACTAGGCTTAGTTCCTCCCTATCAGCAGCTTTCTAAAAATCAGGAAAAAGGCAAGTTCTTATGCCTTATGCAGTTTTTAGAGAACTAGGTCAGGAAGGAGAGGTAATGCTGTATTGCACCATTCAAACACACAAGTAAATCCCCTTCATTAACTCACCCCTCCTCCTGAGGATCTGGAGTCAAGAGTCCAAGGCCAGCCTAGAACTTAAGGCTTCCCAGTCAGTGCACTATGCTACAGCTCTGCCAGCACAGGGGACCAGTACAGTGGATAAATCATTTACTGCATGCGTCTGGAAACCACAGGAAAAAGAAAAAAAAAAAAAAAGAAAAACACAAGAAACAAAAAAAAAGAATACATAAATAAAAATATATGCCATTTCATGAAATTGCAAGACAGTGTTAAAGCCTCTGTCTGCCAATCTGCCTAGATGTCATCATCTACACCATCCATTTTGTTCTTGTCCATTCTGGCAGTACCCCGAGTACCATTTACTACGACATCAAAAAAGACCAAATTAATCTTTCTTCCAGTGTGGAATAGAGAGCCCTACTCCACTCAGGGATAGAAGAACAATTATTTAACAAAAGGGCATGAAGAGATGTACTATTTAATTCGTACCATAGGAAGGTTCAGCTTCTGGAAAGCTGAAGACAAATATGGGGTAACAATTCTCAGTTTCTCATTTGCAAAGCTCTTGCTTTCCCTTGGTGCTAGCTGCTCTCCATTCATGGCCAGCCAGGTTCTGCACTACTTGTAGAAGCAACTGTAGGAGAGCAGATAACAAGGATATTGAATTTATATTGATGTCCTTTCCCCAAAAATAAAGTTAATCACAACAATGTCCCACACCAGTAAAACAACATGGAATAAAGTTGCTTGAAGCAGACGGTTGTCCAAATGCTTCTGTTTGCCATTGCATGCACAGAGACCTTCAGGAAAACCAATCTGTAAAAGGAAACTAACCAAAAAGCATGTCTGTAGTCCAAAACAGCACCATCTAAAATGCAGAACTGTGCAAAAATTCAGCTTTCCCTTTAATATCTCCCTTCCCTGCACTGATATCCCTCAATACAAGGCAGGCAAGAAAATCAGTTCCCCTCTTCCTCTGGGGATTTACAAGGGACCCAGCACTTCACTGAAGAAACTGGAGAGAAAATGGTGGCAAAAAATTTAGCTGTCAAGTGTAAACAAATAAACTCAAGATATATAATAAAAAAAACATTTACAAAAGAAATCTGAGAAACAACTACAAAGGACTTTTTTATAAACCAGGATTTAAGCAGTGTCGACTCATTACCCAACTCCATTTTAGAAGTATCAAAGCATGTCAAACCTTCCTTTCTCTGGTTTTGACAGCAAATGGTTATTTGAAGAAAGTAGGGCAATGATACTAACAAAGACAACTTATATTCAATGCAGTAACTACTTAACATCGTAAGAACAGCTCAAAGAGCCTTTTGCAAAACGCTCTT
>NW_009259313.1:413604-419492 GCF_000687185.1 Egretta garzetta | reverse complement strand
GCTCTTCCCTTCTTAGTTACCTTTTTTTTTGATGATTTGACCATTTATACTAGATTTCCAATTCAGCTTACTTAGTTCTTACATTTCTAATACGAAAACCACCAAGACTCTGAAAAATGTTTCATACCTTCTTCACATACTGTCATGAAAACGGAATAAAAATGGTGATTCCCCCCCCTCCCCCCCCGGAGGTCCACGTGCTGGTAGTGATTACAGAAATAGGAACTCTGCTTGGATTCTGCCCCTGACCCCCCTACCCTGAGCTTTATATAGGGCTCAGGACTTCAAACAAACTTCCATTGATGATGTTGACGGTAGTTCTTCCATTGACTTCTGCTGGGAATAAATCAGTTTTTTAATGAGCAGGCTAACTGTTGAATGTCTTCATCATCTACAGTTTCTCAATTTTATCAGCTACCACAAGAGCTAGAAACTAATTGAAATAAAACACTTGAGTTAAAAAAAAAAGGAAAATCAAGAAGAAAGCCTTGTTGACCACCATATGTTTATTTTTTAAACAATTTACAAATAAAAATGTTATATATATCCAAGCAAACACATTTAATACTTTAGTCTTTAACAAGCTATACAAATGAGAACCATCACACTAGAGCTTTTGATAGCTCAAGGACCATTCAGGGTAGGCATGCATGTGTCTGTATCACATGAAGCGAGTCCAATTCCTGACACCAGGGTTCTGATCTTCTGCTTCTTCAGAGCTGGTCAGCTGCTAAATGATTTAACACAAATAGTTACTGGATCACAATACAATGAAAGAAAGCCCATTTCAAATCATGTAAGTGACCTCAATATGTCTGGTCCAGGTGTCAGGCCACAGAGCCTTACCGATTAGTCTTCTTCTCCAAAAGCCAGTCGGACAGATTTTCTCCCCTTGCTTAGTGATGTGGCATCCATACATGTGCTTATACAATACAATGAAACAGCTTAAGTACAGATGTAATACAACAGTAATTACAAATCACAAGAGACATAAACAAACAAAAAAATCAACTCTAATCACATTCTTGCATTTCAAACAATGAAAGTAAACAAAACCATGCATTACAGTTTAAAGAAATTTTCAGTTTTAGCTCTTCTGCAAGTCTCCATTTCCTCAAGTTCTAAATTGCTGTTCTTGAGCTTGTCCCAGTGGCTGGGCTACTCACGGTGCTACTGACACAAACAGGGTGAGCTGGAAATCATCCAAGAATGGTCAAAGAATAAAAGCCCCCAAAAGAAACAACAAAGACGCACGCATTATAAACGAGAGATTCCATTTTAATAGCAGAGTGTAGAAAAGAAATTGGCAAAAAAATTCACATGAAAAAACATTTTACACAATTAATTATGTACAGAATAAAGTATGTGTCTGGTTTCTGATGATGTAAGTTTCACTTTAGTCAAGTCCTACCACAGGATGCAAAATACACCCAAAACCCTCAACTGGAACAAAAAACCAAACAGAAAACATATACATAATCCCAGCTCTGACTCCTCAAATATTGGGACTGGCTGGGTTCACTTCAACCCACTGGGCTTTCTGCTAAGCTTTTAGCAATTCCTGAATTTGTTGTAGCTTCCAAACTACTGTCAGCAGTTTCTGTTTGCTCAGTCTTCTTGCTCTGGATGGCGCATACTCCCTTGCCTCCTGAGCCACCCTCTTTTCCGTGTGTTTCTTTAAGCCCAGGAAGGAAAGTTTCCACACACCCAGAAGCCCGACTTTCTGTGCTGCCTCCATCACAGCTCAGTGACGGCATTTCAACAGCATCACCTTTGCGCTCCTCCACTTGAGGAAGGATCTCAGACGTGGGAGAAATCCCCTGCATTTCTAGAACTGGCATGACCACTTCTGTAGTGTCACTATTTGAGGACTGCAATCCAAGTTGGGGCATAGCTGTTTGAGAAATCCGTGTGCAAAATTTATCTTCACGGCTGCCAGAAGTCAATGTAGCAAAATCAGTAATTTCTGGTTCATCTGCTGTTTTTTCAGTGCCCAGCTTCCTAAGTTTACTGGACTCCAGTCTAATGGATGCAATAGTTTCTAGCTTTGAGACTTCTTCTGCATTCTCATTTAAAAGTCCCGCTGTAAGGATGCTGAAGCATTCGTGTTTTACCTTAGTATCTCCCAAACTGAAATCAGTGCTTTTGAACTCAAGCTCTGCTTTCTGGGAAGGAGTCTCATTGCGTTTCACATCTTCTGATGTCAAAGAAACTTTCTTGTTACCCACACAAACATTGGCAGACAGACTTTCAGATTGCTCAGTGTTCAGTCCTGAGTGAGTGGCATTCAGATGAAAGTCACTGGCTGCTGAGGTTCTTACAACCTCATTCTTTGTTTCTGGGGAGTGGACAGTTTCTTCTGAAAGATGCTCCCTATGGAAATCTGCTGATAAAGCAACTACTGACTCTTGGACAAGATCAGAGCGAGCCCTAGAAAAGCCTCCTGTCCCTACTTCTTTTGCATCTCTCTTGACAAAAACACTATGCAATGTTGCATCAGATCCAGTGTGTCCTAATGAGTTTTTTTCAACTTCAACTACTAATTCTACACTGGATCTGAGTTCAACAATGTTCGCAGAGCAGGCGTTGACTAACCATGCAACTTCTTGCCTTTGGGCTTGGTTATCTAATACTGCACGGCCTGAAGGTTCAGGTCGAACTTTTTCTTGAGCTTCTAATATGCTACTTCTAGTTTCTGTGTTGGCAAAACATGTGTCTGACTGTACCTCCGTCAATTCTGAAGCCCTAACTTCACTAGAACCAGTTTTTATTTCTACACTGGGAGTATTTGATAGATCCCAACCACTTTCAGAACAAGAACGGGTTGCGATGACCTGTTCTTCTCCATTACTAGTTCTGGAAGTGTGACATTCACCAGGACTTGTCAATTCTGAAATCTTATTTTGGGTTTCTGAAATTTGGGAAGCTTCGCCAAGAACTCCTGGTTGAGATACTTCCAAAGCTACACTTTTCAGTTTCACATCTTTTAAGGAGGCATCAATAGAATTCTGCTCTGTCATTACTGTCACTGAAGGTTTTTCTTTTGAAGTGTTTTGAGAATCACAGAGCAAGTCTGGACTATCAGTTTCTGAGCAAGTTCTACAGTTATCACTTAACTTTTCCTCTACCAAATGACAATTTCCCAAATTATTAATTTCATGCTGTGTTTCAGGTAACAAAGTCTTTGGGTGTAAGCTAAGCTCAGGCTTTACAGCTTTTACTTCCCAGTCTTTCATCTTTGCATCTTTCCCCAGGGTACCAGGAACATTTGTGTTAGTAACTGCAGTTTTATTTGCATCTTCCTGTCCAACTTTCTCTTGGACATCTATTTTCTGTCGATCGCAGAATTCCTGACTGCCTACCTGCTCTTTACCTCTTATATCCACAAGTCCAATTTCTGCAGGCATCTGGATACCAGAAGCAGTTTTTGTTTCTGGAAATTCTGTGACTGACATTTCTGATAGCTCAGGCTGAAGTGCTTTTTTGTTCATTTCAGCCTGACTCTCACCAAGAACCCAACTCCCCGTTACTTGGTTATTACACAGTGAGGAATCTTCTTTCAACTTAGTCCAAACATCTGTTGAAAGAGGAGTCTGAAATTTTTGACCTATGTCTTTTTGAATACCATTTTCAATGTCAGGGCTCATCTCAGTATGAAGTATTAAAGTCTCCTGAGCATCAGTTTTCTCCAGTTCTGAGCTTCTCTCAGCTGAATGGACTTGGCTAACTTCAGTAGCTGCACTCTGAGAATCTTCTTTCAAGGAAGATGAGCTATTATTTGTTCTAGGGTTTACAGGTAAGTCTGCAGGTTTTGTTAGGTTAGAGTTTTCTCCATTTGGAAGAGCAGAACTTGCAAGCTTGGTGTCAGCTGAACCCTTTCCACCACTACTGTAGAAAATATCATAGAGATCTTTAGCATTGGCTGTGGCCAAGCAAGAGTTTCGTTTCTCTACCTTTTTTGCCTGTTCACTGAAAGCAGTTGAAGGTGGTGGTGGTGGAGGGGGTCTCACAGGCATTACCAGCATTGTCTGTTCACTTTCAGACACACCTGGAGCTACTTCATCTGCAAGGATGACAGCTGCCTGCTGGACTGCTGGTGGAGGAGGGGGTGGAGGTGGTATATCAGAAGTCTGAGAAGACTCACTTTTGTCTGCTGCTTTCAAATCTTCCTCTGCCCCTTTTAAAATTACTTCTTCTCCTCCAAAAGCTTTTGAGATGATATCTGGAGGCAGCAGAAGATCTGCATTGGTTTCTTTTACCACAGGCAGTGGCTTGGTGGTAGCTCCAGAGGATTTTATGGATAAAAAGGTGTTCAAAGGTGCTGGTTTGCTAACTGTTGCAGTAGTAGACTTCCTGAAAATCATAGTGGGGACTGGCAGATTGGGTAGAATTTTTGCTGGTGTTGATGTGGAAACAACTGGTGTCCATGGGCTAGTGTGTGGAATAACAGTTTTCCCAGACAGCTTGATTTCAATGGGCTTGACATGGGGTTTCCCAGACTGACACTTATTCTCCTCTTTGTTTCCTTCTGTACTCTCCTCCTTTGGGATAGCTCCCCCTGGGGTTTTATCCTCAGTCTTTTTCCAGCTGAATTTCCCGAAGGAAGTCTGGCTTGGTGATTCCTTTTTAGATTCCTCTTTCTTTTCTTCTTTTTTCTCCTCCTTCTTCTCTTCTTTCTTCAGCTTAAGCTTGATACCCATTTTTCGCCCAGAAGAATCTATTTTGCCTTGAGTTTCACTAGTCCCTTCTCCAAGCTCTGGGATGCTCTTTGCTTCCTCTTTCTTTATTATTTTTGGTTTCTTCTCATCCTTCTCTTCCTTCTGTTTCTCAACAAGTTTCCGTTTCAGTTCACTCTGCCGCCTGCGCTCTGTTTCCAGAACTACAGCCAATCCAGCTTGACGGTCCAGATTTCTCCTCTCTTCATAGAGTGGGTTTTCATCTATGTATTTCTGTGGAAATAAATGGCACGATTTTATCCACTGTTTCCATGAAAAATAAATAAATAAATTTAGCTCTGTAACCCTTTTGACTTGTTCAGTAAGTGTCATCTCAACGCTAAGAGAGCAGAGAACTTCTTCCTACCAAGAAACTTAGATGCTAAAAACTCCACATTCTGTAATTTAATATGAGTTGAGTGGTGGCTTGCAGCAGTGCTGGCACTTTACAGAAGAATCTGAAAATCAACACTGGTACTTAAACACCATTTCACCCTCATGCAGGTGAAAGATTAGTCTCTATGTTGTGGAAAGTTCTGCTTGTTTAGTTCAGTAGAACGTAGTGAAGACAACCAAATGCATACACCCCGAGGAGTCAAATGTCATTCTTCAGGAAAGGAAGACAGAACAAGTAGAAGCTAACACAAAGAATGACTCACTCCTGGTACATCAGTTACCAACCTTATATTTCTCATTGTGGGGATGACTTTTCACATGCTGCTCTGCTGAGATTTGATCTCCAAAAAATTCATGACAGAGCTGGCAATAATATCCAGTGATGGGAATCAGAAACTCAGAGCCTGAAAAGGCCGAAGAAAACAATCAGAGAAACAAAATTTAATAAATGCCAAGCTCTTAACAAAGCCAGATAAACATACCAAAGAACAACAGCAACACCTCCAGCAATGTTCCTTTTGGAACAGTTAATGCTGCTCCCCTTACACTTATGGTATGGGAAACACCACTACCAGGAGCAAACATGTAAAGTGAAGAAGCTTGATTACTATGATTTGAAAAATTAGTTTAGTGCTCTCCATCATATTAAGGCTATCCCCTATTCAAGCAGGTTAACATTTCCTACAGTCTTAATCTATTTTCCATCTTTGTGGTATAGTCTGCTCAAATACTAAACACCTGGTTTATAAAAAGAACACAAATATTTTCACTGAAGTT
>NW_009259313.1:391560-413367 GCF_000687185.1 Egretta garzetta | reverse complement strand
GCCATGTGCCTACAGAACTAGCTGCAGATATCTAACACACTGCAGATCCTCCTCTAGCGGACACTACTTGAAGTGTGTAACATTAATAAACTGAGATTGATCACTGGCAGGCCTATTTAGACATTCAGATTTGTAACCTTATATTAATTTTCAAATCACAGCCCCTTCCATACGTTTTTTTCAGATTCTCTCTATCCACACTCTACCAAGTACTCATCGTTGATTTTTCAGGGACACCTCCACTAAAAATATATTGAACGGAAGAGTCTATTACAAGACTCTGTGGAGTACTGTACAAGATCTGCCCAGACACAGCAAGCTCTTGTGGTCATGGTCTGAATTCTAATATGTTAGCAAAAATCACTTCAGAACTACACTGGAGAAAGAAAAAGTTGCCTGGTATTCAAAATAAAAAACTAAACTCTAAAAAGAAGAGACGGAACCATGCTATGTTTTCCTACACTGTTGCTTCATGACCTTTTCCACAAGAACAACCAGGAAATTAAATCATCTACCTTTTAACTAATAATACAGTATCTATATGGGCTCCTATAACAAGGCAAAGTTTTGAAATTCCTTTCTCTGAGCAGCTAGAACCTGTTGGAGGGCAAAGGGAGATGATACCCAAATTAAAAAAAATGAATGTACCTTTTGCAGGAACAGTTATCTTATCGATGCGTTTTATGGAGTCTTGTTTGGTCTCACTCTGGGTCTTCGAAGCCCAAGGTCTGTTGTAAGGATCCAGGGTCTATTTGCACAGTGACAGAGGTATACAGGCTCATATATTACACTAGCAAGGCAAGTACACTTGTCTTTTTCCTTTTTAATATCCTTTCAGAACACCGAACATTAAAATCAACGTGCAAATATTTACAGGAACTACAGTTTCCTTTCTTTCCCCTCCCATTTTTCAATTTATAATGAGAAAATTACCTGTGAAAAGGGCAAAATGTAAATGATAGCAAAGGACGGGTAAACATATGAAACACAAATCAAACACTAGTTCCCAAAGGAATTGAACACAGGCCCCATTTACACTAGTCGGAACACACCAGTAACTGTAAAAACTGTTCAAGTCCAACATTAGGGAAAAATAATTTGATAAGCGGCTTCTTGGGTTCATTATTACTTCAAGTTCTCTTGTAAAATGTAGGTCTGTGATGTATGTTTTAGTGTTAATATTTATAGCAATATGAAATGCACATAGTGAAGGAAGCCTGCAACATACCTGTCTGTGTTTCTTATTATGCATGTGTGTGAAAAAGTCAAACATGGTCCCGCAGATGGTATTGCAGTCTTTGCACCAGTGGTTCCCTGCATCATAATATTCATAAATATTGGCCAACTGGAAAGGATGTTTGGTGGACTGTGAAGAGGATTCTGCTGGCTTCGGGCTTCTACCTCTGGATTTTTCATTAGTAGTTTTTGACTCCTAAATTGAACAAAAGGAAACACTTCTCTAAGACAAGGCAGGACAGACATAATGTGCTAGAACTCAGAACCTGCCTCCAGAAGAAGCCACACACACCAAAAAAAAATAAATATATCACCTGCTTTTCAGCGCCCAGGCTAATTCCACTGTTTCAGAGAGCTGGTATTGCCGACTAAGACGCTGCGTGGCCACAGTGAAGAGCTTCCAATAAGACTCCCAGATGTAATGGCTGGATGGTTGTAGGCATTCAAGGAACCAAATGAACATATTCCCTATGGCATGCACCCTTCCCACTTTATGGGTTTCACATAAAGATGTGAATAGTTCTAATTTACCATACTAGCCAAATAATGCCCAGTAGACCTAAAATGGTTCCCCTAGAAGCATTCAGAAGTTACTGTAAAAGTAGCTTGGATGAAGGCAGAATGAAAAGGAAGTAAGAATTAGTTGACTAAAAGTATTTAACTCAATCAGCTTTATCAGATTATTTGAGGGTTCCCAGATCCTCCAGAAGAGACTCGTTGCTTAGCAATAGCAGAAAGATGGTGTTTTGTTAATTACCTAAGTAGAAAAGGTGAAGCACCTTGTGATTTAAGCATGTGATATTTGCACTTACATTGATTTGTACAGAAAGATGCTATACAGAGATACACAGACATTTCAGGACTCTAGCCAAAACTAATACTAAACTAACACTGCAGAGTAGCAAAACAAATAATCCTTGAAATAGATCATGAATGAGCCCTGCTAATTTAGATTATGATAGTACTAGATGTATTTTGAGTTTTGAGTTACATTTTCAATGGCTGAAAACCCATTATGTTATCATTTCTAATCTGCATGGCAATCTGGAAAGAATAGTACGTTAACTCAGCAGACCTGAGTTAGCTGTATGATTTCCAAGTTATTCACTATCGGTGTTGAACAAATTTACTTAAGCAGATTCAAAATTGTTAAATAACGTCTGCCTTATTTGAAATTCCTTTTGATAAACAGGGATAGATTGTCTCCTATTAATACCACCCCACACAACATACATTGTAAATCAAACAATGAAAAGACACCTAGGCCACTATGCACACACACACCCCCATTCATATCCCAATACAATCTAGTTCTTGGTAGCAGAGTAGGAAGTGACCCAGTGAGTATTTGCCAATATTCTCCCTGCGAGAACACAGCAAAGCTGACATTCTCTTAAACATTGAGATCAACTCACGATCTGCAGGAAGTGCATGGAAGGATGTTCATGATGTCTGAGAAGTGTCATTGTTTATGTTATTTACAGACATACACCCACCCAACATATCCTATAAAATACTATCTGAATCAGAACTTTTTTAAAAAGACAATGTTTCTCACCTAGATAGGTGACAGCCAGTTCTTAACCCCAGTTTGTGCTTAACCCCAGCTCAAAGATGCCTTTATAATTTGCTGCTATTTAGTGTCCAGAAGGGACAATCTATCTGTTTAGTACCACAAGGCTAGCTTCACCTCTGCACCGACTATGTAACTACAACACAGACACAGGTTCAGCAGCAAGGGACCACAGGATAGCTTGCAAATAAGCAGAAAGGCATGGCTTTGCCCGTAGGTTGGCAGAGTCAACCAATCTCAGTGTCAAAGGGCTGCACCATCTTTCTTTTCAGTAAAAAAAGTTAACAGTCAGAATTACAAGGTGAATCTTAGAGACTAAAGGCAGTGTCCAATGTGTCTACAGATATCTGAAAATATTCAATGCTCCTGGACAGAACTCAGAATTTTCCATGTTAAAATAAAGAACTATGAAAAGGGGATCACATCATTATGGGTTTGGACAATACAAACAATGAAAGTTATAGTGAAAAACATATTCACACATGCCATATCTCAAAAAAAGAAAGCAATATAACTTAATGCAATGTAGGATTTGACAGACATTGTTGCCTACTTTAGTTTTACCATGTGGTGACGGAAGCAAATGACTTGTAAGTGGATACTAAACTTCAGTGGTGTTTTGAGAAACAACAAAAACGAAACACAAAAGCAAGCCTTAAAATGAAAGACATCGAATGAGTTCGCTGAACGAGACCAGGATGAAGCATAAGGAAAAGTTTTCAGGATACACAGATTTGAGTGACCTTGTATGAAATACCTCTTACCCTGCTAACATACTCCTCTCTGCAAAAAATACACAGTAACATCTACACAAAAAGCATCTACCATCTCCCATCAGCTATTTCTGTTACATATTTGAATAAACATCCAAAAAGCAGGATAATTAATCTCCTGAATACATGCATAACCTTTCAGATGTTACTATCATAACACTACTTCCACAGTAAAAACTATCTTCTGAATGCGATAAGCCTGTTTTGGTATATCCAGCACTCAGTAGTATAGATCATGTCAGAGAGACCATACTGATACATACTGACATTTCTTAAGAGAGAACACATAGCATGTACATAATAATCATGTTAAGGTGACAATCATATGTAAGTCTTGTGATTTGTTAATATCATCACCCACTGAGAAGACCGACACACTCCAAACTTACAGAGAGTTTTGCTGCTACAAACATTCCTCCTTGACAGGCCATGCCAGAAATGTTGTAGAGAAAAAAAGTCTGTCCTCCTGGCATGGCATTGAGACCGAACAGCTACAAACACACATGACACTGTTCAATCCAGCCAACACCTCAACAAAACCAAGATCAAAACCAGTAAGTGGTACTGCACTGCACAAACCCTGGGAGAAATTAAAAACACTGATACATTGACTCTCACCTGCATGCACCATCAAAACCAGCATATGAGATGTGATAACAAATGACATCAAATGATCCTCTAGTAAATGTTTGGGAGCAGCTGTCTCCCCAGTGCCCTTTCCTCTTAGAGGCAAAATCATTAGCACACAAGCCAGAAGACCTTACCTTGCTGGAGGAAGATGTTTTCTCCAGACCTTTTGCATTTTCTGACTTGCTGTTCTTTTCCGAGGAATCTTTGGTTTCCACAGATGGTTTCCGGGGTTTTTCAAATATGTTAATCCCCAGGATTTGTGCTACTTTGTCAAGCTCAGACTGCTTCTTGTCAGCTGCATCAGATTCTTTATGCAGCTCTGAAATCTCCTTCATAATATTCTCCTGTAGTCTGTTCACCTCAACCAACAAGGGGTCTTTGTGTCCATCCTTTTCACGACGTTTCTTCCTCAACATCTCTCCTGAGCCAATTAAGGAAGTAGAAGGGTCGGAAATGCAATAGGAAAATGCTCTTAGGATCTGTACAGCTATTCCAGCAACAAGTGAAATACTAATATAAAATATTACAGCTAAATCTTGACTAGGAAGTTGTAAAAATGGAACTGACTCTCAGGTACAGCATCATTAAATCTGCACGATCCACCTCTATAAGGATTGCCTTAATACACACCCCTAACAGAGGAACCATGATCCTCAAGAGAGAGAATCAGTCTAATAATCACTGTTTCCCTGTGTGACCAAACAAGCAAAAATTAATTGTACATTCTAACCTGAAACTATAATTTTCCAAAGGTGAGGGAAATTAGCATTTACTTGGACCAAACAGAAGTTTTAAAAATAAAAAAAGTTAGCTCTTAGAGAGGACTTTTCCTTCTCCAACTAAGATTAATGAAAAATTGAAAGGCACAATAGCATGTCTTCAGTTACTATTCTTCACTTCTAAAAAAGCACTAAAATGCACAAAGTGCAATTCATTTAACTTATCAAGCTGCTGAAGAACATGCAAGAATGACTGTGTGCCTCAGTGTAACAGCCAACTTTTGACACCATTAATTTGAATATAGTAATTAGGTCATTTCTTTTCTCAAGAGTTCTGCATTGCCTGGAGTATGAAAATACTAGTTTTAAACTACAGACTACTATTATTTTGGTCTTCACTTCTCCTAGCAGGTACCAGGACTTGTGACGCATCCCAGTGGAGAAAAAAAAGCGGGGGGGTGAAGGGGGAAGAGTGCACTGTACCTTGCTGTTTACGAAGCCTGTCCAATTCAGTCTTGAGATAGTAAAGCTTCTTCTGCCGTGCTTCTCTTTCATTCTTCAGTTTTTCTCTCTCTTCTATCACCTAGACAGATTGGAAGGGGACTGGATTTTCTTCTCTTCCACATACAAGTTAATCAGTCTTGCAAGAATGTCAGCAAGACTTCAGTTTGCCATTCACAGAATACTGCTCACTATTCTCAAAACATTCTTGAGTATTTTAACACAACAAATGTACCTCTTCCTCTGCATCTGCAGGTAACTATATCATGTGCTCATGCTCCAACCCTATATGAAAGTGATTTTTTTTCTTTTGGGCAGTGTACTCCCCAAAACTTTGTTGCACCATTTCCAAAGGCACTTAGGCTCAGCTGACTGTCTTCTACAGAGGTGAGCAAGATCAATCCTAAATGGCTCTTCAAAACTCATGCAGTATCTCTAGAGCTAGCATGTTCCATTAGTGACAAAAGACTTCACAGCCCTTCACCTAGCCTCCTGCTTTGACTCTGACCAATTTTAGCTACTATTTAAGCTTCTGCTTCAATCTGATCGTTGCTGTATAAGCAAATATATTTTGCAGGCGTAACTGTCTGAAATTAAACACCTGGATGAAATTTGTTTCTTGCTCAGTAAGGTAAACTCTGCCATGAGGAGCTCACAAATCTGCTTTTCACTCGGTTTCACTGATTCTCACAGAAGGAAATCAGGCAATATGATAAAAAGAAACGAGAAAGTCCTTTGAATTTCCTTACCAGCTTCACTTTTCAAGGAACAAATCCCAATTTTTTTACCTTCACAACACTCTTAAAGCTTACTAATGACTCCTCCCTTGAACAAACAACAACTGACTCGAGGCCTTGTCTTCCCTAGAGAATCAGTACTACTATGGCAATGTAAATGTTGGCAGGATCCCTAGATCCTGCCTGGAGTAAGCCCTGGAAGGAGTTCAGCCAACACAGTTAGGCCACGTCTTAAATGCCACAAGTTTTTTGCGTTTTTGTTTTAATCACCAAAATACCATTCTCTTATTCTGGGTTTTCTGCCAGCATAGGGGCATCAACTGGAACATGCAAGTTTTTATACTCCAAGCCATCCCAGCAAAAGAATGGTGGACTAAGACCAAACCAAAGACGTCTGTAGTGCAGACAAAGCCCTAGGAGTTCTGCCAAGACGCATAGGTCAGCTACCAGGGTTATGTCACGGCAGGAGAAAACCACACACCTTCAGCCAACAGAGCTCTTCCAGAAGTGCCAGGTTTCATTAACAACAAATTTCAACCATGTGAGCTGAAGAAATTATTATTCCTGCAAGCAGTGAAAGCTCACTTATCTGCTGATGTAGCACTTTGTGTAAGTACTCCTCTTTACGCCACTTCAAACAAAAAGCAGAGAGGTTTTCTCAGACCAAAAATTTAAAGTGACTTCTTTTGAGTCTCTCTTGGATTCAGTGGTCCATCTTTCCATGCCTGATTTGTTCTGAGGAGTGTGATATAACTGAGTAGGCAAAAAGCTTCCAGTCCCTGCCATGTGCTGCTCTTCTACAAGCAGATCCACCAACACAATGTATCGTTAGCACAGCTACACTGAAAGAATGTCTCTAATGCAGATATGCATATGTAAATGAAAAATTAGATATGAGCCGGCAATGTGCACTTGCAGCTCCAAAAGCAAACTGTATCCTGGGCTGCACAAAAACCATGGCCAGCAGGTCGAGGGAGATGATTCTCCACCTCTGCTCATGAGATCCCACCTGGAGTACTGCATCCAGCTCTGGGGCCCACAGCACAAGAAAGACCTGGACCTGTTGGGGCCATAAAAATGTTCAGAGGGCTGGGACACCTCTCCTATGAAGAAAGGCAGAGTCGGGGTTGCTCAGCCTGGAGGAGAGAAGGTTCTGGAGAGACCTTATTACAGCCTTGCAATATATAAAGGGGGCTTACAAGAAAAATGGAGAGAGACTTTTTACCAAAGCCTACAGTGACAGGACAAGGGGCAATGGCTTTAAACTAAAAAAGGGTAGATTTAAATTGGACATAAGGAATAAGTTTTTTACAACAAGGGTGGTGAGACACTGGAACAGGTTGCCTAGAGAAACTGTGGATGCCTCATCCCTGGCAGTGTTCAAGGCAAGTTTGGATGGAGCTTTGAGCAACCTGATCTAGTGAAAGGTGTCCCTGCCCACGGCAGGGGGGGTTGGAACTATCTTTAAAGGTCCCTTCCAACCCAAATCATTCTATAGTTCTATGCCTTTATTTTAACAACAAAGACTGAGTGGCCACCAGTTTGAAAACGCAAACAACTTTCAAGAATCTTCCAGTCCTTTGACAGTTATATAACCAGAGTTTCCTATTTTAAAATATGTTCTTCCCCACTACCCTCTAATTATCAAGGTAACTAGAAGAGGAAAACATTAACACCCATAACCTAAACTGGTGTCAGATACACCAAGTAAAGAACACTTTTCCTTAAATTCTTCTGATTTTGTGATTCTTATAAGAAATAACTAATACAAATGTAGAAGGAAAATTGTATACAACTCTGAATGATGGCATCCTTTAGTATGCATTTAAGAATGTCTAATATAGGTATAACCATGGTATTATTGTACCATGTACCATGTTCAGATGGAGTCTCCTGTGTTTCAGTTTGTACCCATTGCCTCCTGTCCCGCCACTGGACACCACTGAAAAAAGTCCAGCTCCATCTTGTTTATACCATCCCTTTAGGTATTTATATATCTAGGTATCTTCAGGTATTTCAATACCTAAAGCTCAGCAGAATAAAACCAAGCTGTGGCCACCACGTGTTTTTTCTGTAAGATTTTGGCTGGCCCTAAGAACTTCAACTTCGTGCTTCATTTCATCTGTTCAGCCATAACCTATGGGTGTACAGCTTTGGGGGATTTTAAACACATTTTTTAAAATGAACACAGAGTAATGAAGACAAATAGTCCAACTGCTTTTAAACTGGAGCCATTCAGGAAAAAAAAAAGGCACACCTGAAGAGGAAAAGCTTCTACCCCAGCAATCAAGCAGTCCAACATATTCTGATGTATCAGTATAGATAACATACCTTCTGCTTCTGAGCTGCCCGATTTTTTTCATCCGACATCTTTTCAGTGGTATTTTTGAGAGGGTGTGAAGACAGACGAAGGGGCACTTTGGAATGAGCAGGAGTGGTAGGGACATGCACAAGCACAGACCCATCTCTTTTTAAATCAGGGACATCCTTTCCCATAGAGACTGTCTCAATCACCCGGAGGTTGGGACGTGTGGGGTTTGCTGACATGGCCATAGTAAGAAGACCATGAGCTTCTGGCAGTGTAGGATTAGGTTGCTGGGCAGGGGGGTACATGGTCCAGCCAGGAGCTGCATACGCCATATAGTGCCCATATGCATCGTATCCTGGAGGAGCCATTGTGGGAGGTGGATAGTTTTGGGGCATTTGAGTGGCAGTGAACTGGGAATAGTTGGGAATTTGGTATTGGGAAACAGAAGTAGGTGTGGGTGGCAAACTAGCAGGAGCTGGTGGAACTGAGGGAATGAGAGACACAGACGGAAGAGGCTGTTCTGGTGCACATGGAGGTATATCCTGTCCCACTGGCTTGTTCTTAGTATATTCTGATTTCTGAAGAGAGGATGCATCTTTAGGCTGCTGGAAAGAGACTGGAGGTGATGCTGAGTGCTGCTGGCCTGAGTCAGGAGAACGAGTGTCACTCCGGCTGCGACGCAAGTCCCAAGGGTCCAGTCTGCGAGGATCTGAAGAGCGACGATCAGGAGAACGAGATGCCAACTTCTTGCCATGAAGGCGTTCCTGGGTACGAACAGCCAGTTTTCCAATTTCAGCAACACCAATGTCAAGTCCAATGGTTTTGAGTAAGTCATGGATCTTTGCATACTCAGCATTAGGCTCTTCTAAAGGATCCAGCTTGACAGCTGGGGCAGGAGAAGGTGGTGGGCTCACTTTCTGGCTTATCATCTCATTGCCACAGCTCACTGGGGGCTTTTGAACAGGGAGAGATTCAGTTTTGGTGTCTTCATCCTCATCACCATAAAGAAATTTCTCTTCATCCTCAATGTCAGGAAAACTACGCCTCCTCTTCTCCTGAGCACTGACAGAATCAGCCATCATGCCCAGAATTCGGGAGAAACCACTGCCATCCTGACTGGCCCTCTCGTGAGGCAGCAGGAAGTCAGTATGGCGATCTGCAGGCTCTGACTTGGGTTCTACCTTTTCCTTGTGACTTAAGAAGCTTCCAAACTTCTCTTCAAATGTGAAAGCATCTTTGGGAGCCCCAGAAAGCGGGCTCCACTCATATAAACCATCATGCAACTCCTTGTTTGCAGACTCCACAACAGAGTCTTTGTTAAACCGTTTGAGAAAGTTCTCCACTTCAGAGGCAAAAGGAGCTGTGTCGTTGCTCTGGGGCAAAGATGAATGACTAGAAAGAAGAGGAAGGTCCTTGTTGGGAGCCGGGCTGCTTGAAAAGCCCTCAGGCTGAAAGAGAGAGAAGTTACTATTTACTACAGCATCTTCTGAGGAGACTATGCACCTCACAGAACAAACAAAGGAACATGTTAATTTCTCCTTGAGTTCATAGCTGAAGAAAAAGAGTTAGAAATAAAAATATACAGTTGAAAGATAACACGGAAGATTACAAAACAAGTTGCTTAATGATTCTGGAATGTCACATCCAGCAATGAACACTTATCTCAGACAATATACAAAATCACACTTGTATTTCATTAATTTTTTGCAAGTGTAAGAACTGAAACTTTTAAATTGAAACCCCCTTTTGGCTACGCTTTGAGTTTAATCACAAATAGGATTTCAACACCTTAAGACAGGTAAAAACAACGGCACCGAGGTTATTCCCCGTCACTTCTTCAGATATGCATAATTAATACCATGTTAAATAGGATTTCCAAGAATAGATATAGAATGGGATCCTTTGTATTGGAGCCCCTCCTGAGATAAACATGTTGGCGTCAAACCAACACTGATCAGTACAACAGGCAGATCAAAAGTTATGCGCTAAAACATGAGAAAAGTCAAGTTGTCTCAGTGGTTGCAACTGTTTATCTTTCCATTGCTTGGGTACAAATTAAGTAGGGCTGATCTAAAACAGGGTAGATTTAGACTAGATATAAGGAAGAAATTCTTTACAGTGAGGGTAGTGAAACACTGGAACAAGTTGCCCAGAGAGGTAGTGGAGGCCCCATCCCTGGAAACATTCAAGACCAGGTTGGACGGGGCTGTGAGCAACCTTATCTAGTAAGCGGTGTCCCTGCTCACTGCAGGGCAGTTGGACTAGATGACCTCTAGGGGTCCCTTCCAACCCAAAACATTCTATGATTCTGTGATCCCAGCCTACAATCCAAAGAGAAAAAAATAAGGAAACTCAAAGATGTTTTCAGCCAGAGGTACTGAGGATGCATTAGGCAGTTCTCTAACTCTATAAAGAAACAAGAAAGAGGCACTGTTACAGAGAGCTTTGATCAATGTCCTGACTGCCTGTGGTACAAAAAGACTCAGCTTTTCTATAAAAGCTGGCCCAGATCTCAGCATCCTGGGCTGAATTTCAACAGGGACATTTTATTCTGCCTCAGATTTTATACATATATGATTCTTGATTAAATGCCTTCACTGTTTAAAGTTTCTGATGCAATCCTAATTTGTATAGGCCTACAAAAAGATACCTGTCCTCTCAAAGACAGGAAAACATAAAGATTTGGCTTTTGTGTTTTGGAAAACAAACTAACATTCTGTATCACAAAGTGACTGTTTTGGAAAGTAGAAACATATAGACAGACAGACAGAGATCAAACCTGAATAGGAGACTCCACTTCCATCTCCACTCGTTTCTTCAAAATAGACTTTTTGGGCATGGATGGGATTTCCTCAGGCCTATATGTATACCGAGGCTCAGAAGTCTGTAGTGTGTTAGTTAAGCCAGGGATCACATAACCACTGCCTGAAACATCATGATTCAAGTTTCTACTACGCTCTTCTTCTTCTCTTTTCCTCCTTGCACGGTCAAGCTCTCTGAATTCTTCATTCAGGTATGATGGGCTTGGGCTTCTACTGCGGCTGCGGCTTCGTCTGCGATAGTTTCGTGTTCCTGATGAGAAACCTTGATGCTCTCCACTCATACCATGCATCTTCTCATCCTTTTCATACCGTGGACGCTTTATTTCTCGTCCTCTCTCTTCTGGTCTCGATGGGTAGGAGGATTTCCTGAGTTTGTCACCATCTCTGTCAGATCCACGAGGCAGCTCTTCTCGACGACCGTAATGCGGACTATAATCTGAACGATGAAGGAAAACATCTCGGTTGCGGTAGTCTTCATCATGTCTCATGATGAAGGGACTTGAAGGTTGATCTTCATGTGATGGGTATCTCTCAAGGCCTCGAGGACATGAGAGGCCTCTAGTGAATATTGGACCATCAGCCATATCATCCCTGTATAAGAAAAGCATAGAATAAACATAGGTACTTGAGTCAGAGTAAACTAAGTCTTACTCCTACTCAAGAGTAAGAATTTTCCAAATCAGTTTCAGAATAATATCTTTATCACTAAACAGAAGCAACATTTTATGTACTTAAAGGGCAGGGGAGACAGGGAGACTTATTTTTAATGGTAATATACATCCCTCCTAGGAAGTCACCTGAAAACACAGCGACATGAACAATTTAACTCATACTGCAGAAGAAGAGCCTTAAAAAATTGATAGGATGGATTTATTTCTGTGAAGGAGAAAGACTACACATTTTAAAAAAACCTATCATATTTCAGACCACAGTCCCTTTCCTCATCTCTCCCAGCAAGACACCAAGGTCACATTTCATATGAATTATTCAAGGTATAATTCAGTTTCACACTGGCAAATGCAACCAGATCCTCTTTTTATCATCAGCTGTGGACGAGGATCACAAATTCTAGCAACATTTTCTGTTGCAACAGATCTGTAGACAGGACTGTCACTAATCCCATAAACTGCTATCCCCAAAAAGCACATTTTTTGGTAAGATATCTATGAACCAGGGATAGTAAATGTAATAGTATTATTCCTTTGTGCCAGCCCCTGCATTATTACACACAGTGGACATGCAACTAGCACAACACTGGAATAACCAGCTACATTCTTGGGAGTATCTTCTTTCGGACCAATTCCTACACACACCTCCAATTAGAAGTACTGTTTAAACTAAGGCTTTTTTCCCCATCCCTAAAAACTTTTCTGGGACTGTTCTTTAGATCAGGCAGAAACAAACCAAGCCACTTTAAAATTACCAGCTGCTGGTTTTACTCACGGGTATTTCAAAAATCTAGCAAGATCCTCCAAGTGAAATTAATGGGACAGAAAGCCTAGAGAAATGTCTTTCCTGAGTGATCAAGACATCAGCTTGAGATAAACTACATATAATTGCCTGGCTCCTCAGAAATCACCTCCTCCTACTCAGAAAAGTCCCTCCATAGATCTGAGAAGGGACAAATCAAGTCACTCCAGATGATGTCTTCAAAAAAATTTGCAGATAAATTACAGCCCCAGTTTTTAAAGTCACCAGACTAAAGAATAACATAAACAGACATGGTCTTTTTCTTGAGTATTTTCAGTTTACACATGCATATTTAAGAACAAAACAAACACAAAACTTCACTTTAACTCTAACCTGCATCACTGCAAAGCATTTCACGTGTTTTTAGATGCTTTATCAGTCCAACACATCTTATAAGGCAAATATGGCATACACCAGTACCCACAGTATTAGATGGCATCTTTCCAGTTTCCAGCAAACTACACATATCCATCCTCTCCAAAAGCATGAAAATATCTAAAAAATAGCTAGAATTAAACTTCATACATAAATGTTACTGTTCACAGCCTACATAAAGGTATGTCTATCCCCAGTATCACCTTTTCTAAGAGCCTGCTAAAACTATGCAAGCTGCATGAACACACCCGGTGGAGTAACAGATGCATTTCACCATACACCTTCAGCTGATTTTTGTGCAAATAATTTGCATGCATCCTTGCCAGGTGTCACCTACAATTCAAATGCTCTGACTGCAGTGACAAAGCAGAAGAAATATTTAATCATGCTTTGGAAAGAAAGGAATAGCAAACCTACTGTATTTACAACTAGAAAGATGTTCCAAATAAGTGTATTTGAACAGCTAAGATGCAAATTTCAAACCCAAAGATTAAATATAAGCACGAGGAAAAGGATTACTTGCCTTACAGAAACTGTGATTCTTTGAAACATATTTTCTGTAAATACAGTCCAACATAGATATGTCCTTCTTAACTGGTTTGGGTACTTTTAGCCAGCAATGTCCACTACAGACTATTGCATCCCTGAGAGAGGATACAAGGTGGTACCACTGTGACCATCCCAGTTTCTTCACCAACATCAAATTCATGAATTGCTGGAATTTGCAGTTTCAGAGAGGGAGAACAGACCACAGACTACATAGACATGATGCCTCAGAGACCTACCGCTAGTGCAAGGTAAGTTTACTTTTTGGCATATTTATTCACATACGAAGAAACAGAAATAAATAATGGTATTCTGCTGTCAGCAACTAACAGGACTCCACCTAACACACAGTCTTTGAATAGGAAATGAGATGAGCTGGTCGTACTCAAGCCAACTGTCACTCTTGATATTATGCCAAAAAAATGCTATTTTAGAACACAGCTTAACACAGACCAAGTCTCTGCAGTGATATGGTCTAATCTTTTGGATTAACCTCAGATGAAAGAATTGGTGGGATGTTCTGTATAGCTTATGCCAGCTCAGATAGTAGCAGAGTATCTTAAAAATATTGACAGAGGGAGAGATGGGAGACAGGGAGGGGGATAAAATATATCCTTCACTTTGATAGACTGAGATTCTGGAAGACAAAAAAAAATACTAATCTATTGAAGTAGAATACTGAAAGTACTTAGGTGACTTTGAAGTCACAGGCCAGCAGCATTCAGTATGCTTACTTAGACATGCGCAGGGGGACGGCTGCCCTAGATATTCAGGGCAAGTTCTTACAGATGTTTTAGGATGGACCTGCATGTGGACACATACCCTGAGAAATTCTCCTGGGACATCCTGAAAATCCACTGCTGCAGGAGAATCCACAAGCATCCCTGATCTCCATCCTTTGGTGTTTTATTTTTTTTCCTTTATAGGCTAATGAACCTCTCTACCACCCCAAGGCCCTGCAAATTACAGAGAATAATTTGTAAAAGTGATTGCTTGAAATCTCTGAGTAGTTAGCAAAAATAGCTGAGAATAACTAAATTCAGAATTATTTGCTCCAATTACTTCAAATTTGAAGAGACATCTTCAGAAAACGCTCTTTTTTTCTTTTTTTTTTTTTTTTTTAATGAGAATGAGGACGCACCTCATGCCAAATAAGAACATGATATGCCCAGTATTAAACCCAATGATGATTCACAGTAAGGGCTACTTTAAAGCCTGGTGATACACATAAAGTCAGTGTCCCAGCACCAGGGCAGCCTCTCACAGGGGAAAAAAATACATGATGAAAAAATATATTATAAACAATGTCTTTAACCAAATACAAAGTGTCTTTAAAAAAAAAACCAAAATGGCTAAACAGTGAAGAAATTCGGAAGACAGAAGCAGTACCTAGGAGATTTAGGAAAAGCTAAGGGACGACTAGGTTGTCAGACTTTAAGCTTCTGGACAGTGGGCACCACTCAGACAAGCACTGCCAGCACAAACAGATTCGGGGGTGGGGAATAAATGTAACCACATGGAATTCTTGCATACCTACACTACAAATACATAGGAATTCACTTAAAAACTGAGGTCTACATGGTCTCACTTTCTCTTATTCTCATTCTGATTCATCTGTCACTTTTATACCTTCTCAGGAGTCTATTCTGACCATTTTTTATATCTATGGGTCCTGTAACAGAGATAAAGTGAAAGTTCTCTGTCATTTTCACTCTTACATTACAATAAACTCCACTGTACCTGATGTTACTTCTAACCATGCATCATAACCACAAAACAGGTTAAATATAAAACCTCACTGGAGAAAAGGAAGCAATGGGACAAACACACACCCCCACCCCACATGTTCTTAATTTGCCAAAGAAGTGCCTGTTCTCCTACATACCATTTCCTGCTCCTTCTAACCACTGTGCTCTCCCTGGGCATATGCACTCATTTCATTCAGCAGACTGCAGACTGCACAGGGGATTTACAAATCGAACACTGATCTCAGAATTGAGGTAAAGGCATAAAAGTGACAGTACTGAAAACTAAACTCTCATTTGTTTTTCCACACCTGCTGAAACTTAACCTTACACTTGAGAAAGACAGGAACTTCACTTATTCTGCTCACTTCCCTCTTTTTCTCTCTCTCTTTTTTCTTTTATTTTTTTTTTTTTTTTTAACAGTTGGGGATATTTGCATCAAAAATGGAAGTTATAGTGCTTTTTTGGTGCTGAATGCTTATACCTGACCTGAAACTGCAATTGTATGCTCTGGGGAACAAACTATGCCTCCTTTTAAGAGAGAACGATTTTATTTGCACAGAGTCTTCTGATTTTACTTCTTTTGCCAGATTACACCTGCTCTCCTACTGACGGCAAAGATTTCCAATATTTAGTAATTAGTATAAATATTACTAATATTTATAACTTCACTGTTCACAGCAGTATTTTTAACATAAAAGACATCTCTTCATTAACTGTGTTTCTCTCCGATTCCAATGAAGGGACCCTAAGAATTCTAACACTTATTTTGTCATGTATGAGACTGACTGACTAAATTCACTTCTCTTCTGCAGGGTTTTTAAAGTCAAAATAGTAAGTTTTATTCAAGCTACACTAGGAAAGTAGATTGTTCCTCCCAATAAATGAATAAGTTGAAGCTATATACTCTGGACACTTTTAGTATATATGGGTTTTAGAAGCAGTTGACAAAAATCAGAGAAGAAATATCTGTTTAGAGTTACTGTGTACACAGGCGGCAACTTTTGTTCAGGAATCCCCTGCATCACAACTTGCTGGAGGCTGGGGGAGTATTCCAGGGAAGCATCACTACATGCTTGCCCTCTTACCCTCGTTCCCTTAGGCATTCACTGGGCTAATTAGATGTTTGGTCTCACCCAGTACAGCCATTCCCACATTCTTACTGTTTCACACACTTTAATCCCCATCTGTGGAGGACCATACCTGTCACTCAGGTTATCAACTGGTGAGCCCAGTCTATCAGGCAGCCTCCTTCGCTCTGGTGTGCCAATGCAATACCGGTCATTACCAACAGTAATCCGCAAACTCTGTTCCAGTGAAGACTCAGAGCGGAGACTCGGTGAACGTCTCTGTAAATTGAAGAAAGAGTGCAAGCCCATCAATCAGGGAATTTTAATCTCAGCTACAGAAAGGCAAGTGACTCTGCTCTGCTTAACGTATGAGAATTGGGGTGGATGGATCTATTAAAATATCAAACTAGAACAATTGTTCCAAATATTTCAACTCTCTTTAGTTACTAAAGAAAGGGGAGGGTATTGACTGCATTTCATTTCTCATCCCAGCTGCCAATAACACACTCTATTTACATTATCTAGAAGGGAAATTTTCAACTCAAAAATACATTTCATAAAGCACCATTTTGGAAGATGGAAAAACAGAGAGAAGTTCAAGAAGTCCCAGATTTCCTGCTGTTCTCCTTTCTTTATAGAGGAGAAGCAGCTAAACAAATATTGCACAAAAAACAGTGCCAGGAATTTCTTAATAAAAGTGTCTGGATTTCTGGCCCTTTCCAACTTTAGTAACAACATGAACCAAAGTATAAACGAGTGTAAACAAAGATTTTCCTAGCAGTGATATATTTTCAACAGTTTTCCTCACCTCAAGCTGCTTTCAGCAGATAAGTGCAACATAATACTAAAAACGCCAGTGACTACAGAAACACCTTCTATAACAGAATTACCATTATCATTACTTATTATTGGTAGAGCTAAGCCAGAGCTCAGTCAAGTTCCCTTCAAAGAAAAAAAAAAAAAACCAAAACGGCAGAAAAGGCCTGATCTAACTGCCTCTGCACAGACCTTCCTTTGGACATATACTCAACACAGAAAGTGTCACTATTGGTAAGTTATGCTTAACTAGTTAAGCCTCACATCATTCTAGAATATGGCACTAGAACACAGAAATGATCAAAGTGTAGTAGAGTTCCATAAGAAACAGATGAGACTGCATGAAGACAGGATTGATTTGCTTTTTTAAACCAAAATGGTTTAGATTCTGCTTAACAGGAAGCAATGAACCAGCTTCAGTTCTGCCAAACCAGTCATGCACTGCATATTGCTTTCACCGCTGAAAACTGCAGTAGCGAGCAGCAGGTGCACTATGTTGTCTGCATCCACCCTGAGAAGACACAGCAGATTCAGCTCAATCCTCCAAGAGACCAAAAGAAGAACAGTACATAATCTCCAAAGAGAAAGCAAAAGAACTCCCTCACAAATTTGCCTGAACAAAATTTACTTGCACTACAAATCTGCACTAGAATCCATTGTGCACATAACCTTATCCTAAGGTAACATATTAGTAATTTCTGGTTTGCTCCATTAATCTGAATCTCAGCATTTATCAGAACACAATTTAAATACTTTCTAAGACCAGCTGTGTTGCATAGCACAATACAATCCTGCAACAGCCTGGCTGAGATACAACACACACAAGGTGCACGTTTCTCATACACACACACTCTGAAGGCTCACGTGTACCCAGTAGAACACTAAATTTTGAGGGCTGCCTCAAGGAATTATTACCTTGAAGGGCAACTTCTTGCCATTGAGACTGTTGGCAAGTTGGGCACACACATGACAACCACCTCCAGGAACTGGAGACAGAGAAGTGATGATTACATCTCAGAACAAACTTTTGGGCAAAGGAAAGAAATAGTTTACATTTAGAAGGTTTGGGATGTTAGGGTTGCCTATGACTGCCATAGAGGTTGCGCAGAGACAGCAGTTACGGTGGTACATATTTGAATTTGACAATTCTTTTTCAGTTTGAGGAATTCCAGTTCTAACAGCTTTTTCATTTGGAGCACTGAACACCACCACTAGCCATTCCTACTTATGCACTGCACTGTGTTTTCCTCCCTTCCTGTTCTGGCGCCTAAACCGCAGTTACCACTGCCATATATTTTCACAGGTTGCATACCAGCTTTTTATTTCTTCTTTCTCTGTTGACCCAACATACTCCAGTCCTCTAATTTCAGCCAATTTTCTTACAAGAAAGCAAAGAAGCCGAGAGAAACTATAAAAAGAACAAGCACGCAGGTCAGCAGGGACAAATAAAAGCAGCATGTGTCAGCCTTGCACGAACAAATAAAGTCTGCCAAAATCTCTCACTGTACAGCCCTGACTTTCCCCTCCTCCATTACGTTTTTCAATACTCGCCCCAAACCTTTGCTGTCACTCCATGCTCTTCCAATTCCCACAAAGTTTTCTCCAGCTACTGCAAAACTAACACCATCCGTACTTACAAGGTCCAATATACAGGTCCACTGGCAGTCGGTAGCCCAGTTATGCATGAGAAAATGAGCAATGATGCTGATAACCTGGGAATGCATGCACTCCATCTCAAAAAAACAAACCAAACCAAAACAACTCCCAAAATCAAGAAAAAGGAATAAGAAATCTCTAAGGCTGCTCCTTCCATACATCAATTCATATGAAGGGTAGGGACAATAACTTAGAGCTTGTACTCAAAACTTTCCTGCATTTCAACCCCATGCCCTTACCCCATCAGTGTCTTCATTCCACATCCTACATCTTCCACCCTTACGCACATACTCCCCTCTTCCAAGTCCTCCTTCCTTGTTGCAACTTAAATTCCTCTTCCTCAGTCTTCTGTCTGAATTCATCTCCTTTCAGCGACAGCTCCAAAATGCCACTTACTAACACATCTGTGTAACTCTCCACATTTCCACACTTTGTACCCTCAAACTTCGGGAGAGGGGATCTTAAGTCATATAAATCTGAAAAACTTATTACAACGTTACCCAATCATTCGGACCAAACATATCTGCCGTCTGTTTTGTTTTGATCACACTTAGTTCCACTGTTTGGAAAATATCAGCATAATCCCAGCTTTTATCTTTCTCTAATTAATGCTAATTTTGTAAACAGTACTTCTAAAAAGTAAATTCAACCTGTATATGTATTTTCTGCTTTATAATATCACTTTTGAAGAAGCAATAGTGTTGGTCAAACACCTTTTGGTGGACAAAAATTTCCATGTAAAAAATGTGCACAATATACACTCTTAAGAATTACTTACACTGGGCTTTAGCATATGCAGGAGACGACACAATACAGGTTAAAGAGCTATATTTAATTGTCTCAAGATCCGTCTTATTGTGAGAGCTGCTTCCTAGAGACAGATTTTCCTTCAATGCAGTAATATTCTTGTAAATAAACAAAAAATCTGTTTGGCTCAGCAGTTCAGCACTAGCTAACTTGCTAAAGCCTAATTTCTAGGATTAATAATTTTTCAATCCTGCTTCTCTGAAATTAGAATAGGCGAGAAAAACTTCAAGGATCTGCAACAATTTGCTGAGACGTCTACTGTAACTTGAGCCAGAAGGGTGTAAAATAACACTGGAAGAACAGCATTTGTCAAGAATAATGTTTGTGTAAAGTGAGGGGGTTTGCTGGCTTTTTTTTTCCCCTAAAAGGGGAGTGGGAGGCTTCCAGTCAAAAACTCCGAGTTCAGATTTCTCCAAGTCTGAACCACCAACACATTCGGCACTGTAAGTTTTTGTTAGAGGCAGCACAGGTTCACAACCTATCATGGATACAGTGAAACGGCACACTGCGTGATGGTGAAGTCAGTTTAAGAGTTCTGCTCCTGTATCCCAGTTTGTCATCCCCTCAGTTGTGACCATGCAACTGCCCGTCGAGCCACAACACAAACTGACATGACTCAGATTAAAAATTATCGCCTTTTAAAATTTACTTATTTTCAACCTGGGTCTTACTAGCAATGCAATTTGCAGGGCTACCTCACAGACAACTTAAAAGACTGAGATAACGGTGAAATACAGCCTAAAAACAAATGGCCAGAGGCAAGCTTCTCAGCCTGGCTTGGCTTAACTGTCAAATACAACATTATCTTCCCACATCTTCAGGGCAGCTCACCTTTAAATAACAAATAGCACCAATAGCTGAATTTTACTTCCACTACAATCACCTGTGATCTCTTCTATGGCTGCAGCTCCAAAGAAATCCAGTAAGAACCTGTACCACCATCAATCCCCATTCTCTCTTGGGGTCCCATCATGCAATGAATCACAGCAGACACTATATTTTTGTCGGATTGACTTTCAGCCACATCGTTTCCTCAAATCAGCTCACCCTGCACCTTAACAAATACAACTGTGAGCACAAGGGAGGGGGCAGAATATAGTGCAGAGCAAGAGGAAAAAGTGAGCGTACCGTTCTTTTTAATTGTCCACGTGCTGGATTGAGCGACCATGGAACCATAGCCTAAAATATCCCAGTGTGACAATCTCTTCTTTCAGCGCAATACAAATGCACAGCGAACCTACTACATACCACAGGTAACAGTTATCAGACAAGACAATCACTGCACCAAGGACTAACGAGAAAACCCAAGCAAGCAAATGCCACTCGCTCAAAAAAAGGTACGGCTATACACTTCGGTTTAGTACAAAGGCATCTGCATCCAAGATGGTTTCACTTCAGATGCCAAACCAGAGTTTCACATGCCCAAATTAGATTTTGCCAAGACTGAGCGAGAAGACTGGAACACCTTGTGCACAGCTCCAACTACAAAGCCCTGCCTATCAAAGAATACCTCTCCAAGATATAAATCTGTAACAGAGTCTTCTTTGCACGCCCCTGACAGCAGGAACAACTCAGACAAAGTACTCATTCAACATCCTATCGAGAAAGTTACCTTACCATAAATTAAGCAATGTTTATACAATAACACAAACCAGTGCTAAATGGAAGAAAGCGACTAGTTACATCCTTTGCCTTAGCAAAAGATAGCATCGTCTTTGAGCCTTATCTAAAATGGCTCTAGCCGATAACAGAGAAATAAAAATGTAACGGAAATTAAAGGAAAAACATTACTTAAAATAGAAACCAATTATTTTATTGTGTTTTTTCCATTTGGCTCTCTGAGGAACAGGGGGAAAATCGCCCTTCCCTCTCCGCACCGGGAGAACCCGGGGCTGGTGCAATTCTGGCAAGGACCCCACCGCGCCAAGTTTGGGGCCCTGGCTCCGCTGCCCCCGCTTCGGCCCTTCGGCCGGCGGCGACACGGGCTGACCCCAGGGCAGAGCCGGGGGCCGGGGCACCGCTG
>NW_009259313.1:385533-390447 GCF_000687185.1 Egretta garzetta | reverse complement strand
TCCCTCCCCCGCTTCCCCGCGCTGTGCTGTGGAGCTTGTCGGTATGGGTGTTGTTCTTAAGCAGAAGGGTGTTCAGCAGCAATCCTTGGCTGCTCGATGAGGCGATGCTGAGCCTGAGCCTCCAGCTCAGAAAATTTCTGAGCAAATTTCCTTGCTGTGGCTGCCAGGAGCTGGGATGACATGATAGGGAGGAATGGCTTCCTCCTGCCTCCTCCTCCTCACCTGAGCACCCGCTACTGACCATGCTTGGTGCAGGCAAGTGAGCATGACGGTTTTGATTCTCGGAAGTGAAGCATGAAACATTTATTTCATGCTGGGGGTTGTTTCTGGTGAGGAGGAGGAAGAGTGTTTTCAATTCACTGAAATGGACTGGCAGTAGGAAGAAAACTCATGCAGAGAAATTAGGGCTCTGATAAAATTCCCCCAAGTTCCTGAGCCTTTATATCTTGAGAAACTGGGAGAAGCTTCATGCATTAGATCTGTATTTTATTCTTAGCTAGATGATGTGTGAGGGCTTGTATTTGAAGACCAATTTTTGCAGACTTGGATGAAATTTTGCCTGTGTCTTTGGGGAATGTATTTGCTGGAACATAACACGCCATTTGAAGCCTACTACTTTTAGTAGCAGCAACAGAGGGCAGCAGGCTAATGGGTGGGGGTCTGTCTGATACTATAACAAGGTATTTCTGCTGGGAGTGGTTGCGTACAATTGTATTAAATTTTAACTGCCCCACCTTGGCATTTTCTGAGTGAGTGCACCACTACACAGTCTCAGGAAATACGCTTGGTTATACCAATCTTCAAAATAAGCACAAGCTATATAAAGACTAGCTTATCTTCCGTTACCATTGTCCACTCTTCCCCCTTCTCTCCTAAGGTTGATAATGTTCCTCAGCGACCTTAATTCAATTATAAGTATCCCGGGATAAGAATTTAATCTTTGAAGATGCCCCACAGACTGCGGATCTGCTTCTGGTGAGAGCAAAACTCAGTGACAGCGGAGAAAATGGATACTCAGCCTGTTCCAACTAACTACCCTAAGCAGCAGATGGTGACACTGAGAGGCACAGAGCTGCGCTCTACGACAACTATAAAACCAATGTGTATGTAGGAATTTCCCCTACTAGTTTTATATGGTAGATCACATCCAAGTAGCTTATCACTATAAGGAATATATTATCATCCCGAATGCGTTCTGTTTCTTCGTTAAAAGGAAAACCATGCTTTCATGCGTTAGTGTCAGGCATCTGTGTCAGGTGCTCAGTTTTACCAACTGAAACAAGTAAAAACAGCCTAGCAAGAGGGAGAAAATGGACTTGTTTGGCTTTGGACATCTCTTCCATGCTGTTGCTTTCTTTACATCAGTTTTAAAAAATGGTTTTAAACCACAGTTTGGTTTCCGAACAGTCAAGAGTAAAAAGCCACAAACCCAAAAACCCAGCAATACTTTTTTTTTCTGTCAGAATTTTATATAGAAGTTATGCATATAGATATAAAAGCTTTGCAAAATGCCAGAACATGAAAATATTTTCTAACTTCTTTTTGCTTTGTATCCAAAGGAAGTTTATAGGAGATGTCCTAGTGGCTTCTGGTGATATATTTCAGTGGCATTTGGAAGGTGAAGGAGTCCAGATACCAATAACTAATCAGAAGGTTCATTAAAACGTCTATCTGCACACCAGTAAGTAAACTGCTCAAGGGTGGAACAGTAAAAAGAAAGTGAACAGCCTGTGTGTGGTGGTGTTAAAAGAGCTTAGAAGAGAAAAATTCCACTTGTTGGAGAAAAATACTTGACTGACTAGTGCGCATTAGCATTTTGTAGCACTCTGTCATCTTACTGAGCATCGCTTTATAATTTATAAATTCATTCTGCACCAGTTGTAGTGTCATCTTTCAGTCACATGCCTGAGTTAAGTTTTTAAAGGGACTGAGCACCCATAGTGGGGTTCAGTTAAACTATTCCTAAAATCGGTACTGAAATTTGGGCCCAATGGTGCAGAGCAAATTGAGAGTTTTCACATCTTTGCAAGAGGAAGTGCTACAGTTAATCTTGGGAACTGAAAAAGTCAGTCAAGGTCTTTACCTGCTTTGCAGAGGCTTTTGTAATACTCCTGCAACTAGTGCTCCAGACTCTCACTGGGCAAGGGAGGTGCCAGTCAGTCTGCTCTGCTGCAAGTTCAGCTCCCAAACTCCTCTTTGGAATTCCAAAGCTCATCTTTGAACTTGCAATTAGCTGCTGCTTGGAGAGAGATTTTAGCTAATTGGATGCTGAGGGCAATGTTGGGATAATAAAGTGTCTCTGAATTCTCATTAGGCCTCAAATAAGAAAGCCGCGGGAGCAAACAACATCAAGAAAGAAAATAAAAGAATGAGAAAAGTTAGCAGTAGCTGAGTATGAACAGGTAAACAAAAATCAGAACTGAAGTAAATTCAGGTTGGACTATTAGGTTAAAAAGCTGTACAGTAACAGAGAAAAAGAGAAGACCTTAATTATAATTTTTTTTTTAACCCTCATGTCTGAGTCAAGACTAGATCCAGGGGCATGAGGCAGCCATGCAGCACTCCCTGTAATGTTAAATGGCTCAGCTACTAGTAAGAACAAAAACAGTTTCTGTGTTTTTATAACAAAATTAGTGTTCTCATGAGAAGATCTGGAAGATATTCCTTTGTTTTCTGAACTTTGCATTAATTTTTCCCCTGGAAAACAAGGCAAAATAGGTATGTTGTGTCTTCAGGTCCAGGCAAAGCAGCCCATTCATTGAAAAATTTTGAACTGAGCCAAGTAATCAAGCCTTCCTTGGTCATGACATCATGGAATTTTGAGGATGGTTCAGTTGATAGCAGAGCCCTGGCTGGGAGCACAGAAAATGCATCCAAACAGACAATTGCTTTCAGAGATTTTACGTCTATAATTACAAGGTTGATACTTCTGAATTTAAGGCTTGCCTAGGCTGGCTTCTGTGTCAGCTCAGTATTTACTTTTAGCTGGGAAGTGGGATGGGCATGCAGCCTACACTCAGTCCTGGGAGGGGTATTAAGTAAGCTGTTACAAAATAAACTCATCAGAGAAGAGGGAGGAAAGGGGGAGCAGTCTCCCTTTGCCAGATAGCTCTTCCTCACTGTGGGTGTAGCAATCTAGACCATTAAAAAAACCTGGATAAAAGACAATGAATAAAATCTGGTCTGCATTGGCCTGTGGGGGTGGATTAAATTAAACCTGATGTTGGAGTGGCTTTTTTTCCATTTTGGATGCTCTGATTTTTTGATAAATGTCAGGTGTATGATTATTTATAGTGCGCAAGGTACTTTGTAAGCAATATACCCACAAGCCTGTACTGCACATGGCGCACATCTTAAATCTGTCAGATACGTAGCAGTAAATGTCACAGGCAGCAATATTCAGGAAGAGGGGAAATAGCCAAAAGGAAGCACAAAAAGGAGGAATGTCTATTTAGATTATTGCTGTGCTCCTATTTAAATGTACTTACGCAGAACAGGCACCAGTGATTTTGGATCAGTTAGGGTGAATTGGTGCTGTCCTAGGGTTTCTTTTTCTTTTTTAATACTCTTTATGTTTTCCCATATGAGTGTAGATAATGCTGTCTGGAGAAAAAAAAAGGGGTCTGTGACATCTGAAAACTGCCCATCTTTCAACTGAATTGGAAAAGTTCACGTTTTTGAACATGAAGAGGTTAGGAGAGATGAGCAAGAATACAGCATGTGAAAAAGGAGAATGCTAGAACACAATGTGGCTGAAATGGAAAAGCTCTGAGAGGGATTAGCTTGAGAGAGGGAGGATGGTCTTTGTCCTGGTATCTGAGAACTTCTCTGGTATCTTGTTAAGCTAGGGGAAGTGGTTTTTTTTGCTTGGGGTTTTTTTGGTGGGTTTTTTTTTTTCATTTGGAAGTAAATAAGATACCAGAACCACAAAATCTGAAAGTTTCACTTGTGTGCAGCTTGCATATCCCCTATTTGCTGTCTTGAGAGTTTGCTGCTTTCACAGCATTTTTTTTGAAGGGAAGCTTACTTGAGCAGAGAGGACATAAAACTTGTTATCAAGGCCTTTACAGGAAAGTTTATTCTTTGGATGACCTGTGGGAGAAAGAGCAGACTGGCCAAATACAGACAGTGTACAGTGACAGTAGCTAGCTTGGTCGTGAAAACACAGCCTTGCGACTGTGACATACAGGCAAAGATTACTTCCAGGGCTGTGAGAAATCAGAATCCTCGGAGACAACAGTTAAATAAGGAGATATATATATGTATAGGTTTAGGAAAATGGCACTCTTCTGCTCCTTTCAAGGAAACTATGATTAGAGGGTACTGTGGCCTCCAAGCTCTTGCTCTTATCTCTGGTGTTTCACGCTCCCTCAGCCAGATCACTCTGTTTTCTCAGACAGGAATGTTGCTGATATTTTCCGTCCTCAGCACCCCACTGATAATGCTCAGAGCATGCTTTATTGTGTCTCTGATGAGCTGCGTGTTGAAAGTAAAGTTTGCTACCCGTGATGAATTATTTACAGGGATATGCTATTTTTCACTGGCAAAAGAGAGTACCGGGGGAGGGTTTGGGAAAGTGCTGTATCCAGAGCATCTGCTATAAAATCACCAGTAGCAGCTAAAGTTGCCCAACAGTGTGGTGACGTTTACTGCATGCTGCTGTTACTGTATTACACTCCGGAGGGGATGAGGTTGGATGTCCTCTTGGGTTGTTTTCTCTCTACTCACTGCAACATGCTCTTGTAGCAGTGATACCTGCTACGAGCAAAGAATGCTGTATGTGTAAAAAGCACATTTGTACCCATGAAAGTACCGTCTGTGCTGTACCTGCTGGTGCTGTGGCCTGGTTTCGGCTGGGATAGAGTTAATTTTCTTCCTAGTAGCTAGCATAGTGCTGTGTTTTGGATTTAGTAC
>NW_009259313.1:384735-385297 GCF_000687185.1 Egretta garzetta | reverse complement strand
TTTCCCCCCCCCCAGTGTTTTTTTTTTTTTTTTTTTTTTTTTTCCCCCTCTCTTTTCTCTGATTCTCTCCCCCATCCCACAGGGAGGGGGGGGAATGAGCGAGCAGCTGCGTGGTGCTGAGTTGCCAGCCGGGTTAAACCACGACATGCTGACTTCAGGAAGCACAGCGGTGTGTCAAGTTCCCGTGCCGGTTGACAGATACGCTGCAAGGCCGTGGCGTGCCTCTGGCGTGGGTTGGTATAAAAACGTTCATGCCGTCCCTGATGCTGCGGGCCAAGTATGATGGGAGAAAGAAGGGGTGCGATAAATCGGATCACCAGGAAGGAGCTAGACCAGTTTGGGGGGAAATCACATTTGTTCATGACCAGGCACCGATTTTTAGGTTTGTTTTTAACAGGAAGATAAAAGTCTGAAGGAGCTGCACACCTTTAATTCGTTTGCGGCTCCTCATCTCGGCCTCGTACTTTTGACCCGGATCCCTGAACTCCCTCGGGTTGGCCAGCCCCTTGCCGGCGGCGCGGCACTGTAAAGGCAGTTGAGCCGGAGCCGCCCGGGCAGAGGC
>NW_009259313.1:373170-384305 GCF_000687185.1 Egretta garzetta | reverse complement strand
CCCCGGTGCTGCAGGGCCCCGCTCCTGCGTGCCGAGCTCGGCCCCGCGCCGAGCCTGCGGCTCTCACCTGCTCCCAAGGCCGGTTGGTGCGGACAAAGAAATCGGTGTAAAGCCGAGGCCTCCCCAGGTGTGCTCCAGCGCACCAGAGCCAAGTCCTGCTGGTTCCCCTGTCCTGGGGAGCTTGGAGGTGCCACCTGCTTTTCTGGGGGGACCCCATCATCTTCCCCTGCGATCTGGAGGGTGCTTAATGTTACACACGGCCTCAGGGAGCACTGTTGTGGGAATTGCATTGAACATGAAAATATAGATTATTGTTGAAGCGGCTCAAAATGTTTTTTGGACCGATCAATAGGCAAATGCTTCTTGATGTTGGTTGCAAAGGATAAACTTGACCATGGGAACAAATCTGCCTGGAAATAAGCAGAAAGCTTCAAATTCCCAGAGCGTTGAGGTCCCGGGGTGACTTAAGGGGACAAACATCATTATTTTAAGCTGGAGTTTGATAATTTTGTAAAGCAGATGATACAATAGGAAGTGTGCAGTAGCAGGGCCTGGACTGTGTGACTCAGGAAGTTGCTTCTAGCCCTACGTTCATTTATCACAGTCTGCCTTGGACTGGGGCTGTACTTTTTGTACCTCACCCTGTTTTTTCTTTTCTACCCTAGGAGCTCCTGTCTCTCACATTGAATTCCCAGTATAGGATGGAGAACATCGTGGCTGGTTTGTGTGGGACCAGTCCAGAAGATCCACTCCCTGTGTGGGTTCATGGCAGTGTTGGCCATTGCTTTAATCAGCTGGCATTAAACGTGATTCCTCACACAATCCTTGCAGTGGTCAGTGCCTACTTCCTTGGCACTCCAAGGTATGAGACAACTAACTTGTCTAGCTCTCGATTATTATGCAGAACTGGAGGTGGGGTGGAAAGGCTGGAAATCAGATCTCCCTATAATATGCTGAGTAAGTAATCAGAGAAGGACACAATATTACAGTGCTATTGTATTTGTCAGCATCCATCCTAATTCAGAGTACTGCGTTCAGCTCTGGTCCCTCCATTGCAGAAATGAATCCGGAAAGAGTAGAGAGGGTAGTGAGCATAATATCACAGAAAATAATTCAGAATAATTTCAGTGAATGGGGATTGGGAAAACTGGAGAGAATATAAATCCAAGGCAGCATGGAAGATGTATATAAAGTTAATAAGTGGTTCAGAGAAACCAAAAATGGTTTTTCTGTTTACCCCTTTCTGAAATTCGTAAACACAGCAATGTTCACTGATATTGAAAGGCTAAAAACAATAATGAGTCATGTGGTAATGAAATACTTTGTTGGGCAATAGATTATGGGCTTTACATACACAGCATCACTGAAACCAACTGTGATAAAAATAATGTTTCTAGACAAAGTATCACAAAGGCAAGAGAAATCAAGGATCAGAGATGTGACACAGAGAATTTGATCGTGTAGGATTTGTGTTAATGAGGTTAAATATACTTTTTTTTTTTTTTTAATCCTCAAGGGTTGGAGTCTGGTTTAACCACACAGTATCACAGTTTGCAAACAAATTTCTGTAGAGAAATGCTATTCTTTGGTAGCATCTGAATCTCTGGTATTGATCAGATACTGAGCTATATTGACCTGATCTTGTTTAGCATTGCCTACAGTCTGAAAAAGTTACAAATCTAAGGAGGTGAATCTAGGAGGTTAAGTAAGAGCGAACAGATAGAGGAGGGGAAGAGGGGAGGAAGAAAGGAGAGTACTAAATGAGAGGTGATGGAATTTCAACTGTAAATTTTTTTTCTCTGCTCTTTCCTCATCAAGATCTGGCTCCGGGGTGCCTTGCAGGCCCAGCTGGGGATGCAGAATTGCAACCTCCTTCGTACTTGCTGGCCTATTTCTTGCTGACACCATCCCAGCCACCATTTCTCAGCAGGAGCTGGGCCCTGTCTACCTGGAAGTGCTGGCAAATGGCACTGCTGCCCTGGCATGGCTCACGCATGGCCTCGCTCTTCTCATGCTCTTCAGGTCCATTCATGGCTCTACCAGAGGCCCTGCAGCCCTGACTCTTCTTGCTCTCTTACCTTTACCTTCCTTCATCATCACGCTGGTGTGGTACTACCAAAGCAGGACAGCTTGGTCCCCTACCCACCCTGCTGCCTCCTCCAGGTTTGCCATTCTCTGTCTGCAGCTGGCCTCTCTTCTCATGTATGTGATCAGCTACCTCTTACCCACCACTGGCAGGCAAGACTTCCTCTCCATCAATCGCTCCTGGCAAGAAGACCAGCTGGTCTCAGAGCCAGGGATCCCAGTGCCTCATCAGCAGAGAGTGGCAGAAGACGGTGAGAGCTGGCTCTCGTGCTTCTTTTATGTTTGGATGAACCCTCTTATGAAACGTGGCTATCAGTGGAAGCTGAACCAGCCACAGGATGTCTATGTGCTTCCTCGCCAGCTCCAGGCTGCCAGGGTCTGTGATCGATTCTACTCTTGCTGGCAGAAGAAGGCAGCTCTGCACCAAGTAGAGGAGGAGACGGTGTCTCTTACTAGCCCGATCATTGCTGGAGGCGATGGGAGTCGTAATGCCCCAGACAGCTCACACCGTGCCCAGGAGGCAGTGCGACTCTTCTCAGTCCTTCATGCAGCCTTTGGGCTTCGTTTCTACTCCCTTGGACTTCTCAAGCTGGCTGGCAACCTGCTGGGTTTCTCGGGTCCTCTGCTTCTGAACCTGCTGGTGAACTTCATGGAGTCACGGCAGGAGCCCCTGAGCTATGGGGTACTCTATGCCCTCGGGCTCTTTGCTGGCTCCTTCCTGGGCGCTCTCTTGCGGAACCAGTTCAGCTACGAGGTGAACAAGGTGACACTGATGATGCGGGCCGCCGTCATCTCTGCCATCTATCGCAAGGCTCTGCGTGTCAGCAGCACCAGCCTTTCCCGCTTCACCACAGGGGAAATTGTCAACTTCATGAGCACGGACACCAGTAGGTTGGTCAACTTCTGCCTCAGCTTCCATGAGGTGTGGAGCCTGCCTTTCCAGTTTGCCATTACCCTCTACCTCCTCTACCAGCAAGTGGGGGTTGCATTTCTGGGCGGCTTGGCCCTGGCACTGCTGCTTGTGCCCATCAACAAGGTCATAGCCAACCGCATCATGATGAACAACAAGGAGATGCTGAAACACAAGGATGCACGGGTCAAGGTGAGGGGCAGCTGGTGGCTCTCTGAGTTTGTTGTTGTATTTTCTCCCCATTTGTCCCTAGAACGTTGGGGTTTTGGCTACTTGCCACGATCCCAAGCAGATTAATCGAATCACAGCTGTTGGGGAAAAATGCCAGAGGGGGTGCACACATGCGTGCGTGCACACACACACTTGGTTCAAAAGTGTTTCTGGGTGATGCAGTTTCACCACCCACAAGACAGTGAACCTCTAATGCTTGTCTTGTCCCCTGGGCTAATTCAGGTTCGCTTGCAGGTTTCTGTGTCTAGTAGTTAGTTAAGGTAGTTCTCCTGACTGCTTCTTCTAGAGATGCTTCTATCTAATTACTCCAATAATGTTAACAATGGTGAGGCGGCTTGCAGTCTTGACAGAGGCAATGATTACAGATGCAGTGGTTTTATATCTCTCCAGTGTGGCACCCTCAGTCATCTTTTCTACTGCTTTCTGCATATTTGCAGTGCCATCTCTTTCCTTGCTGCATGTCAGACATTTGATTCCCACCTTTTAGCCTTGTATCTCAAATGTGAGGCAACAGCAATTTCACTCACTATTTTCATCATGCTTTGGAAGCATGACACATAAGTCAGCTCCATGGCCATGGGAAGTTTAAAAATATTTCATTTCCCAACAGAAGGTGCATCGAGTTGTATGGGGTATGCTGGACCTTCTCTAACTATTGCAAGGCTGAGTTGCTGAGTGAATTCTGACTTTTTAGTTTTCTTTAATGTCAGGGAACGACACATCTTGGCTTGCTCTGTGCATGCTGACCTGAGAGCAGGAGTGAGAGGGCAGCATGCTGCAGGGACATCTGAGCTGCTGGGTGTGAGCCAGCCAGGCTCTGGATACAGACTAGCTGTATCATGGCAGCAGCAGGCCCAAGAGTCAGGTGGTATTATCTCAAGACGCTGTCAGGTCAATGTAGGTAAATGGTATCCAAGCTGGAGCTAGTTGTTCCACACATCCCTTCACCTGTGTTGCACGTCCTTCAGCTGGGAAGTAGTGTAATATTTTGCCTTTTCCTGAGCCGTGCACAGCACAGATGACTGAGGAAGCTGGTGGAATGAGTGAGAGCAAAGTTCCTAGTAGCTGCTGCTTGCGTTTATGCCTTTCTTAGCAATAAATGGTTCCTGGTATCTCTAGCCTGGCCCTTAGCAGGAGGCAACTGTAAGCCTGGCCCAAGTCCAGGTGCCTAGCTGGCATTTGGTGCGTTAGGCAGGGTACCAGTTGCTCTATGTGCTTTTCCTCTTTGCCTGCAGCTAATGACAGAGTTCTTATGTGGCATTCGTGTGATCAAGTTTTACGCCTGGGAGAAGCACTTCAGCACCAGGATAAATGCCTGCCGGGCTAAAGAGCTGCAGAAGTTACAAGCCATCAAGTACTTGGATGCTGTGTGCGTGTATCTGTGGGCAGCACTGCCTGTTGTTGTCTCCATTGTCATCTTCATCACCTATGTCCTTTTGGGTCACCAGCTCACTGCCACAAAGGTGAGTAGGTAGTAGGGAGAGCTCCAACTTTGTCTCATGCAGAGGACAATCTACAGCGGGGCTGCAGTCCTGAGGCATCTTTTCTGGGAAATGAACCCAGCTTGTGCCTCCCCACAGCTCTTCAGGCTCACCGGTGAAGCTGTTTGGAGGATACAAGATGCAAGGGAGTACTGCCTCCAACTCATGGCTGTTTCCTTACCCATGCAGGTGTTCACAGCATTGGCCCTTGTTGGGATGCTCATTCTCCCCCTCAACAACTTCCCATGGGTGTTGAATGGGACCTTGGAAGCCAAAGTTTCCCTGGATCGAATCCAGCGTTTCTTGGAACTCGTGGACCAGGACCTGGAAGCCTATTATGCTCTAGGTAATGGCAGAGGATGCTGCTGGGCTTGGGACCCTGGGCAGGGGGTATTCAGAGCAGGGAGCTGAGGTATGAGGCCCAGGGGCAGTACTGGCAGGCAGCTGGCTGTCGCCCCATGATTCAAAGTGTTTGGTTGTCAGAAGCAGAGTGAAGGTACTTCATTTTTGTGGAAAATGGGAGACAAGGCTATAACATTCCTCCATAGGCTGTTGCTTGTCCCCATGGAACCCTGCCATTAGTGTCCCTTTAGCTGCTCCCTTCTCTGTCCAAAGCTCCTCTGACATTGAAGCCACCAACAACCTTGGCTTTGCCTGGCAGAAAGGCTTGAGTGGGTGCCCATCTTCTGAGCCATCTCTGCTCCCTTTCTCTCCTTCCTTGCCTTTTGCCAGCTCCCTGCCATTCTTTTACCTTCAACAATAGTAAAACCAGGTTATCCTCACAGTGTCTCCCTGACAACCAGCAGGTCACTATGTGTGTCTGGTGGGAGCTGGAGGAGGGAGGTAGGAGGTGTAAGGTGCAAGTCAGTAGTCAAGTGTCTTATTCTGTGGTTGGATCAAGGGCATCGTGGCGGTGCCCTGTCTGTTGTCTCATCCTTTTGGGAACAAAGCTGATAACATTTGTGATGGCAAGTGCCTTTCATTTTCTGGCCTTCTCATAGTAGTGCAATGCTGTGCTGCTTTTCTCTTGCAGATAGCCCTTCAGGTACTGCTACTGCCGTGGAGATGCAATGTGCAGCCTTCTCTTGGGCACCAGTTGAGGAGAAAAGCACCAGGCAGCCCTTATCTACAGGCACTCTGCAACTGCACATTGAGAACCTGTCAGTGAGAAAGGTGAGCAAGGATGCAGGAGGTAACAGAGAAGAATGGCACTAGAGAAGCCAAATCATGGAGCAGGGGTGGCTTGTTTTCATATTTTCCTGGTCTTATGACCAGGAAAAAAACACAGGTGGGCACCAGAGTTAATACTCCTTGCAGACTCCTTGCAGATCCTGCCATATCAGGATTCTGTTTTATCCAACAACTGTGAGATAGTCCTAGTTTAAGACAGCAGTCAGCTTTATTACAGGCTATGTGTGGCTCAAGAAATCCGGACAAGCCACCCAGTATTAGCACATCAGGTTGCTCCTTTTCGTTTCCCTTTGCAGGGGATGCTCCTGGGGGTCGTTGGGAAGGTCGGCTCTGGCAAAAGCTCTCTGCTTGCAGCCATCACTGGAGAGCTCATCAAGTAAGTAGCCTAAAGACTCCTTTCTGCCTGGTCCCTCCATGCCACAGCAGGCAGGGACTATCCAGTGCTATCGCTATTTGTAGGCCTCTGCCAACAGTTCTCCTTTGTTGCCCTTTCCACCCACTTCTGGTGTGTTTGCAGACAAGGTGGACGAGTGTATGTTTCTGACCTGGAGCAAGGATTTGGTCTGGCCACCCAGGAGCCTTGGATACAGTTTACCACTGTCCGTGAGAACATCCTTTTTGGGCGGGAATATGATGCCAGGTTGTATGAGGAGGTGGTGGAGGCCTGTGCCCTCTCTGAGGACCTGAACGTGAGTGCCTAAACTGTAAACCTGCCTGGGCCTTCTTGGCCAGCTTTTACATCCAGCCGGAGCCTCACTGGAAGCAGTTCTCATTCTTTCAGGCTATAGACTACTTTTCCAAAGTCCCAGTCACACAGCATCGCTCTGATTACCAATCCCAGACCACACCTGGCCCCACAGTTCTTTAAGGTGCAAAGTCACTCTGGTAGCACTTTGGATGGTTCCTTCTGCTGATCCAAAAGCTCTTGATCCTGGGTACAGGAGATGTTCTTGTAAAGCTGACGACTGCTGGGTTTTTCAGGCAGAACCTGTCAGCAGCTGATGCTTTTTTGGGTTAGAAGGAACTTCCTTGGGATCTGGAAGGGCTGAGTCAGCGGTCCTCCCGTGAACAATACATGTATTCTAGGTTTGAGGCTTATGGCTGTATTGGCCAGTTATCCTGGCTGTTATATATGGTAGGAAGCTCGCCTTCTCCTCCCAATTTATAACTTGATGCCTGATTTTCTGAAGTGCCAAGCACTAAGAGGTCCTGTTTGCATTGGCAAGGGGCTGTTAGTACTCTGTAAAGGCAAGATATTTATTTGAGAAGTAGTAGACTATGCCTACGTTGCTACCAAATGAAGAGGAAACTGTTTCTAGGTACTGAAACTGTAGTTTTTACTGCTAAGCTGTTTGGATGGGCCCTGGCATGATTTTGGTGTAGGCACAGCTCTTGCTCTGCCAGAAAATTCCCAGGCACAATTTTAGAGTTATCTCAGACCAGAAGTTGCTCTCAATGGGTAGTTTAGATGTGGCTACCCTGTTCTGGAGTGTAAGAGTTTAATTGCATAAATGCCAAGCTTGCTAAGCTTACCAGTTGTCTGCAGAACCAGTGTGTAGTCTGTTACATTGTTTAATTTTTGGTAAAATTATTTTGGTAATTCCCTAAGGAATTACTGCTAGAGACAGGAGAGGGACCCCAGTGTTCTGGTTTTGGGTCCCCAGTGGTTTCCTGTCCCTTCTAAATGGATTTTCTTGAATGTTTCAGATTTTACCAGCAGGTGACCAGACAGAGGTGGGTGAAAATGGTGTGACACTCAGTGGGGGACAGAAGGCTCGAATAGCCCTTGCCAGAGCCGTTTACCAGGTAAATAGCAAAGCAGTCATGCTGTGGCACATTATGCCAGATGTAAAGAAGCTGGAAGCACCCAGCTGTGCAGTGTGCCCTGGCAGCATGTCTTAAACCGTATCATGCTGGCCTAGAGGTGCTGGCAGTGCGCCACACAGAGGCACTCGCACTTTTCTCTACAGCACTGCCTGCTCCGGCAGGGCCAACAGCTGTATCCTTGTGTTTTGTCTCCATCTCAGGAGAAAGAGCTTTACCTCCTTGATGATCCCCTGGCTGCTGTCGATGCAGACGTAGCTAACCATCTTATGCGGAAATGCATTCTTGGAGTTCTCAAGCACAAGACCAGGATCCTTTGCACCCACAGGACAGAGTTTTTGGAGGAGGCTGATGCCTTGTTGTTGATAGACAACGGCAGGATAGTTAAGACAGGTACGCTGGCTGTCTTCTCAGGCATTCATTTGTGCCTGTGTGCCAGTCTTCGGAATGGCTTTGAGTAAAGACAGTCGTAAGGGAGTAGGATTAACTAGTGGGGAACCCAGTGATAAAGAGCTTGAGGACACTGCGTGGGGGCAAAGATGGGGTGGAAGGGAATGTGTAGATGCACAGATAAAACAGGACAGCCCTAGAGGTGGGGAGCTGATAAAGCAGAAGGCCATAGCAGGTTGTACGGAGCAGGGCCTTCAAGGGTGCAGGTGCTATGAGAGAAAATAGGAAATGTTATGAAAGAACAAAACTGGGCCATTTCATAGCAAGAGGCAGTGAATAGCTGGCATCTGTTCCTCACAGACTCTGAAGCGTTTGCACGTCTCTCTTCACAGGCACACCAGCTGATATCCTGCCACTCGTGGAAGCCTTCCCCAAGTTCAAGGATATCGACAAGAGGCGGAAGGATACAGGTCTATACCTGGCGAGCCTGAGGGTGGCTGGGGTGGCACAGCTCAGCTGAGCACCCAGACAAAACCTGTACCTGATGGCTGCTAGCTTTAGAGCAGAGCTCCCACCACCTTGCTCTGCTGTGGCAGTGCTGATCTGTGGGTAGTGTGTGCATAGAGGGAGAGGAGGCCCACATATCATTGGGTATTGGTCTGGAGCAGTATTTGTATCTGTTGTTCCACTTGTGGTCCAGCTTTGGATGAAGGTCTTCCAGTATTAGTGCACCTGTCTTGAAAGGGGAGAGAGAAGGGAAGAAGACTCTCCCTCATAGCCTAGACTTGTTCTGTTCACAGCAAGGAGCAGCTGCAAGATGACCTTATGTTGTACTGACCTTTGCTTTTGCCTCTATTCCCACAGCCCCTGACGAACAGGACCAAGAAGAGGCCATAGAGACAGAGGCAGAAGAGTCAACCCAAAACAGTCATCTCATCCACAAGGAGGAAGAAAAGAAAGAAGGGGCAGTGGCTTTTCAGGTGTACAAGGCATATTGGCTGGCAGTGGGCAGCTGCTTGGCGTTATCCATCCTCTTCTCACTGCTTCTGATGCAAGGTGAGGCAGGGGCCCAGAAGCACATCTCTCTTTAGACATTCCTCTCCTCTCTTTCCTTGGTTGTGTGAAGTCCAGGGAAGAAAAGAGGCCAGGGGTTTAATCGCTGTCCCTGCAGCAGGAAGACCTCTTTTCTCTTCCCCAAACTAAAGTAGCACAGTTGGGAGGGGGCACGTGGGAACAGGTTCTGTTTTCTCACTGCTGCAGTTGCATGTGTGCTCCTCCAGCAGTGCCCTGTCGCTGCTGCAGCTCAAGGCTCTTCCCTTGCTTCTGCTCTACTACTAACAGTGGAGAGTGAAGGCAGGGGAAGACTGGGCAGTGAGATGATAACAAAAGTTGTCCAGCAGCTTCCCCTCCAGCTTTTATGCTTCATATTTGCTGATTCGAAGGTTGAATCCCTCTTTATGCAGTCTGTCTTTCTCTGTAGCGTCCAGAAATATCTCAGATTGGTGGCTGTCACACTGGATCTCCAGCATATCCCAGACAGCAAATACCTCTGTGATGGTCTGCTCAGCTTCCCTGCCTTCCCCAGAGCTGCTTCTGTTCTCCATTGTTGGGCTTGTGTAAGTGAATGCTGGTCAGGAGGTGCCAAAGGAAGCTGGAAACGCACTCCCATTTTTCCCTTAAGTGCATTTCCTCTGAAGATCTTTGTTGAGAGCAGGGTTAAACTGACCACCCTGCTGCAGGGGATCTGTGTGGTTGCTTTGACAAAGAAAGAGAATTGAAATCTCTGACCTGATGAGGTGACTTCTGCCTGGGGCTGATGGAAGACCCCTAGCTGCATAGTAATCAGAGTGTTTGTCCCAGCATGCCAAAGGGGTGGTCTCTCATAGGAGTATCAGGTTGAAGTATCCTGGTTTCCCCTTGAGTATGCTCCTGGGTCCTCTGCTGTGGACTCTGCCTGCGAGTTTACTGTCATGGGGACCTTGGCAGATTCATAATCTTCCACCTTCTGTCTTCCAGGTCCCCCATTCAAGCTCTGGACACCACCCCAGTCCCTTCCAATGGTTCATCGAGTGTGAATTTCTACCTCATGGTTTATGGAAGCATTGCAGGAGCCAACTCCCTCTTCACCATTCTTCGGGCCTTCCTCTTTGCTTACGGCACTATCCGTGCTGCCACTGTCATTCACAACCGATTGCTCCAGAGGGCTCTAAAGGTAATGGTCAGAAAGGCCAGGCCAGGCCTCCTGCAAGTCACTGTGCCTTGACATTCTTCTCATAGTTGGGAGTAAAGGTTTGGGAGATGGATTAGGGTTTCTGCTGGTATTAGCCAATGAGCTCCCCTTAGGACTGCGCTCCCCTTAGGACTGCATCCAAAAAGAACTGCACCGCAGCCAGCACAAGGGTCCAATGAGCTAGGATTCAAAATGTGTCCTGTAAGGCTTGTTCCATTCTATGGAGAGAGGTTTTATGGCTGGCACCTGCATATACTCACTCATTAGGCTCAGATATATAGCCAAAATGAGGGTCAATTGAATCATAGTAACGATCAATGTAGAATCATGAGCTCAGATTCAGATGAGATTGGAAGGAGTCGTTAAGCAAGATTTAGGGCTGGTGCTGGTATGTACTGGTTAACTTTCTTCAGGGTTTGGGCTTCCTTGGGTCCTCAGGCTAGGGTTAGGATTAGAGGATTAGAAGAAAGGATTAGAGGCTACAGTTAGAGGATTGTCTCACTGGCTACTGGTGGGCCAGTAAGGGATCTGAGTGACTGTGATCTTGGTAGCTGTCTGCCATTCGCCGCAGAAGGGCTCCTTCCTTTTACCATGCAAACAGCATGAGTTGTTTGGCTGCGTGTGGCTTTGGGGTCTGAGATTACTCTTCCAACTGAGGAAAGGAAGGAGGCTGTCGTGGCCACCCCTTTGTGGCCTTATCTGCTCCCCTTGATGCTGCTCTCCTGGGCACTGTTCTGTGGCTGGATCTCACTGCAGCTGACTAAGTCTTACTTTCTGGTTCCCTTGTTGCCAG
>NW_009259313.1:372796-373159 GCF_000687185.1 Egretta garzetta | reverse complement strand
GTGGATGACAGCCTGCCATTTATCCTCAACATCTTCCTAGCCAACATGTATGGGCTCCTGGGCATGCTGGTGATAATAACCTATGGCCTCCCTTGGATTGGTCTGGTCTTACTCCCTCTGGCTGCTCTGTACTTCTCCATCCAGCGCTATTATCGGCGCACATCCCGGGAGCTCAAGCGCCTTTACAGTGTCACCCTGTCTCCCATTTACACTCACTTCTCGGAGACCCTCTCAGGACTGAGCAGCATCAGAGCCATGCGGGCAACACAGAGGTGAGTGGAAAGGAAGAGCATCCAGAGAGCCAGAGCTTTGGCTGTATAGACCAGGGCCATCCTGACGGGGGGCTGGGTACGGGGGAGACCG
>NW_009259313.1:361743-372761 GCF_000687185.1 Egretta garzetta | reverse complement strand
TCTGTTGTGCACCTTCCAGGTTTGAGTTGGAGAATCAGCTGCGCCTGGAGCAGAACCAGCGCTGCCTCTTTGCCAGCAACACAGCAATGCAGTGGCTGGACATCCGCCTGCAGATGATTGGGGTTGCTGTGGTTACTGCTATTGCAGGAATTGCCATCATCCAGCACCAGAAGCAACTGGGAAATCCAGGTAGGCTGCCAGGGATTGTTCTGTGGCCCACTCCTAGACTGTGGCCCAGGGATTTCTTCCTCTCCTAGTCCAGAGCTGCACATCTCCCTACACCAGGGTAGGATCAGAGCTCCTGCTCCCCATCCCTCTGCAAGTCACCCACAGTGTGGTGCTTCAGCTCCTGTTCCTCCTCCTGCATGTCCCCGTCCTAGAGTGGGATTCCAGACTCCAGATTGCAGGCTTCTCCCTTGTTACTTTGTCCTGCCACCAAGATTCCAGCTCCTTCCATGCCAGTAATATTCTTGCTTATGCTTTTGTGCTCGCAGGACTTGTGGGCCTCGCGCTCTCATATGCCCTGTCTGTCACAAACCTGCTCTCAGGCCTCATTTCCAGCTTCACTGTGACAGAGACCATGATGGTGAGTGTGGAGCGGACAGAGGAGTACACCACAGACATCCCCATGGAGTCCCAGGATAAACTGGTCCAGGTAAAAGCTCAGATATGTTCTCAGGGACTGCACCATCTTCTGGCTCTGTGCCCTGCGCTTGCCTCCTGGGGAGATCACAGGGTTCCAGTGAATGGGTGCAGGGCTCTCACCCACAGAAACCATCTTGATTGCTCATCCTTTACCATTACATCCCCTGGAGGGGATGAATCTCTTGCAGGAGTTGGTGAAGGCTGGAATGACAGGAAGGGGTAGGAGAGCAGAGCAGGTCCTAGGTCCAAGCTGTGAGAGAAAAACAAGCCTAGGAGTGGGCTGGAGATGGAGCTGGGCTGTGCATTGGGTCTGCTCAGAAGCCGAGCAATCAGCCAAAGGGATGGATGGGGCTTGGCCTGTGGGGAGGTGTGAGGCTGAAGATAACAGCGGGTCACAGTCATACCCTGTGTCACCTTGATATCCCTCTTAGGTTGCTGCTGACTGGCCAAGCCAGGGGCTTGTGGAGTTCCAGCAGGTGGTCCTGGCCTACCGAGCGGGCCTGCCCAATGCACTTGACGGTGTGAACTTCACTGTTTACCCTGGAGAGAAGGTGGGGATTGTGGGTCGCACAGGATCTGGAAAATCCACCCTTTTCTTGGCCCTTTTCCGCATGCTGGAGCTGAAATCAGGCCGGATTCTCCTGGATGGTGTTGACAACCAGCTGGTGGGCTTGGAGGAGCTGAGGTACGGAGGGCTGAGCAGAGTGGAGGGCAGCCAGGGTGGCCTGGAGGCTGAGCTGTCAGTGGTTGGATGCCAAAGGGAAGAGTGAGGAGCAAAGGACTTACTCTCGTGGCACCCTCTTGTCTGACTGTGGCAGCTTCTTATGAGTTGCTCTGTTGTTTCTGAACAGCTGTGCTAAGGAAATCAGTCTGAATATGTGACCCATGCCTCTAAGATATGCAGCAAGCCAAAACACCCCACCCCAGGAAAGAAATAAAAAGGCCTTTACTTTTCTGCAGCACCCACCCTATGAGCCCTCAGCTCTCGTTTGCTTGCAGATCTAGGCTGGCCATCATCCCCCAGGATCCATTTTTATTCAGTGGCTCAATCCGAGAGAACCTGGATCCTCAGGGAAAACGGACAGATGCTGAGCTCCACGAGGTGCTAGAGCAGTGCCACCTGCGGGATGCCGTTACGCAGATGGGTGAGTCTGAACCCAGCAAGAAGAAGGGCAGGCCTCAGCTCAGTCAGAAATCTGAGGAAAAGGAACCAGGTGGATGTAGTAGGGAATTGGTTAGGTGAGGCCAAACTAGGACCAGGGTGGGAACAGGTCAGTGGGACCCTGGTGACATTACCTGAGATGTAGTGGCATGAGACTGGCAGGTGATGGATTGGGTGGTGGGCTCTTACTGACCAGGCCCCAGTGGATGTTAGAGCAGAGCCTGAGAGAGAAGCCAGCCCCTAGTTTTAGGGGAGCGCGGCACCTCTGTGCCAGTCAGTGCTTGCATCCGAGCGTAAACGCACCGGTTCCCAAGCCCAAGGCCTGAGCAGGATTTGGATTTTGCATGCTACTGGGAAAACCCCAGACTGGGGGAGTGATCTGGGGCTCTGTGCAGAGCCTGGTGGGGTGACTGCTGAGCTTGACCCCTGCAGGTGGATTGGACAGCGAGCTGGGAGAGAGGGGGAAGAGTCTGTCTGTGGGACAGAGGCAGCTGGTGTGTCTGGCAAGAGCCCTTCTGACACGGGCCAAGGTGAGTGCCCTGCCTCCATCGGAGCGAGGGGGAGTGTGAGCTGCTGATGGTCACGCTCTAGAATTGGGGTGCAGTGGGAACAGACAACCTGTGTTACCTTCTTGGGCTGTCCCTGGGCAGGGACTGGGATCTCCTCTGGTGCTTGGGAGCTCCTTTTGCTCTCTGTCCCTGGCAGGTGCTGTGCATCGATGAGGCCACAGCCAGTGTGGATCAGAAGACAGACCAGCTGCTGCAGCAGACCATCCGCCAGCGCTTTGCTGACAAAACCGTTTTGACGATTGCTCACAGGTACAGAGGAAGCAGCACTCCGTCCCTAAATTCATCCTACCACTCACAGGGAGCGGTGGCTGTGCCTGCCATGCCTGGGTCTTGAGCTGAGTAGGGAGGTCTCTGTGATGAGGCTTTTCAAGTGCAAAAGGCTGGACCTTGCCCATTGGCTTTTTCTGCTTTATTATCCCCTGGGTGCTGGGAAAAACTGGATGTGAAAACGTTGTACCCAGAAATTGGGGAGCAGCAAAGGGCAAAACGTCGTGTGGTATGATAGATGGCTGTTCCTGGGCACTGCCTGCTGGGACCTGAGGAGTGAATTGGACCTTGTAGTTCTGCCAAATTAGGGCAAGGAGCAACAGAGAGCTATCTTACAGAAATGAGCAGCATGGAGACCCGGGAGGAGCAGGTGTCTCTGGCTCAGTAGAGGGCACTGCAGGACAGCCAGCAGCAAAGGGCTGCCAGCCAGCCTTTGGCCCGGGGAGGCTGAACGCTGGGTAGCTTGTTTTCCAAACCCCTGAGTTTTGGTCCCAGCCTGCACCCAGTGCTGGCAAGCTAGACACTGCCCAGGCAGGACAGGGCAGCAGTGCTTGCCCCACAGCTGAGAGATTTAGTGTAAGAGTAGGGGGAGTAGATGGTTACAGGCAGAGGGAGGAGAACAAAACATCAATACCGTGGGTACTGAGAGGGGACGGGTTAGCCTTAGGCAGTGCTCCCACTCTTGCCAAGTGGAGGAGAATTTGGAGGGGGGTTATGTAGTTGTATGGAGGGTGTTTTCAAAGCATGAAGGTTACCACAAAAATAATAATTAAATGAGCAGGTGGCAGGGGCTGGTGTCCTGCTGCACAGAAGTGGGAGTGATAGATGACAGGCAGGGTGGGTTAGGCCTGGCAAGTGAATCCAGTGGGTCTTGTTAAATATATCAGATAGGAGAGAGGCAGGTGGGGTGTGAAGGGAATGTGGTTCCTACGCTAGGGATATTATGCATAAATAGAGTAGAAAGGTAAAGGCACTGTGGGCTGAGGTGTGTATTTGGGTTGGGAGGGAGGCCACCTCTGATGGATGAGTAATTCAAGAGGAGAACCAGCAGAGGAAGGAGTGGCAGAAGGCAAGGCAGCAAGACTGGGCTGAAGATGGCCCCAGCCCCTCTTCCACTGGGCTGAAGGGAGATGGGGGAGAGCAATAAAGAGGGAGAGGTGGTGATAAGGTTGTTTTGTACCCATGGTTCTTCCATGCCATTCAGCTTCAGGTGAACCATTAATTGGATGGGCAAAATCTAGGATGGGAAGTGACTCAGTACTTGTCCCTCGCCTATCCAGGTCACTTCCAGTGCTGCTGCCTGGCACTCTTTTGGGCATGAATGTGTAACCAGAGTCTTGAACTCCATAACGCTTTTTACCTGCTCAGATTCTGTGCAGTGTCTTCCCTGTGACTTGCAGCTTTGTAGGGCTGTAGTTTTGCACTGAACAGTGCACGACTGTGCAAAGGCATTCTTGCTGCCCTGTCTTCCTTCTCCAGGGCTAGAGGTTGCTGCCCTGCTAGCAGTCTGGGCACAACTGGGTGCATGGGTGTGCTGCGGGTGCTGTGGTTGGCAGTCTGGCAACTACAAACCCACTGGTGGTGGCAGCATAAGCAAAGATGCTGGACTGCTGGGGAATGACAGCTGATGCACAAGTCTGTTTCTGCTGCTCTCAAGAGGTGGCAGGTGAGGAAATGTAGGGTCAAACAGAAGCACCTCCATAACTCTCCTGGGGGAATGGAGAGATCTTGTGCAACCCCAGAATCAGGTGTGCCCTGAGCCCTCCCTCCACAGAGCTTCCCTCTGCGCTCCTGGTGCCCAGCAACTGGAAGGCTCTGTGCTCTCGTAGGAGGTGATGCGTTTCAGCAGTGTGCAGAGCCTCTCTGGGGAGCTGGTCTGCACTGTGCCCCTGAGTGCACAGGGAGATGCTCCACAGAGCCTGATGTTGGGCATGTCTTGGGCTACCCCTTGACAGCAGGGGAAGCAGTATCCAGGGTTTCTCCTCAAATCCACCAACATATGTCCTGGCATTTGCTGTCCACAGGCTGAACACCATCTTGGACTCAGACCGCGTGCTGGTGATGCAAGCTGGGAGGGTGGCAGAGCTGGATTCGCCCACCCGCCTAAGCCAGAAAGATGGGTCCTTGTTCCAGCGCCTCCTGCACAGCAGGCAGCAGTGACCTCCCTCCTGGGCTGAGCCCAGGCAGCCCTCCTGGCTCTGAGCCTAGCTTTCCTCTCGCCTCAGCTACCAGCCTAGTCCCTGCAGGGCCGGGAGCTGCTGAGGTGAGGGAAGGCGTTATTCTTGCCTGCAGACAGTGATTGTTCATCCTCAGGGATGGAAGCATGGCACTGTGGCCTTTCCTTTAGTAGGGAAGATGTGACCTGGTGTTTAGGGCCGTGCAAGCCCAGCTGGTGGGATACTGCTCCCCTCCAAGGCTCCCCTTTGAGATTACAGAGGGATTTTCTGCTCACTGAAGAATCAGTGACTCCTAGTCTGAGGCTTCATCTGCAATTGAAAATAAAGTAGAAACAGCCTTGTGAAGCTCTGTTATTTGGGTCCCTGTCCCCTTTTCCCCCCCAGACATGGACTTCCTTGTGAGATACAGGAGTGGTGCCTTCTCTGCACAAAGACAACTCTTAACTGCTCCCCGCTAATTTCAGAGGGCACTGACCTTTCCAAGCCCAGAAGGTTGCACCCAGGACCTTGCTGCTTTTCCTCCAGTTTACAGTGGAGAAGGCCTTCCCCTGAAGGACCAGAATGTGATTACGTTAAAGGCCTCTAAGGCTAGTTTATCTCAAGACCATGTTTCTGAGGGAAACTCCCTATCCCTCCTGCCCTGCACCCAGCTGTGCAAACCCCACCGCTGCTTTCAGTTTTAGGATCAGATTGCTCTTTCCATCAGCACCCTTGGACTCAGTCTTGGGTTTTCCCCATCTCCCCAATGCTCTAAGGCAATGCCTAGTAGGAAAACACCTTTGCTGTGACCTGAGGCAAGTCCCATTCTTGTGAGAGCCATCTCCACCCCTGCAGCCAGAGCCTGGGGCAGGACAACTCCTGTGCCACAGTCTGGGTTCCCATTCTTGAGGGAAGTGATGGAGATGATACTCATCCAGAACAAGTAGCTGAGCAACCTGATCTAATTGGATCTGCTGAGAGCAGGAGGTTGGTGGCCAGAGGTCCCCTGCAAGCTAAATTATTTTATGATTCTCTGACACGCTGTTTCTGGGCTTGTATTTGTTTTATTTGATAAAGGTACATTTTCCATCCATGTATTAAAAAAATAATCTTTCTGATGAAGCTCCAGTCCCCTCTCCCAGGTCTCCCTCCTGGCTGAGTGCTCACTCCTCTGCTCTCTTCACACCATCTTGAACCCAGCTCTGCAACCCTGCAGGCCAGTAGTAGGGTTTGGGTTGTAAGTTTTTTTTACCCCACTGCTTAGCCCTCCATGCCTGTGAGGGGGCAAGGAAAACCCCAGCCCTGGCAGAGAGATGCTGATTGCTGCACACCGGACCAGCACAGGCAGGAGCAGACCTAATACAAAGGCTAAGTGGCCTGGCCTAACCTCCTAGCCATGCTTTAGCAATGGTGGAGAAGGCAGTATCGTATCTGCTTCCTATGCTCATCTCAGGCTCGGTAGCCTGTGCTCGCATCCGCTGTGGGGAGCTTAGCCTTTGCTGTATCAAGAAACACTGCACTGGCTGATTTGAGGTTAGTGCCAGCTGCCTGCCTCAGAATCACTGGGAGAGGAAAGGAGGATCTGGATCTTGTATTGCTCCTGAACCAGCCTTAGCACATCTCCAGCCTTGTCCATCTGTTTCACCTGTGAGGGCGTATGAGAAGGACCAGCTCAGGCCCAGAGGGGAGCAAGCCGTGCTCCTCCTTGTCAGCAAACAGTGAGACAGAAGTGCACGCTGGAGAGGGAAGGAGCTTGGTCATTTGTGGCCAGACCAGAAAGGACGGCTTGGTAAGTGGGAGGAGGAGACCCCTGGATCATCAGGAGGAAAGTACAGAATGTGTTTGTAACCCCAAGTCTGACAGCAAGAGGAGGGGGCATCACCCAGGGCAGGAGAAGGGCACGAGGAGACCCCAAATGATCTCCAGAGTGTCTTTGAAATGGCTCACAGAACCACAAGGCCAGGGAGCAAGGGTGTTTGCTTGCTCCCTAAGGACATGGCATCTGAAATGACAGCCTCCAGAAACGGCTGGGAGCCACCCCATCCAGTACTGGAGCAGGGAGGCCTGTGCAGCCATGACCATCCCAAAAGCCTGCAGAAGAAACATCCTAACACCTTGTGCCCCTTCCAGTAGTCACAGAGAGGAGTTATAACAGGCCTGGCAGAATTTGGGCTTGCAAGAAGGCCGTGCCCTCCTCAGCACTACCCGTCCTGTTTCTGAGAGCTCACGTCAGATGATACTGGCACTGGGCTGCTGCAAGTGGCACGTGGCCGCTCCCCTGCAGGGCTGGCCCAACACAGCCCTGCTTTCAGATGCCCATGGGTGCCGGCTGCACCGGCCAGGCGGGAGATAGCTCAGACCCAGGCAGGGCCATCACACCAATGCTTGATGCCCCGAGGTTTCGTTGACGCGTTTGCTGCCCTAGGAGCCCTCCCCGCCGCCCGGCTTCTGCCAGCGTGGCTCCCCAGGGTGCAGTTCGAGGGGTCTGCCAGCACGACGACCTGCCAGGGCCTGGCTTGGAGTCCTCACAGCTCACAGCTCCGTCGTCTTCCTCGGCTCGATCAGGACAGTGTTGAGCATGCCCACCTGACATTCCTGGTCTTGGAGCTTCCTTGCAGCCTGAGAAGGGCTTTGGCACCAGTTTGACCTCTGACGGCCCCTCTGCCAGTTCCTCAGCATTAGCAGGACAGTGATGAGGACCAGCACCGCTGTCAGCACCCCGAACACCAGCACTGTAACCAGCTGGGCTTCGCTCAGCCCCGAGTCCCTTTGGGTCACCACCTCCTTCACAGAGATTTTCAACAACCCTCCCCCCGGCTCTTTCTCGCTGTGGTTGGCCACGCGCCGCCCCGTGACTGCGGTCCTGACAGGCTCCGGCTGCGTCACCCCTGGCATCTCACTGGTGGTGCTTTTCATGCTCCCGCCATTCTCATGGTTCACAGGGTGGTAGGGGGGAGCCCAGGTGGGCTCAGGGACGGAGATCTCGCAGGTTTTGCCAGTGAAACGGTCGGGACAGAGGCAGTCGTAGTCATTGATGCGGTCGTAGCACTTTGCCCCGTTTTTGCACGGCTGGCTGGCGCAGTCGTTGATGTTGATGTGCAGAAACGCCCTTCGAAGCCCACCTGGCACTGGCAGGAGAAGCGGTTGATCCCATCATGGCAGGTGGCACCGTTGGCACAGGGACGCATCAGGCAGTCGTCCACGTCGTTCTCACAGAGAGCCCCCACAAAGCCAGCGAGGCACCGGCAGGTGAAGTTGCTGGCAAAGCCGTTTTCATCTTGACACTGCCCCCCGTTCTTGCACGGAGACCTACGTGGAGAGAGCAAGGATGGGTCATGGCCCTGGAGAGCAAGCAGCTTACCACGCCCCAGGGAGGTGCACACACAGAGCTGCTCGCATGGCCAGTGGGTCCAGCACTGTCTGTCTCCATGGGGGCAGGTATCTCAAAAAGAAGACTGGGCAGGAGTTTCCACCTCCCCGAGTGAGAGGCTGTGGGACCTCCTCAAAGGCTGTGGCTGTGCATGGGCCCACCACCCACCAGGGAGGGTGTTCAGCCAAATGATCTGAAGAAGAAACGTGCCCTCCTGATGTTCCCCAAAGGCATGACGGGTGTCAGCTCATCACACCTACAGCAGCAAGGGACGGGAATCTGTTCAGATTGCAACAAAGACCTTGCCCCAGTGGGACCGTGCAGTGCACGCAGCTAAACCAAAGCCTGAGATGGTTTTGGCTTAACTCTCTTAGTACATAGAAATCCACAGATAATGAGCCACGCTGGGCCACTGCTTGGCAGTGCATGACCCAAAGCTAATGCTGTCTGTAATCTCGCTGCCGTGTCTCACCCTGCCTTCTCACATGGCCCCGTCTTCATCTCACAGTCCTTCCCGTGGAAGCCTTCTGGACACAGGCAGGAATATTCCCCGTCTCGATCGTAAACACACTGAGCCCCATTCTGGCATGGGGACTGGCGTTCGCAGACGTGTATGTCTGAGGGGAAAGAAAAAGGTGGGAATTAGTGAGAAAAGAGGGGCGATGTGGCCAGCTCAGTTCAAACACAGCCCATCAAACCCAGTGAGAATGGAGAAATGGCAGAAGCTTCTCCCTCCTCCCCTCCAACAGGCACCTGCAGCAATAGAAGTGCAGCGCCTGCGTGGTGCCTCCCAGCAAAATGCAGAGGCTTAGGGGTGCAGAGAAAGCAAATCATCCTGGAAATCTGCACGACGTGAAGATGCTGTGCGTGCCATCTGGCCAGCCAGCACAGCCCCCGTGGCACAGAGGAGCCTCTGAGGCCAGAGGAGGGGAGTCCACCAGCCACCTGCTGAAGGCAGGAAGCCCCGGAGGAAGCAGGAGGTGCCGCCCGGAGCCCAGCTGCGGCGTGGGAAAGGCAATGAGTTCATCTGCTCCATTTCCTGAGGCTGGCCGGTGTCGTGGCAGCTCTTGCCCTGTAGCCAGGGAGCAGGTGCCGGCAGCCTGACCCCTTCTGCAGAAAGGGGATGGTCCCAGCTGTGGCAGCCAGGACACGTCCCATCTCCCGGGCAGCCCAAGCGGTATCACCCGGGTGGCTTCTGGCTATGCTGGGTCACCCGTCCCTGCAGGGTGTGCTGGGCTTCTTACCCTCAGCACCGGAGACTGGGATGCCCAGCTCACGACTCACCTTTATCACAGAACTTGCCGGCCCAGCCGGTGTGACAGATGCACTGCCAAGGCTGGTGGCACGTCCCGTGGAGACACCCCGGCATCCGCACGCACTCCTCGCAGTACTCGCCCTCCCAGCCTGGATCGCACCTGCGGGAGGACAGGGCATGGCAGCGTGATAAAACCCAAGCAGGGGCTGCAGAAAAGCTGGCTGCTTGCTGTGCAGGGTTCCCGCAGATACGGCGGCATTGGGTTTTTTTTCTTGCTGTGCGGGGTTCCCGCAGATAACGGCGGCATTGGGGAACCCTCCCAAAGCCTCCATGAACCTGCTGGCTCCGTCCTCCAGAGGAGGTCAGTACTGGCATCTCATCTTTCCAAGGAAGCAAGCGGACAGAGCCGGGAGCAGACTCACCTTCTGCAGCTGGGGAGGGTGAGGGGGCAGAAAGAGAGCTCAGCAGCTTCGCTTTTAGTGCCCACGTCCCACTGCTCTCCTCCAGCCAACTGCTCCCATGCACACCACTGCAATTAGCTCAGCAATTCCTGTGCCTCCCTCATCGCACAGCCAGTCTGACAGGCAGAGAAAAGCCCCATCCCTAACCCTGAATTCCCTGAGGGAAAGGGACAAGAGGCCCCTGAGGCCCACAGGTTTCCTTGCACCCCTTCGCATTACAACGTGTGTCATTTTTCATCCGAAGCGCACCACAATCCAGCTGCAAAACCTTGCTTGCCATGGCTGGCGTATGGAATAGACTCATCAGCCAGCTCACAGGGGCGGTATGGTGGGAAAACCCACAGCACAGAACAAGCCTGCTGGCTCCAGAAGAGCGGGGCAGTGGCGATGACTAAAAGAAGCCAGGCTGCGTTGCTCCAGTGGCTTCCCTCAGACCTGCCAGCTCCAAGGGGTAAGCGACAACAAGAGGAGAGCTGAGTGGAGGTGGCACCAGCTGCAACAAAAGCTATGTTCAAACCAGCACGAAATTAAACTTAACAAAAACAACGCGGTGTCTAGAGCAAGTAAGGGGGTTCATTTTCATGGCTGGGGCTCATTTCAGCGCCATGTGCAGTAACTGCAGCTTTGCCAGGCTGGTCCGAGGCTGCACTTTCGCACCTGGACTGGCTATTGTCACTGCAGGTTGTTCCAAAGACAAGAGGAAAATAGTTAAAAGAATAAATATATATGTTAATTAGAGGCTTTTTGATGGGAATGGAGGCAATACCATGTGCCTGGTAGAGTCTGGGGAAACGCATTCATACCTGGACAGCCATGAGCTTATACAGGGCTGCGGGCACCCCTATCCCCCAGTACCTGCAGGGAGCAGGCACCATCAACTCTTCCCCTTCTCTAAAAGGGAGATGGCCAACCTAAAAATTGCCAGGGAGGGGGCCAGGTAAGCATCCAAGTCTCCCTGAGTTTGGTGTGATTTTAACAGGGTACTGCCAAGCTGCTGAAGGGTTCAGCAAATGCTCTGGAAGCCTGAAATCTGGAGCAGCAACTTCACGCGTGCCTCCACCGGAAAAGATCTGCAGCTGGGCCACCCACCACATGGAGAAGTGCAGTGTCTCTGGCTGGGGCTTCGCAACACC
>NW_009259313.1:349614-351237 GCF_000687185.1 Egretta garzetta | reverse complement strand
GCTAGGCTGGGTCACCCGTCCCTATAGGGTGTGCTGGGCTTCTTACCCTCAGCACCGGAGACTGGGATGCCCAGCTCACGACTCACCTTTATCACAGAACTTGCCGGCCCAGCCGGTGTGACAGATGCACTGCCAAGGCTGGTGGCACGTCCCGTGGAGACACCCCGGCATCCGCACGCACTCCTCGCAGTACTCGCCCTCCCAGCCTGGATCGCACCTGCGGGAGGACAGGGCATGGCAGCGTCATAAAACCCAAGCAGGGGCTGCAGAAAAGCTGGCTGCTTGCTGTGCCGGGTTCCCGCAGATAACGGCGGCATTGGGGAACCCTCCCAAAGCCTCCATGAACCTGCTGGCTCCGTCCTCCAGAGGAGGTCAGTACTGGCATCTCATCTTTCCAAGGAAGCAAGCGGACAGAGCCGGGAGCAGACTCACCTTCTGCAGCTGGGGAGGGTGAGGGGGCAGAAAGAGAGCTCAGCAGCTTCGCTTTTAGTGCCCACGTCCCACTGCTCTCCTCCAGCCAACTGCTCCCATGCACACCACTGCAATTAGCTCAGCAATTCCTGTGCCTCCCTCATCGCACAGCCAGTCTGACAGGCAGAGAAAAGCCCCATCCCTAACCCTGAATTCCCTGAGGGAAAGGGACAAGAGGCCCCTGAGGCCCACAGGTTTCCTTGCACCCCTTCGCATTACAACGTGTGTCATTTTTCATCCGAAGCGCACCACAATCCAGCTGCAAAACCTTGCTTGCCATGGCTGGCGTATGGAATAGACTCATCAGCCAGCTCACAGGGGCGGTATGGTGGGAAAACCCACAGCACAGAACAAGCCTGCTGGCTCCAGAAGAGCGGGGCAGTGGCGATGACTAAAAGAAGCCAGGCTGCGTTGCTCCAGTGGCTTCCCTCAGACCTGCCAGCTCCAAGGGGTAAGCGACAACAAGAGGAGAGCTGAGTGGAGGTGGCACCAGCTGCAACAAAAGCTATGTTCAAACCAGCACGAAATTAAACTTAACAAAAACAACGCGGTGTCTAGAGCAAGTAAGGGGGTTCATTTTCATGGCTGGGGCTCATTTCAGCGCCATGTGCAGTAACTGCAGCTTTGCCAGGCTGGTCCGAGGCTGCACTTTCGCACCTGGACTGGCTATTGTCACTGCAGGTTGTTCCAAAGACAAGAGGAAAATAGTTAAAAGAATAAATATATATGTTAATTAGAGGCTTTTTGATGGGAATGGAGGCAATACCATGTGCCTGGTAGAGTCTGGGGAAACGCATTCATACCTGGACAGCCATGAGCTTATACAGGGCTGCGGGCACCCCTATCCCCCAGTACCTGCAGGGAGCAGGCACCATCAACTCTTCCCCTTCTCTAAAAGGGAGATGGCCAACCTAAAAATTGCCAGGGAGGGGGCCAGGTAAGCAGCCAAGTCTCCCTGAGTTTGGTGTGATTTTAACAGGGTACTGCCAAGCTGCTGAAGGGTTCAGCAAATGCTCTGGAAGCCTGAAATCTGGAGCAGCAACTTCACGCGTGCCTCCACCGGAAAAGATCTGCAGCTGGGCCACCCACCACATGGAGAAGTGCAGTGTCTCTGGCTGGGGCTTCGCCGGATCGGCGCCCCCCAACCCCCAC
>NW_009259313.1:344376-349428 GCF_000687185.1 Egretta garzetta | reverse complement strand
CCCCCCCCCCCCCCCCCCGCCCCAGCCGCAGAAAGGGCTCAGGGGGGAGTGAGCTCTTTACAGCTGCAACTGGGGGCCCAGCAAAACCCAAGCTGGATGCTCCCTGACGCAGCAGTCAGCGCGGTTATGGTCACCACCAGCCACGTCTGCTCCATTAGGCGAGAGCGAGTGGCCCAGGCATGGTGTGACACTGGGGGCTGTGCTGCGAAAGGGGGCTGAGCGTGCCCCAGCGAGGAGAACAGGGCAGTGGTGGGCAGCCTGTCCCCTTGCAGCGCAGGTGTCCAAGCCAGCCCGAAGCAGCCTGCTCCTCCTGGGGCTGCCCTGCAGGATGGGGACTCTGGGTGGCCCTACAGGGGGACGAGAGGCAATGTCTGAGGCTGTGGCAGCCCAGGGCAGCTACGTGGTTGCTTCCCAGGCTGAAGTGCAGAGTCAGGCACTGAACTTTCCCCTTGAGGGATCTGGGCACCAGCTGGAGCTGGGATGCCAGGGATTATGCATGCACTTCTGCTGTGGTAGCCCCCAGCTTGCTGGCGAGGCCTTTATGAAAACACCCAGAGATCACCACCACAGCCCAGGCTTCTGAGAGGGGACCCCTGATGCCCTCAGACATTTATGTGCACGCTGCCAGCTCTTCCCTTCCACGCCCCCAGGGAGAGCATCCCCATCTCAGCCACTGAGGAAGCCAAGCAAGCTGGCCAACCCCCAAGCCTGCCCTGCTGCCTGATGACTTTCCCCATCATATCTGAGCCCGAAGGCTGCCTCCCATTACCCAGGCATGGCTGGGCTCTCCTACACTCCTGTCTAGAAAAAAAAGGCTCAGCAGAACAACATCGGTCAGTGTGTGGCAGGGGGGACACTGGAAGCACTGGAGCAAAGGCTGGAGGGGACCAGCAAGAGGTTGAGGGATCAAAATCTCCCACTCCACAGGATGTCAGGTAAAAAGAGAGCAAGAGTCGTCAATCCAGGTGTGGGTGAGCGGAGGAGGAGGTGCTTCAACTCGGGGCAGGGGTGTAGGCACCAGGGACACAGCATCAAGGGAGGGATAGCAGTTATGGTCAGGGGCAGCAGAAGCAGAGAGCCAAGGACAAGCCATACCTGCACTTCCCATCCTGGTCACAGCAGCCGTGGGCGAGATTACAGCGCTCGCTGCAGTCATCACCTACGAGGCAGGAAACGGGTGGAGTTGGGTTCAGCAAAGACCATAGATGACTCCAGATCTGCCCGTGGCCCTGCTGGCTCACACCCCACCTTCCTAAGCGCTCAGCCTGCCCTTCCCTAGAACAGTAAGGTGGGGGACCATCCTTTCAGTGGCTGGATGTCACAGGAGAGACGAGGATTTCACAGTCACCCAAGCAGCACTAATACTGCCTTTATTAAGAAATGGGACCCTGCTTCAGAACTACCCAGTCTCTGATCATCTTCCCCACCCCCTCTCCCCTGCCTCCCTTAGACTTTGGGCCCTTCTGGGCAAGAGCTGGGGTTGCCCATGCATTAAGGCAACCTGTGTAGTAGGGCCTGACCCATCTGAGACCTTGGTCCCACAGTCATAGAATCATAGAATCACTTTGGTTGGAAAAGACCTTTGAGATCATTGAGTCCAACCCTTAACCTAACCCTGCCATCCCACCACTAAACCACGTCCCTAAGCACCTCATCTATCCTTCTTTTAAATACCTCCAGGGATGGGGACTCTACCACCTCCCTGGGCAGCCCATTCCAGAGCTTGACAACCCTTTCGGTAAAGAAGTTTTTCCTAATGTCTAGCCTAAACCTGCCTTGCAGCAAGTACAGTGGGAAAGCCGGGTAGTGTGAGGGGCATAAAGGGACCGAGGATGGAAATGGAAAGAATGGCTCCTCTTTATCTCCCAGGATGTCCCCATCACCAGGGACAGCTATTGGCACAGAGTGGTCTGGTCGGGGCTCCTGCCCTCTGCCAGGACCCGGGTGCCAGCACTCCCCCTCCGGTACGGGGAGGCAGGACTGAGCATCGCATGAGGCCAGGTATCCAGTTCTGTTTATTTATTTAAAGGCCACAGAAGCTGTAACTGAGCCATGGCCTCGCCGTGCCACTTATCCTCTGTTCAGCGCTGGCCTGCTTCCTCCAGCCGTGTATCCCCTTTCACCGCCACCTTCGCCTCTCCCCCATCACTTGCTTGCATCTTAGCCCCAGGGGGAGCTGGCTCGCTCCAGCTCCATGGGCAGTAGAGCTAGAGCAAACGTCAGGAGGCGGGGGGTTTCTCCAGGAGCCCAGCATGATCCCAGGCCAGGCCCAGGAGATGAACGCCCTTACCTGACTGAACCCCTCGATCCCAGACTGGGGCAGGTTAAAGCCCCCACCCCAAAAGGCAGCTCAGGCTTTCCCCAAGCCGAGTGATGTGCTGCCTAGGAAGGAAGCAGGGGGAGAAATCCCCCTGGCATGCATTTTTGCTGCAGTGAGGCAGCAGGTCTCACTGCTAGGATAAGAACCTCCCAAAACGAGCCACTGTGGAGATGGAGCAGCATCCTGGGACTGCTCAGCCCAAGCCTGAGTATTGTTGCCTTTCCTATTTGTAACCATCTCTCCTGGCAGATGGCTTTGGGAATTCATCGCTTAACCAGAGTGGGAGGAGAGCAAACTGCTCTTTGGGAAGGGAATTTGTTTCACGGGATCCAGGATCAGACATTCAGTTTGGGGATCTTCTTTCCCACTCACCATGCCTCTCCAAACAGGCTCATCGGTTCAGCGACCCATCCACCCTACTGCGAGAGACAGAGCAGTGGGACCTCTCACTGCCGGTCTGCTCAGGCACCATCACCCCCATGGGCACCAGGGCGGGGGTTTCTGTGGTTGCCACCAGTCACCCACCCCCCAGGTGACGGATGACTGAGCAGCATTTTCCGGTCTTCCAGGTCAGGCCAGCTCTGTTTTGGATGGAGAACTGAGGAGACTTCAGCAATGCCAAGGACAGGTTTGGAAAGGTGGATGTAAGACAGAAGGACCCATGCCTACAGAGACTCACCTTGGGCAAGCTGGTGATGGGCCAAGAGGATCCAAACCAAGGACATGAGCTGGAGACAGAAGCTCCTGAGCATGGTCAGTGTGGCCCCACCGAGATGAACACCTACAGAGAGAAAAAGAATAAGCTCAGAAAAATCTCCTGGCTGACACCACAGCTTCACTTCACGCATCCTTTCCTCTCCGCTACCTGAGAGTTTTGAGTTGAAACATCCAGTTTTGTACAGACTTGTCACTGCACTCCCCTCTGTCCTTCCAGGCTGCTTCCTCTAAGGCAACGTTGGAGCACTAAGAATCAAAAAACCTTTTCAAATGCCTGTATGGGAGAACCAAGTGCACACACTCAATCCGGAGCGTGTAATAGCTCAGGCCGTTACACCCCATCTTGGAGAGCCTGCCCCTGCTAGCTGCTGTCACGAGAGCAGAAGCCTCCAGAAACACCAGCCCAGTTGTGGGGACCCTCATCTTCCCTCCCTAGGTCTGGGGAGCTTCAGCTTTGTGCTAAGCAACATCACCTGCGGTGCATGTTCAAAAAATCAGATGGGCTGAGCCTTTTTACAGCACCCGGGCTGCTTTTCAAGCCCTTCAGGAGGGCAAGGAGTCAAGGAGACCTAGCAGACAAGCAGACGGTAAACAACAGCCCTATTTCATTTTCCAAACAAGGGAGCAAAGCCATAGGCACTAGACCCAGGCTGCAGCCCCAGGTAGGACACACGAACAAGCACCTCTTGGCTAGATGCTGTCCTTTTCCTCGGCTGTCCTGCAGAGAGCCCCGTCAGCCCAAGGTTCCTGCACCCATCTATTTTCCGACTGCCTCCTGCCCTCTTGAAGTAACATTAAATACTTTCCAAAAATGCTTCATTCCCTCCCAGCCTTCTGGGGTTGTTAAGGGCAGGAAATTCGAGGGTGATATCATAAATATATTACTCTAATGAGATGGGAGGGGTTTAACAGTTCTGCTAGCAGAGTGGTGAAGGTCTGGAGCAGGCTCCATCCAGCTGCACGGGTGTGATGGACAGGGGCCATTCCACTTTCAGCTGGACTCTTCAGTTTTGTGTTGGGTCAACAGTTGCATGAAAGGCTTCTTGGAAGGGGACAGAAGTCCTACACACATGCACAGAGGTACACATACATTGCAGGAGGAGGCAGTGGGGTCCCTGCTAAGGGCTTCACCTGCCTGGACCAGACAAAATAGCCCACAAAAAGCAACGATGTTGCTCGAAGCATCTCTCCAGCAAACAAACCATCAGCTACGAAGGATGCAGCATTTTCAGAGGGGCTACAAGGATGTGCCTGTCACTGCCCCAGCCAAATCCCATCATGGGCTGCTGCATCCTCCCTCCCCACGGTCCCCTTGTCACCATGCTCGCAGGACCCTCCTTTGCCCGAAAACCCTGGGACACTGGGCAGTGGCAAACAGCTGCTGCATTTCAGGGGAGGGTGAAGCAATTCCTATGAAACTTCCAATAAAATAATTTAGGGCTGAACGGTTGGCATCCTGTTCCTTCAGGGCTGCGAGGAGCTCAACCGCCGACCACGTGTCATTGCAAAGGTCGTTTCCCCCCATGGCTCCCCACAGCCTCCTCGCTCCAGGCGCAGCCTCTCAGACCTCCTGACGTAGCCGCCCCATGGGTGCTGCTCCCAGCACCCACCCAGGGGCCGCCCTGGACCCTGGCAAGGCTTCGGTGGCATCCTGGGGGGCAGCTGGTGCCCCAGGGAGCTGTGAGCAGCACCCGGGCAGGCCTGGCTTTGGGTCACAGGGACACCGAAGGGGGAGCTCCCTCTGTCCCGCTCCTCCGCTACGGCCTGGCTGGGTTGGGGGCTACCAGCCCCCCAGGGACTGCGAGCTAGTAGGGACGCCCCCGGGAGCTATTAACCTGCCCCTCGGGGGCGTTAGGGTCCTTCGGACGGTTGCGGGCTACCAGGGACAACCCCAGGAGGGGGGCTACCAGGCACTGCCACGAAACTGGGGGGGCTATCAGGGACCCCTCCGGGCTAGGGGTCCGGGGACAGGGGTGGGAATCCAGAGGATGTCGCGCTGCTGCGGCTCGCCCCAC
>NW_009259313.1:338944-343640 GCF_000687185.1 Egretta garzetta | reverse complement strand
CTCCGCCCCGCAGCCCGGTTCCTCTCTGGGAAATAGGTGCGAGGCGATCCGAGCCCTCACCTCGCTCCCCTGATCCGAAATAAGCGAAAACGCCTCCTGCAGCCCCTCCCTGCCGGCTTCGGGGGCCACTAACACACCCCCACTGGCAAACCGTAGGGTTAAGAAGCCCCATCCTTAAAGCAGAGGTGCAACGTGGGGCAGTCACCCCACAAGAAAGAAGCCTTCTGGCAAAGCTGCGGTCCCTGGCACTCCTCTCGCCGCTGCTCGCAAGCCTTGGACGCCAGCACCTTGGCGAACAATAAGACAACCCTGGAAGAGGGGCTGGGCCGTCACATCTTGGGAGGAACAGCTGCCCGCTCTCCTCCTCACCTTGCGTGGCCTTTCTGCTCCTGGCAAGATTGCATCTGTCACCTTCAAAGGTCCCAGCAATCCTTAATTAGATTACAAGTTCACCTCAGCCAGCCCTCTTCTACCCCTGCGCCCCGTGAGTTTTGCTGTTTTCCACCAGGAAGGAAGAAGACCCACGTCCTCCTGGCACTTGTGTGGATGTTTCCTTATCCCACTCCATCTCACCAGCCAAAGCTTACCCCATCCCTGCTCTTACCTTCTCCAGTCCCCCTGGCCCTCTGCAGTTCCTGACAGCCCTGTCAGCACCACGCACCCCACGGCAGCCATGGGTGGCACAGTGGGCCCCAGCGCCCAACAGCCAGCAGCCTCATCAAAGCCCAGCTCTCTACCAGCTCTGACTGTGGACCCCTGCTTGCTCCATCCTCGGCAGGTCTCAACAACACAACTCTACTGAGCAATAACATGGGAGCCTCCCACCCTGCCTGCCGCTGCAGGAGCTGCCTCCTTCCTGCCTCTTTCCTGCTCTCCTGACAGCCAGGAGCACCATTCCTTTCCTTGCCTGACTCCTCCTGTCTCTTGTCACCCCACCTAACTGCTCCAAGGTCCCCAAGGGCCAGAGACGTCCAAACCTCCTGCTGGGGCCAGAGACGTCCAAACCTCCTGCTGCTCAGGCTGCTCTGTCAGCTCCTTGGGTATTTATGGGATAGATGTGTGCCAGCTCTGTTCTGAGGTGCTTCCTGTGGTCCTCCATCTCCAAACCTCCTGCTGCTCAGGCTGCTCTGTCAGTTCCTTGGGTATTTATGGGATAGATGTGCGCCAGCTCTGTTCTGAGGTGCTTCCTGTGCATTCTCACCCCCTGATCCTTCAGGTCCAGCTCAGCCCGCTTCTGAGTCCTGGTTTGCACCATAGCTGGGGCTTACGGCAAAAGGGAGAGGGGGAGGCTGAGGGCAAAGCACAGCTCCTGGTACTCGGTTAAAAACCAGACAACCTCTCCTTCAGTCACTGCTGCTCTAGGACCTGGGAGGATCCACCTTTCTCCTCTGACCCCCACAACACCTGCCTTGCACTCTTTGCTCTGGCAGTCACGGTTGGAGGCCAAGTTTTTACTGGTGGTGCCTCCAGCATTGAGCATAGGCTGCTCAGCCTCAGCCTCACCTCCTCCGTGAAATCCTCCTGCCCACACTGACTGCTCAGAGACGACACCATCACCAGCAACATCCTCACCTGCTCTCGCACTCCTCTGCTGGGATCTGCCCCGGCCCTGACTGCGCTGCGCTGCAACGCCATCGCCCAGCTGTGCCTGGGTGCTCTGAAACCTCACTTGGTTAAGCACACCTAAGAAAACCCTCTGGATGCTGTGTGTGCATTTGAATGGGCAGGCAGGAGAGGGAGACGGGGTTCGGCTGCAGGCAGTGGGGACACGTGGCTCTCCCTGTGCCACTTCGCTCGGAGGCGAGAGCTGTGGTGTGGAGCGAGAGCCATCCAGGCTGAGAAGATTAAGTTGGTTGCTGGAGATCTGAACGCTGAGGCAGGGGAATGGAGAACTGAAACCGGGGTGGGATTTCAGGGAGGGGGGGAATGGGCATATTTGAGGAAACGGGGTCTGGGTTTTGAGGTTTGGTTTTGCATGCGAGTGTCGCAGGCGGAAGCAGGCAGGGATGGGTGGGAGTAAAAAAGGTGGGTACAGAGGAGGGGGGAGGGACCAGAAGGGAGCCCCAAGGACCGTGTGTGCTCCTCAGCACTGAAGGACTCCTGTCCCGTCCCTGGGCACAATCCCAAGCCCCAGTCTTGCTCTGGCAGCCCCTGGGCTGCCCGGGGTGATTCAAGCAGAGCAGCTCTATTTGCGGACCCAAGAAATGGGCGTTGAGGAGGGGATTCCTGCGCTTGGCTTAGACCCTGCTCTACTGGGCTCTGATCCCTGCCATGCCATCCCTAGAGGCGTCTCAGATGGAACAGCTGCTGGGTCAGAATTAGGAAGGATTTTTTCCTAGCCATAAGAGTCCCTCCACTGCTTTTCCCTCCGGTGAAGGAAATCCCACAAAGCAGGGACCTGGAGTGGGAACAGGAATGACCTGTCACCACGGTCTCCCCCTCTGACGTGTGCCAGCCACAGGTTCCCTCCCCTGCCATCCTTCCAATGCACCATCACCGCTCCCAGCCGGAGTGAGGAATTACCTGTCAAAACCAGCTGGAACTGCTTCCCTTTCTTCCAGCGTCTGGAACCTGCACCTTGGAGGCAGCCGGACATCAGAGGCGAGGAGTGGATGCTGGGCTGAAGGAACAGGTGATGTTGCCTCTTCTCCTCCACCGCGGAGCCTTCCCCAGAGCAAGGAGAGAAGGAAACTCTCCCCTGTGCAGAAGCCCGGAGAAACTCACCCCTTCCTGCCCACTCTAATCCCTCGAGGGAGGCAGAGGAGCGGCACAAACCAGCTGGAAAAAGACCGCAAACACCTCCGAGCTGCCAACTCAAATGATCATCCTCTCCCACAGCTCTCGTTCTGGGTCACCCTCTCCGCCTTACGCACAGCACCCGCGCGGGGTCTCTGGGTTAAAACAAATGTTCTCCCCCATCCCACCCCCCTTGCTTTTCCCATTCCACCCCAGCCCACAACAAACATCAGCAGCTCGCTGGCCCTGCAGCCATGTAACCCAACCCCAGCCATTGTTCCCCCTTCCCCAAGGTCTATATTTGACTCTGCGGCAGCACCGTGGCCGTGCGTGTGTGTGTGTGTGTGCGCGCGTGCGCGCTCACTGCACGCGCACGCTCCGATATTTGTTCAGAGCCTCATTCCCCAGATGCCCGGGATTGCTTAGAAATAGCTTCCATGGGCAGTAGGTGTTTGTGCCTGCAGTGGGGAAGTGGAGGGGGTGGGTGAAAAAGAAGCAGGGAGAGGGTGAAGGTCGAAGGTGGAAAACCTCCTGGCTCTTCCCTCCCAATTTGTACCAGCTCGATGATCTGCTGCCCTGCAGAGCGTGGCCGGGTTGACAAGATGGCAATGCATGCATCGGTGGGACTGGCGGCAAATCTGGGGAACGATGGAGAAAAGGCCAAGCTGTGGTATTGGTGAATCCATCCCGTGTCGCCCTGCCCTAAGTATCGCTCTCTGTTGGTGAAAGTGCAGTTTGGCCTCCGAAAGCCATTCAAACCTTCCTAGGTCTGGTGGCTGAGGCCACCAGAAATGGCGCAGGGGAGGGAAGTACCTAATTCCCTTAGGCTGGTGCCCCTGCGAGGGGCTGCCTCAGCTTATGGGAGCTGCCCCGGGATTCACCCTCCTCCATTTCAGTTCTGCATTAAGGGTAGCCACTTCGGGCTACCCCAGGATGTATTTCCAAAAGCCTCCAGGAATCCTGCCCAAGCCCAGTGTCACATTCCCTGTGATCCTGGAGTCCCCGGGAACACTGCCTAGGATCAGCATGAGCCTCTTTATTTACATCCTTTGCAGCCTGCCAGGACACCCGGCAAAATCAGAAATAGTGCAGTCAAAACGAATGACAGGAAGGATCCCCTTTATCCTAAACACTGATGATCTGGGGAACTCGTTGCCACTGGGTAACAAGAAAAGACATTCATTTAAAAAATGACTAGACACTTATATAGATAGCGAGAATAAGTGGAAATGAACTCTGGAGAGCTATAAAACTTCCCGCTCCAGGGCACTGAAGTTGAGCTCCAGGCCATGGGGTAAGGAGCAGCTTGCCACAACGAAGGTTCTTCAGTAAATTCGCTTGTACCTTTCCCTTAGCCGTGCGTACCTGGCCCTGGGAGAGGAAGGATGCTGGGCATGAGGAGGCACCACCCACACATGCCCACTGGACAGAGGGATGGCCCAGCATATGTCTCCCATCACCAAGGCCCAGGGGGGATGGACTATATGGATGCTCTGGTGGTGCGTGTGAGGTGTCCTGGAGGGGTGATGCCCGGCTGCTCAGAGCCAAGTGTCAGCTTCTGTCCAAGCCTCTGACCACAAGCTCGCATCTCCTCCGCGCTGAGCCAGCTGCAGGGAGTCCCTCATCATCAGGGCTGCTGCTTTCTGATGGGGGGTCTGAACCCTGCACTGGCCTCCAGGCAGCTGCTCTGTTTGGACTGGATAATATCCGATGGGCTGCTGGGCTGCTCCGTTAAAACAGATCCTCTGAGTGCAGGAGAGTGCATGTATCGCTGTAATAGACTTGAGCTCAGTACCCGGCAGCCTCCAGACCTGCTGTGGGAAAGTAAGATTAAGTCACATGTTATTTTGAGGTACAGATTCCCTGAGTCCACCCTCAGTACTTCTATCCAAGACAGGACAGAGCCACCAGGAATAAAAAAAAAAGATACGAAATCCTGGAGGCGAAAGGAGTTAGACTT
>NW_009259313.1:332812-338666 GCF_000687185.1 Egretta garzetta | reverse complement strand
GGGAAAGAGATAGAGGTATATATAGAGGGCAGCTAGAGAAAAGATCTCTTATCTTGAGCCCCCACAGCTGAGTCATACCCCTCTAAAAAGCCCCCATGAGTTCATTAAGGTGTAAGATCTTGTTTTACCCTGTGATTTCTGGATTACCTCCGCATGTGTGTGTGACAGCTAATGTCAGGGCTCTCCCAAGGGCACAGACCTCAGGGGGTGCATCCATTCCCTCCGCCTGCCTCCCACTGCCGGGAGGAGTTCTGGAAGGACCGGAGTGGGAAGGAGATGTCTGCCAGGCTTTCCCTTTGCTGGCACACACCCACGGGTGCCTCAAAGCCCACCTCCAGCCATGTCCTCTCCCTTTCCCTTTCCAGCTGGCAGCTCTAGGAATGAAACCTCTTCATCTCACTGGGAGCACGCAAGCATTTAACGTGAGTCTCTTGAAGCAAATGTTTTGAGCTTCCTTGGTGCTTGCCTCTGAGCTTGCTCCTGGATATTTACAGAGGTTGGCATACCTTGGCGTTTGCAGTGAAACCTGGCAGGAGAGCCTTGTTGCAGTGAATTTCAAGGTCATTTCACGGAACTACAGCCTGTGCTTAGAAAGACTTGAACCCTGGGTGCAGAGGAGGGGAGTCCATAATTACCAGCCCCAGGGGATCTGGACGAGTGTTGGGGGGGAGGCTAATTGCAGACTGACTGGCTCCTTGGCCTTCAGCAGCTCCCGTGAAGCAGGGAAGCAGTGTGCTCAGCCAAGCACCAAGCGTGTCCTAGGGAAAGGTAATTCCTCCCCGGCCTGCCTGGACCCGTCCCTATAAACAAGGAAAGCTGTGCGGGGAGAGCGGTGCTGCAGATTTCACAAAAAAAAAAAAAAAGGTCTCTGTGAGCTGGAGACACGCGCTAGGCACGCAGGAGGGCTCCTCAGGAGACGGCACAGAGCCATGTGCCTCTGCCTGAAAGAGCCTGCGAGTCCCGGCTCTGCCCTCGGAGAGCTTGGGGGATCAGCTCCTTCCTCCCTGTTTGTGCACCCTGGTGAAGTGCCATCCCTGACACCCCGGTGTGCAGCGACCTCCCCTTGCACACGGGCGAGCACTCTGCCCCACGCATGGACAAAGCCCTGTCTGCCCATGCTCGCCGGGGAGAGCCAGCATCACGCCTAACCCCTCCACCACCTCCCCGCACGCTCCGGTGAGAGACACATTCCCCCCCCCTTCCTCTCCACATACTTTTAACTGGGTTCATTTCAAACACTTTATTAGCATGACAAGCTAAACAAGTTTTGACAAAGGGGGAGGGAGGCAGAGCCCCTCGCGTCTCGGTCTGAGGCTGACGCTGCGACTCCAGCCTTTGCTTCCCGTGGAGTTTTGCCTTGCATTGGGAGCAGCCGTCTTCCTCCTTGGGCACAGGTGCCGTTTCCCTCCATTCCTTCACCAGGCTAAATCGCTGGCACGGGAGGATGACTGCCCTTCAGCCTCTGCTGTGCAGCAGCACCCAGGCTGGATTTAGCCCCCGTTGTGGCAAAGGCTTTACAGGGAGCGTTGGCGGGGCTTGGGCGAGGCTGCCGGAGGAGAAGCTGTGCAGGGCTGGGGCAGCTCCTCCCGTGGGGAGCTCACCCTGGGGAGCAGTGGTAACCGTGGCGTGGGTCCCAGATGGGAACAGGCTTTTTGTGGTTGAATACCCTGTATAAGGTCGCAGCCCGGTACCTGGTCCCTTGCAGCGCCCTGGATAAGAGTTAGAGGCACCTGCGCAAGAGCCGGGACTGGTTCAATGGGGTGAATGTGGCATGGAGCTGGTGGTGAGCAGTGGGATGAGGGGAATGCCACAACCAGCTCCTTCAGGCTAGAAGACCCCCATTTCTGCTGCCTGCCCCTGGGAGAGATGCAGTTGGCACAAGGCAAGTGCAGAGTACAAATCCACCGCGCCCTGCCCGGCGATGAAAGATCGCACTAGGGACAGGGCAAGAGGCGGGAGCCAGCTGCTGCTGCTGCACTATTCTATGGCTAGTTAGAATTGGCCAGTAGGGGTCACCGATATCTATTTTATTTATTTTATTTTTATACATATGCATTTATAAATATACGAAACATGCATAGGCAGCAATTGTAATGGAGAAGCGTTGATGTGCACTGTATTAATCAGGTATACAGGTCGGGGCAAAGTGCCCCTACGTATGTTGGAAATACCAGTGTGAGCTGTGCATCCCTCCCTGCTCAAATGCCATGATGGCATAAAACCACCCAGCCGCGCCAAGCGCCAGGGCACTGGGATGGTGGTTTTCTGTCATTGTTCTCCAGTTCTGCCTTCATCCTCCATCCTGCATTGGCAGAGATGCTTTGAGAGGGATTAAAGAGATTCAGAGATTGAAGCCTCGGGGGCAGGATATTGTGCCTGCTTGTCTTTCTGTGCAGTGCCCAGCACAATTACACCCCAACCGCGATGGGTGCCTTTAGGCAGTCCCATAAGACAAACAGCACTTTGGATTGGGATGGGTCAGCACAGTTCTGTTCTTCAGCCACCGTTGCTGAGGATCCTGACAGCAAAACTGTTTGCCTGTGAAAAAAACCCAGGAGTTTTTTGAGGGTTGCGTCTTCATGTTAAAATTGAGCCCCAACCCTCACTCTTATGTAGCGGGATGGACTGAATTATACACATGGGTGGTGTTAGCAACTGTTTTACTGGTGGGTTGTATTTTTCTGGTGGGTTGTATTTTTCTCGTAGGTGCATGCACCAGGCATACTGGCAGGATGTGTTTGGCCATCCAATTCTGCATCCACAGACTTGTTTGCCTGTCCCAGGCTGGCTGTGCTTCGCTGTTCTTACTGTTCCAGAGAAGCAGTTGGTTTGGGGTGCTGGGTTCCTCTTGTACTGGCATCTCACAGAGTGCAAACTCTGCTCAAAATATGTCCTGGGTATTTTTTTTGGTTTTGGTGGGCTCAACCCATCCATGAAACCTCTTCTGCCTCTGAGGGTTTCCCACCTGAGGTCTGTCAGGGAATCCTCTGCGCAGCCTCTTCAGACAGCTGGAGTCACAGAAGCAGCAGAGGAGGAGAGGCTTTCCTAAGAGTCCCTTCAGGACTCCAGCATCCAAGCAGGAGGAAACAGGACTTCATGCAACTCTCAGGCAGGTGATAGCCTCCAAACCAGCCACCAAAGGGTAGTCTGGCACCTGCCATCTTCCTAGCTTGACCTGGGTTGGTGGGGAAGCCTGCACTGCCTTCTTCGAGCGAGGAGACATTGCTTCCGGCACCTACTTCTTCACCAGGCAGGACTGTAGGCACTTTATAGGGATTTGTCCCTCCACGGGGTGGCACCTGCCCCTCCAGGGGTTCCTTTTATACAGTTACAGGGGTCTATATAAAGTGCTGCCAGCTGGAAAGTATTTTGAAGAGATTCCTCCCTGCTCTTCACTAAGGGTCATAAATTCAGCTGGTATTTGAGAGAATCTCAAATGTACTTCCTGGACTGTTTGCTGGGGGCTTTACATCCGCCAGAGGCCCCTTAAAATAAAAGGATTATTGGGAGTCAAGTGTTAGATTACCTGGCGCTTGTTAATTGAACTTCAGAGGCTTTAGCGAGCAACTGGCTCTAGCAGGGAGCAGCACTTTGGCATTAATGGTGTTATATAAATGAATATAGTGTAACCTAACGTCATGCTTCCGCATCATGTCACATCTCCGGGCTCGGCGCAGTGGTGAGTCCAGCTCATGAGCATACCGGATACGGGAAAAGGCAGGGTGGATATGTGTGGAGAGAGAGGGAGAGGGATTGGGAATCAAGGCCTTCGGGATTTGAGGAAAGAGGGTTTTTCGGTGCTCAGAGCAGGTGACTGGTGTTCAGGCACCCTGAGTTCAGTTCCTGTCTCCCTTTGGCTGTCTGACCTTGGGATCTGATTTTGGGAAGAGTTAAGTTTAATGGAAGGGCTAAATGCTGAGACCATCTGAAAATCAAGCTCTCTCCTTCCTGCGGGGCTTATTTCACCTAGACTTGCAAAAAGCATGGAGATGCTAGTCTGAAAGGTCACCAAAAGAAAGCAAAGGGCTCTAATCATTGCTGCCATCAGTGCGCACCCACAGAAACCTGAACAGACCACAACTGTGGAGGCTCCAAGGCAGCAAGGCCCGGTGGAAATGAGAAACCCCATCAGCTATGAAAATTTCATCAGCTGGCGCTGTGGAAGCAAGAATCTGGAAGTGCAGAGCAGATGGGCAGCCTGGATTCTTGGAGCCATTGTCCTTCTGCTTGTTATCTGACTCCAGCACAGGGAGGATTTGGAGAATTTATGGGGGCACAAGTACCGAAGGCTTTCTTGAAATATCCCTGGCTGACGTGTGGCATGGTGCAGACGGCAGACGTTTTTTGCACAATATTCCCAAGGTCGTGGAAGCAGGGTCCTGCTGAGCACCTGTCTTTTATTGTGTAAGAGAAGGGACCCTTTGGGCAGAGTTTCAAGGGTTGCGAGCCTGGTACTACCTGAATGCAAATCTGAAGGCTTGGCTTTGTAAATGTAGTACATTGGGGAACATCTTCCAAATATTATCAGGACTTTTCTTGGCCGCGCAAATGTCCTCTGGACTAAGCTCCATTATTTACCATGTGAATATCAACTCAGGAGACATTTGTAAAAGGAACGATAATAGGGAAGGGGGGGTGGAGGGTGAGTAAGGCTGTGCACCAGGCATGAGAGGCAATGGACAAAGTACGTCTGTGAGCTCCAAGTGGAATAAATGGGGTCATTTGGCTCAAAATTAAAACTTATTGACTTCTTGAAGTCCCAAGGCTAGAACAACAGAGAGAATGATTTTGCAAATGAAGACCAAAGAGCATTACCTAAGTCGTGTCCAGGTTTGACTGGTCACATCAGTTCTTTGACTGGTACGCACTGTCCTCAGACCCTCTCCTTTAAGAAGCAGGCAGTCGTCCTTGGGGGGGTTGGGTGGATTTTTCCATTCACTGCTCTCCCCCTCTCCCTCCTTCTCCACCTGGCCCCACGGATGGGCTTATACCTCCGTAGTGACAAGCAGTGATATGCCTCAGAGCATCAGGGTGTTTCTCAGGAACTGAGGAATATAAGAAGGGGAAGGAGCTGATCCTGAACACCGCCTCCAGGTGAATTGTCCTGGCTGGCAAAGACCTGAAGAGGGCAGATCATTTGCAGTTACTGTGAGCCCAATTTGGGGTCCTGAGCGCACCCTCAGGCTCTAATCGCCATAACCAGCCGATAGTATTGTTTTTCTGTCATCTTCATCAGCTCAGAGCTGCCTCTTTTCAAGGCCTGCTCTGATACGGGACAACTGTGTAACCTCGGAAGTCGTCTGCGAGGTGACCAAGGGCTGCAAGCCCGGCTGCTCTGTTAGATCCTCCAGAAGCAAACGCAGGGGCGGGGGCAGGTTCTTCGTCCTTCCCCAGCCAGGCGAGAGGCCTCTGCCAGAGCCTCGCCGCAGAAGGCAGCTAACAGCCTGGCAGCCCACCCTGCCGCCCTAAATACATCCGAAGACATCTCAGCCCTGCCAGTGTCCTGCCTGAGGGCACGCGGGTCCTGGTTTGTTGGACCATCCCCGTGTCATGCCCTCGCTGGTGCTTTTTGGGCCGGCTTGTCTCACTGGGGAGATGTATTGACTATGAATGTTGACACAGCGTGGCATGGCGTGGCGTGACCGTTGTCCCGTGGCGTGACCCGTGTCCCCAGGCGTCCCCACGGGCAGAGCTGTGCAAAGGCCTCACGGGCACCTCTGCTCACTGGGGAGCACGGGGGGAGCCCTCGCCACAGGGCCTGCCGGGGAAGGGGCCCCAACAGCCTGGAAAAGCTTTCCCAGACAAAACGCGGACCTGACCGAAGCTGGCACCCGCCACGGCCACGGACCCCACC
>NW_009259313.1:321980-332218 GCF_000687185.1 Egretta garzetta | reverse complement strand
GGCCCGGGTGCGGGAGGGTGGTGGGGCCACAGCCTCGGCCTCAGGGAAGGGGCCGTTCCCGTGGGGGAGGGTGGTAGTGCCACCGCCTCAGTCACCAGGGCATTAGGCAGCTCTCCCTCCCGGGGGGTGACCTGTGGCGGGGAGCAAGCGGACACAGAAGCAGGGGGGGCAAAACGGGTCCAGGCCTTGTCTGGGTGATGGAGGAGTAGGTGATGTGGGGGATGAGAAAGCAGAATCTGCGTAGGGAGCGTTGTTGGAGTAGGAGCTGCAAAGTGGAACAAGTCTGAGCCAGCATGTGTCTGTTAAGGAACCAGAGTATAACTGACAGAGGCAGAGTTGGGAGGGAGGGAGAGAGCAGCAGTCCCCTGGTGCCAAACCTGGCAGAGGGGAATGGGAAATTCTCTACCCGCCTGGATACCCTCTATAGTGCAAGGGATGCTTCCTACTGTAGAATTAGTGAGCAGCCCCTGGGAACATGGGAAGACTTTAAAGAAAAACAGGTGGGCAATAAATACTGAACTGCGTCTGGCTCTGGGCTTGAGCACACTGCATGGAGCAGAGTAAAAGATTGAGTGCAAGTAAATGGATTTTTAGAAGGGCAGGAGATTGCATTGGTAGGTGTCAGGGTGTACAAACGATATGCAAGTCTGGCAAGGCTGAGAATGACCTAGATCTGAGAGATGCCAGGTGGAGGTTGTCCACTGAAAAGAATCATCCATCAAATGTAGATAGTTCTGTGCCAGAGGAAGCTTTTCAGAGGTATGCATCTCTGTTTTACAGATTCAGAGAAGGAGCTGGGATAAAGGGCTTACGTAAGAGGAAGCAATGAATCCTTGTTGAAGCATCAGACAGCAGGTAAGAAAGCCAGGAATGAGCTGATGCTGACTCAGACTGTGTTCTTTTGGTCCCACTGATTGAATTTTTTGAGAATGTGAACCACATGCCTGAAAAACTGTCCCTCTCTGTGGTGTTCTCTGTGTCATAGTAGGCCTATGTTGCCTGAACTGAGTGGCTAGGGATGTCCATGAAGTGGGAGTGACCCTGAAGAATTCAGTAAGAGCCCCTGGGAAGAAGAGCTCAACTAAAGATGGAAGCCGGTGCTCTTTACACACCATCCAGAGAAGCAGTCTAAAGTCTGTTCTGTCAGTGCTGAGGTAGCTGTGTTCTCTGTGTAGTCACAAGAGGTCTACCCAATGAAATCCTTTCTGATAATCCTGCTCTCACAATAATTGTGATGCCAAAGTTAGGTAATTCTAGTGATCCTCTGTTCTGTTAGGTTATTTCTTCCACCACATTGTTTTTTCCACCTGTATTTTAACTGATCCCCCTGATGGGCGGTGCTGGTGTGCTGCTGGCCTTGCCTGACCTCACCACTGGGATCGAGTTTAGAGGGGAGGGTGTTTAGTACCCAGCAGCTGGTCCTTAGAGTTGTTTATACACTTCAGTTACTTGTCAAATTACTTTTAGTACAACTCCTTTCTCTTTTTTTTTTTTCACTGCTTAGTGAATCACTGCGGAAAGCGTGTGTATCCACACGGTGCTTTGCATACAATGTGTTTCAGCTTCTGGATGTTAAATCAGCATTTAAGTTAGCAGGTCTTAGCTGTGGTATCAGAAGCTTTTGGCTCTTCATTCCTTCCCAGGCACCCAGTGCTCTTGAAATCATGGGAATGCATTTGAGCAGGGCCAGCAGAGTTCCAAAGTGCAGCCCATGTCTATCTTAATCTTTAATATTAACAAGGCATTGGGTCAGGAGGGGATGAGTTACGTGCCAAGACCCGTTGCCTCCTCAAACCAGCTTTCTGAACCAAAGATGACCTTGCATTCTTTTCCCATCTGTTTCAAGTAGTTTGTTGGCTGCTGCTAAGTCCCTTGCTTTGCAGCTTTCAAACCCTGAATTCTTATCTCTGCCATCCACTCTAAGTATAATCACATGGCATGGTATGCAGGGGAAATAGACTATAGTTTTGAAAGAGGTATAGTCCTTTGCAGGTCTGCCTCCTTTTTGTCCCAGAGCAGGATAAATAAAGTCAGATGGGACAACGAGTGCTTTTTGGTCAACGTGCTGGTGTGAACGGTACCAGAGCTAGCTTGGAGAAAAGATCTGTGGCAGCTGGTGTGGCTTAAAGTGCTTTTAAAAAGGTGAAGAAAGCCAAACTGTTTGAGCAATAGCAAAATAAACAAGTTTCAGTAAAATGTGACTGTATTTTCGGTAGTTGTTTGAAATAGACTTGGTGCCTTGTGAGTCCTGGAGGCTGATGATTTTTCTGAAGGTGAGCTCCCTAACCTGTTAAAATGTCTGCGATGTTTTATGGAGGATCCACTGAAAGCTGGACTCTGTGAGATTTCTATGTGTCACCACATCTACAGCATAGTCCTGAGAAATAATTCTGGAGGTCAGATCATAATGAATTAATCATGTTGTGTCCTTTTTAGCAAGGGCCTAGCTTTTACAGCACAGTGTGACAAGAATAATATAGTAGTGTCTAATAACCCTCTGCATTTCATGGTGCTCGGAGAAATATAACATTGTTCAGACTTGCTTTAGCTAAATAACTTGGTTTAGAAAGTGTATTTTTCAGATATAACCCAGTCTCTAACAGGTAAAGGTTTGAAAAAAGGGCAGTTTGTTCCATGATTTTCCACTGGGGCTTCTTGCTCCATCTTCTAAACCACTTTGTATTGGCCTGTGTGAGAGGCAAGGTATTGAATCACACTTGTTTACTCTGTTAGATTGCCCACTAGCCTTTCTTTCTTGTGATAACTGCATTAGGAAAAAAAAAAAACCCACCAACCAAAAAACACAAACCCAGGGTCTCAAATGAGTCTGCCTGTGATACAGATTGAGGGCAGGATTCCTCTACTAAGACACGAGGATCTGGCTTGATACCTTTTTGACTTGTCTCTGCTCTTTTGACTGGGGTTGTCAAGAACAGGAATTGTCATAATAGAGCAGATTTTTCTTGGCTGTTTGACTTGGTTGATGCTTTGCGAGTAAATTTAAGGTCCTGAAGCTGGGTGTGTTCATCTCTTTGCTTGAAGGCTTTGGTTGGGAAGATATTGCCTTTTTGTATGACACCTTGAGATAGCTATGGAGAGAGTGAGTGCTTGTGGTGTTTGTGCTAGCTGTGTGTATTTCAGGTCACTAGTAACTAAGGAAATATGATCCTCTCCGAAATTCATTTTACACAGAACTGCAAAGGAACTATGTGCCTAATCTATGCAAACAGGGCTAATGCCTTAAGGCATGAAATCGTCCATCCTGTTTCCCTGCCAGTTCCCCTACCTGAGGGCTTTTCCTTACGTCTAGGTTGGCTGGGTCTGTAACTGTAGTAGGAAGAATGTTGCTTTTTAAAACTGAAGTACCTTTACAGCTGGTTGGAGGGGAAGGGTGACCCTGCAGTCGGAATTCTGAACTGCAATGTAGGATACCTAATTTCTGCCACAGACTTACTATGTGAACGTGTTCAGATCATTACTGTTTCTTGCTCTTCATTCTTTAGTTGCAAAATATGATTAATGCCCATCTTACTTAGGATTTGAGGAAGAGTCCATAAGTGTCTATAAGATGCTTGGATGCCGTGGGGTTGAATGCTTTAGTAAAGCTCAGTGGAGGAGAGATGAAAAGGATATTCCAAGCTGTGACTTCAAAATGAAGCAGACCTCTGTGTGATCCACTGTCCTGTGTATTCTGTAGCATGGTGTGAAATTGCTAGACAGTGCAAGTCAGGCCCTGCCTTTTTTAAAGCAAGTGGGCACTCTGAGACCTTCCCTTCCTTCCTTTTGCAGGAGCGGTTTGCTGGTTTCCATGGCTGGAATGCCTTATCTGGCTGAATCTTTTTGACTTAATTAATCTTTTCTCTTTTTTGCCCCCCTGTTTGTTCCAGACTTGGAAATTGTTCTCTTCATTGTCAGGATGTTCATGTATGGTCTTATTGCTAATATTTCAGACAGAGAGGGCCAAGAGCAGTAGCTTGTGGGCTGTCTCATATTTGGAATGACATGAGCCATCCTCTCTGGACTGTCCTCCTGGGAGCCGTGCTTAGGAAGGAAATGGCGTGGAAGGCCGTGTAGGAGTGTGAGAATAGCATTGCAATGGTTGGAATGCAGGATAAGCATCACTTGGGTGGGCTCAGTTTTCCTCTGCTTTTCAACAGTGCTCGGTGCCAAGCCTGAGGAAGACTGCTGTGCAGAGGTGAAGGAGCTGGCGTGTATTCTTCAGCTGAGGTGAACGCAATTCAGTGAAACTGATAGGCATCAAACTGAATAATGATTTTAAAGTATTTTCACATGATGCCTAATCTGTGGAAATTCACTACCACATAATAGCACTGAGGCTAAGAGCTGAGCGGGATTCAGAAAAGATCAAGTACTTACGAGTGGAAATGTTCAGACTTGCTTTAGCTAAATAACTTGGTTTAGAAGGTGTATTTTTCAGACATAACCCAGTCTCTAACAGGTAAAGGTTTGAAAAAAGGGCAGTTTGTTCCATGATTTTCCACTGGGGCTTCTTGCTCCATCTTCTAAACCACTTTGTATTGGCCTGTGTGAGAGGCAAGGTATTGAATCACACTTGTTTACTCTGTTAGATTGCCCACTAGCCTTTCTTTCTTGTGATAACTGCATTGGGGAAAAAAAAAAAACACCAACCAAAAAACACAAACCCAGAAAGCATTCCAGTTGTTCTGATTAGGCCTGGTAGTCAACAATTTTAAGCTGGAGGAAAACAGCATCCTTGATTGCAGTCCGTAGATGAGGACTGTCTTATTCATGAATGTGAAGACATGTAAGTATTGTCTCTTCATGCCAAGTGGTCAGGCAAAGCACTTGGTGCTTCTTGCCTTTGCTTGCAAGAGAGAAAAGAATGTGTGGAGTTTGGCCTCTCCACGTTGCAGTCTTGTAGTGGACTTTAGTCTGGAAGGCGACAGAAGGGAAGGGCTTTAAAGCTGTTCAAGTGAGATCTGGTGCGTTGTAGCATGAGCCTCAGCATACTAGTGTCCGGGAAGACACAGTCTGTGTCCTGCATTCTTGTCCAATATGTGTTGAGGATTAAGAGAATCATCAGTGCTGCTTGGTCAAGTAGGCATACAATTGGTTTGATGAATAGGCTAAAAAAGGTAAGTGGCAGTGCTATGGAGATATGTATAAAAAGGTGTGTGTTTGTAATATCTGCCTAAACGCAAGGGGAACTCCTGAAGGAAAGAGTTTGTGTGGGAATCTTCAGAGCTAGGAGCAGATCATGCAAACCTCAGATCCCTGTACCCTCCCTGTGGGCTGTTCTGGGAACAACATGTGCTTTAGGGCACAACGTAACCCTTTTGTGGCAGGCATAACGGCTGTACGTAAAGGGTTACTGACTTTCACAGAAGTTTTGTGATGCTGAGAAAGTGAAATGGTTCAGGGTTAGGAAAGTAAGGTTTCCTACAAGTGTTAGGCTGGTTTTTAGGCATGGAGGATCTGATTTGCTGCTAGCGGCAAGAGAGAACTGGTTTAAATTTTTGTTTTCTAGAGGTCAGCAAATTCAGAACTGAGAGTCCCACAGTGACTCCTGTGTCTTTGGTTGAGTTCTATATTTGTATTTTGTCTCTGCGATAAAGCTGGCTTTGGCAGTGATTTTCTTAGTCTTGTGTTTGAAGTCATAGCTGTCCAGCTGCATTAATGTAACGCTCATGCATGAACGGTTCTGAAATCAAAAGGGACAGATGAGGTAGTTTCTCTAACTATTGGGAAATTATACTTAGGCTCATAAAAAGCCTTAGGCAAGTTTTACTTTATAGCATTTGTTTCAAAAGAATATAAGTTATTTTCCCGAGATAGTAATTAGATAATGGTTGTGGCAGTAAGGTTTTTGACCCTTATTTTAGCATGCGCTACTCAGGGTAACTGCATTTAGACCTGGGTATGTCTTGCTGCACAAGCTCTGTACAATTCCCAAAGATGCCTGGCTTCATTGTCTTCTAAATCAGTTCTCATCCTGCAGCTTTGCTGTTCATTAGTGAAGACTCTGCTGCTGCCCAGTGGGAAGGTTAAAAGTATTCTAGGGAGATGACTCGAGAACTGGTCTGCCTCACATAACTGAAAAGTGGTTGCAGATAATTCTACTGTTCTGTTTTTTCTTTTGTGTTTTTATTTATAACTTTTTCCTTATTGAGATCTCTTCCCCCTTCCCTTCTACCTGTTGGACATCCGTATCCAGTGTATTGTGTGTGTACAGCCCTTTCAAATGGGGGAAAAGAAAATAATGGAAAACGGCAGGATATTAATTTAAAATTAGAGTTGTTTTAAGTAACCTTTCTTGGGAATGGACTTCAAGTTTGCATCCTACCTTTAAGTGATTTCATTTTTCTGAGCAGAAAGTGTCTCATGCACTAAAGTATGCAAAATATGTTTCTTGAACTTTTAGAATTGAATTTCTAAGCATTGCTTGCACTGTGGTTATGTAAATACTAAGAAATGAAAAATTTGCTCAGAAGGATTTTCTCAGGTGACTGCATTTTGTTAAAGATACACTTTGTTAGTAGGTGTCTGTGTAGGCACTCAATCCAATTTCTTCTAGGGCTAGTACGGAGTGTCATTTTTGGGAAGCTTCTCGTACCAGGCTGGATTCATTCCCGAAAGTAAATCACTCTTGCTGGGCTGCAGAATTCTTGTAGAGTCTACTTATAAGTATATCCATTTTTCCTTGATTAGATGATGCCTGTGTAAATAGGTCCCCAGGTGTATCTGAAATGGCTATAACAGGATTCAGTGTCGTCAAAGCTCCAGCTGCATGGGGAGAGCTGTATTACCATGCAGCTCCAGAGATGATTTACTACCCGACTGACAACTTGCAATATAAACATTAGTCCAAGCATGATCTTGTCCCAAAACCCCGCCTACGCGGGGAGCCAGGAGTCTTCCTGCCACGCGCCATAAATCGTTTATGGTTTGCTCATGCCCATACATTTGAAAAACAGCTGTGTATTGGGGATTAGCAGTTTGCAGAAGGCCCGTGCGGGGCTAAATTAGGGTCTTTTGCTCTGGTGGCGAATACCGGTATCAGAATAGCAGGAGTGCTTCTCTGCAGTGGAAGGCAATTTGCTCTGGGAATGGGGGGTGGGTGCAGGGTATCTGTGAGGGTGCAGCAGCCAGGGTAGAGCGTTGGATTGCAGTGCTCCAATTTGAGCTCTGACGCCTGACTGATAGCTGCCCAGCATGGTGGGGGACTGAACAATTCATTGTTAGCTGTGTGTTTTTAAAATTTTATTTATACATTTATTATTTCTATATATTTTACACATGTGTATATATATATACACACAAAATGCAAGTAGGCTACGTCTGTCTCCTAGGAGCTGAAGGATGATAGAGTTTTGGGGTCTTTTTTTTTTTTTTTAACAGTGTGAAGACTGGTTTCCCTTCTGCTAGCCTATGGTAGCAGGATCAAATTATATACAAGGCCATCTGGGGCTTCGCAACTAATTTTCAGCTCTTATAAAAAGTTTTACTATGTCACTTGGATTTATTATAGCTTTGCAACTTCAACTCCCAAAGTAAAACTATTTTTGTGCTGGCTGCGATAACTTAAATTACCTCCTGGAGCTTCGAATGACTAACTTGTGTTTATGATGAAACCTCCCATTTGTCCAAACCCTGGAAGCATGATCTGTTTGATAACTCTAAATATATTGATGCTTTTACATCAATGCAGAGTACATCAGAGCCTAAAGTCAGTGGGTGCCTTTAGGTCTTTCTGCAGTAAAGAGAATATGCAGATTTTGCTGTCCAAATGAGACTAGACAGTACAGTCAGATACCTCCTATGTGCTGGCTGAAGGACCAGCTGCTGAGTAAAGCAGATAAAAGTAGATCATTTTTAGCTGGGTTGGTGTCTCCGTCAACAAATCCTTTCTTGGGTGGGTTGGGTAAGAATCTGGGTGGAATGTGTCAGCAAGGCACCTCCTTCTAGATGCATCAGCTGAACACAAGTGCTTCCAGACTGTACCATGAGCATCCATGGGGCCACAGGCAAAGGCAGTGGGCTCTGGGTAAAGCAGGTAACTCATTTCCAAAACTACCCAGTTAGAATGGTTCTTACTATTTTGTTGAAGCTGCTGCATGGATGTCCCTCTGAAATAAGACCATTTTCCTGGAGTTTCCTGCTCTGCTCTCCTCTGCCCGTAGGTTTTTGGGGAGAGTGTAAGGGCTCATCCTAGGCTTGTTTGAGCCTAGGAGTTGCCTCCGTTTTGCTTTTTCCTTTTGGTGAAAGGCTGTACCATCTGTTTGATTCTTCGTGCTTTGCTGAGGTGGAGGCCAGGTAGCACTAAATAATGTTTGTGGCTGTTTGTGTGGGCATTTGAGATTTGGAAGACACCTGCTAATGAGTTGTAGGTCATTTCATGTCAGATTGGCTAAGTTTCTATCAGGCTGGTTCTTTGTTGTGGCAATGCATATGGACTGTGTATGTTTGGGCATCCCTGTTACCTATCTCTGGTGGAGAGGGCTTTCCTGCTGTTTGCTGCCTTCTCTCTCCCCACAAGAAAAAAAAAATCGCCTGATTCTAGAGAGCTTTTAACCTCCAGATTGAATTAGGTGCTTTGCTCTTACTTATATAGACTTTCCAGAGATACACGGAGGTTAGAGAGGGGCGTGGGTATGTGATCGTATTTTGAGCTTTCCCTCCTTCTCTTTGTTTTTGATGCTGCTGTTGGAATTCGCCCTTCCCTTTTCCTGGGAACTGATGTGAAGGAATTGCTGTCACCCAGAGCAAAGCTCAATCTGCTTGCCTTGAGGCCTTACCTCTCCAGGTTACTTCCACAGGCAGCAGTTTGCTTATTAGCTTGTGTTTCCTGAATCTTCTGGGGTAGGTCTGAAAGGAACAGTTCAGAGCAGAGGAAATCTCACCTTGGAGATGCTGGGGTAGGGGAGGGAAGGAAAGAATAGAGTTAGCAGTACAGTTAACTCTTCCCCCCCCCCGCCTCCTTTTTCCCCTGTTTCCTCACCTGCCCAGCTGTGTAGTAGGTTAGCAGTACGTGTCTGTTCTTATTCTTATGAAAGTAGACTTTGTTCTCTGAAGACTGCTAATCATGCCCCATGGGGGTGTAATCAGTTATAAGGTATTTAATACAGTGCAGGCGGGAACAGGCCGCCTGGCCGGGCTGGCAGATTGCAACACTACAATTATAAAGGGCCCCTTTCCCCCACTCACCCGCCCACCGGTGGCAGGATGAGGGTTGTACCTTGAAACAGTAATAAGTCTATGAAAAATAAAGATGTAGTGGGGGAAGGGAGAGGAGAGGCTGAAGTGGCAGCTCCTATTCCGGGCAACAGGCAGACCTACATTCTGCGAGAGCTGCAGCCATTGCAGGTTGCACTGTTGAGACTTGTGGGTGGTTGGGTGCAGTCACCATCGAAGTGGATTGCACAGGGATGGCCCTTGGCAACCTGTCAAGCAGCAGGGGCTTCCGTCCTCTCTCAAACAGGTTTTCTTGTGGTGGCTGGGGTTGGAGAGGTATGGAGTGGTTAGAAGTGGAGAAGCCCTTTCTCCTGTATGCGGTGATTTAGACACCTAATCTGTTTGGGTGCTTTTGTAAATCCTGCCAGGCTTCTATTTATATCTTTGGATATAAATCTATTGGTAAATCTGCCCTTTCACGCCTCTTTCTTCCAAGAACTGGAGCTACCCTACTGGCTAGGTAGCTTGAGGCCTTGAATTTTAATGGGCGTGGAAAAGCCTGCTGGACTTCATCTGGTCTGTTCTTGTCACCTAATGCGAGACCGTTCCCCTCGGTGAGGGCCTTGAAATGCACGTGTGGGGTGTGAAGCAGCTGGGCTACAGCCTTATAAACCAACCCTGCTCTGGCAGCTTTTGCAGGATGCATCGACCTGTTTCTGGAGCTTGTGGCTATATTGACCTTTCCCTTTCCAAGGTTCCCCAGAGATTACAGTGTTTCAACCCTTCATTGGTATTCTTTGAATTTGATGATGCTGTTTTGTGCAGTGACAGCACGAGTCTCTCTCCACGTGTGCGCTCTTTGCTTCTTTGAAATTAGAAGGGAATATATATTCTGCCACATCCACTTGTGTTAAATAGTTTCTGTTATTTTAGCCTTATGAAATCCCGCTCCTTTCTGACATCCCTGTGCTTTGCTGAAGTTCAGAACCTACTCCGTGAAGCACAACAGATAGGAGCTCCTTTTGGCAGCCTTTGGGATATTGGTGTAGATTCAGGTGGGATGTATTCTGGCTACAGTGCTCATG
>NW_009259313.1:311916-321962 GCF_000687185.1 Egretta garzetta | reverse complement strand
AACGCTGGCTATTAAGTCTCATGCTTGGCCCGTAGCACCGGGCAGTGGATTTTTAGGAGTGGATTGATGTTTAATTGTGTTACACAAAGTGCAGGTTCAGAACATGGGAGTCAGAATACAGCCTTCCTTATGTGGCCTTGAGAATGCTGCTGACAACTTTGCCTCCTCATGCATCCTCATCTTTTTCCCTTCAGAGTAACTCTGTGTTTGGGAACCATGAATTCTTTGGAAAGCTTTGGGATTTGCAGCAGCGCCATGTGAAGGAGGAGTAGTGTTTTTTCTGATTAGAGCATAGGGTTTGCTTGTGACCATAAGTAGTGAGCTCTCAAGACAAGAGGCTACCTGATGTTTTGGGGTTTTGTACATCAAGTTTCTTGATCATGTAAGTGACCAGGTATCAGTGCTGTCAGGGGAGAATAATGTACAATGAAGATTAGATCTGTTTCTGCAGGCACTGGGATTTTGGGGACATGAGGAAGTACCTGCATGTCAGAGAAGCCGCTTGACTTGAGGTAGAGTGGTTTTCTGGGGCTGGAAAAAGGCCTGGATCCTTCCAAGCACCCTTGTTGCCTGAAGTCAGCTTCCTATTCAGCTCTGCCCCCTTAGCTCAAGAAGGCTCAGTGTTATGTTTGCCCCTTGTTTTAGAGGAAAAATCAGGAAAATGCCCTTTCTAGGTTACTGTACAGAGCTTTCTGTTCCTGCCCTGGAACATGCTTACTTCCCAGACCTGGTGGCAGCTCTTCCCCTCCCCGTGGCTTGTGTGCCCAATTGATACCTGCCTTGCTCTGTTTCTCTTGCCCCATGGCTCAAGAAGTTGTCTGGAGAATGTGAGGACTCTCCCACAGGTGAGTTTAAGGCTGAAGCTGTTGTTGGGGTCCTGGCAGTGGCAGGGCTGGCATGCGTGGGGAGCGTGGTGGGTGTCAGCGTGGTGGGTGTGTGGGCTTGCTGCTTGTTTTCCTTCCCTGCCTGGTGAGGAATGCAATGTGTTTGCCTTCCTTGGCCTGTGGTTGCAGCCACATTCCTGCACTGGGAGTCAGCACGGCGGCGTGCGGCGTGCTGTTCATGCCCCCTGGCTACATGCTTTCAGCTCCACATCAAAGGTGTGTTTAGTGTGTAGCTTGTGCCATTCCTGGCCACACCTGGTGGCCTGCAGGCATGCAGGAGGTGGAGTCTGGCTGTGTTTGCAGATGGCATTCAGGGTTCAGACTTCTTGCTTGTGGAAAGGCTGGAGCTGAGTCCATGCTAAACAACCCCAGGAATGCAGCGGGAGAGCTGAGCGGCACAGTCACTCCAGGGGCATGTCCTAGCAGCAATGTTTCTTTTATAGCTGCAGCAAAATAACTCATGCCTGCCCCTCCAAAGGAACTGGCTGTTTGCTTGGGTGTGTTGTAGGGTTTAATTTACACCGATAAGGCCAATTAAGGTTGGCTCGTCCCCCCTGCAGCCTCTGTGCTCTTGGCAATCAGTAGATGACTGAGTGGCTCATGCCATCAAGCTCTGCTCGGTGCAAACTGTGCGTGAGATGTCTGCCTGGAGATGGAATGGCTCTGGGATTTAATCTGGGCAGAGTGCTTCCCCCAGTTGGTGGGTGAATGTTCTAACACCTGTGCACTGCAGCTGAACTGCTCCAGCTCATTCTGGAAAAGCTTCCTTTTTCTGGCTGGTACCTCAAGAGATGAGGATGGGAAGTTTGGTGAAGGATAGCAGATCAGGATGCAGATGCGTTATTTTGGGATCCTTGACATGATGTCTATGAGAGATGGTCACTAGTTTTCAATGCCCCTATCATGCAAGCCTCCTTGCCCTCTTTATGTAAGCCTTCCATTTGCCTGGCACAGGGAAATGTGGTCCCTTTTGGCAATGTCAGTATGGGCAGCCTGTGGGCAAGTCTTGTGGAAAGAACAGCAGAGCATCTTCTGTGTCCTGGGTAAGCCCTGGGCTGTTCATTACCCAGTCAGCTTTGATCTTTGGGACTTCCAGTTTCCCTTCTGGGAATTTCTGGTAGCCTGAAATTCTGTGACCTGCTGGTCATTTCCATATTAAAGACAGTCTTCTCCAGAAGACCTCCCTGCTGCCATTCTTGGACAGTAACAGGCATGAAAGAACGGGCTCTTGGAAGGCTTTACAGCATATTTTTTGATTTTTAGCTGTTGCCAGAGTCGCTGGATCAGTTGCTACAGTGCTGCTGTTACCAGACTGGTCCATGCCACCCTCTCTTGAGAAGGGTATTTCACTTTTCAAGGCAGGATCTCAATGATAGGTGATTAGGGGAATGTTACTTGTTGCAAAAGATGCTTACCGTTGTGAAACGGTTGGAAATTATTTGCATTGGGCTCTCTTCTCCCTTGATTTCATGTGAACTGTGTGTTTTATTTCAAACTAGTTGCCACTGACTCTGTACCTGACTTTTAGGGCTTGGGTGTTGATTAGAAAGTGTGTTGCCTGAATCTTCATTTTCTTTCCTCTCTTCTGCAGTACCAAACTGAACAATATGCCCTGTGAACAACCTGAGGTGTAGCAAAATACAAGTAAGTCTAAAAGTGGAATGTGACTGATGGAACATCTAAGTGTGTATAATCATTGGGTGTTTCAGCTTTGTTGTGCAATATAGGCTACAGCTGCCAAAATGGAGGTCTTGTTTAGGATTAAATACTGCTTCTGCTGTCACTTTCCAATTGCCAGTAAGGGAGCTGGAATGAAACGGATGTGACATTGGCTAAGGAGGAAGGAGGGCTGATTCTTGGCCTTTTCCTTTCCTGTCTGAAAGTTTTAATATGTTGCAGAGAGAATGTGACTACTTCCTTGTTTTGGCTTCCCTGCTGGCCTTCAGGACTGTGTAGGAATCCAGATCTCTGTGCTTCTGTGTCCAGTCCCAAACACCTCTGCTGGGGTGATGTGCTCTTCTGGCTAGAGCAGTAACCCTCACCAAGTAGCTAGATCTCCCCCTGGTGGGACAGGGAGCAGAAAGCACGGCTACAGCTGGACAGGAAAATTGGGAATTGGTCTGATCCTGGGGCACCTTGAGCCCACAGCAGATACGGTGTTTCTCCAGTTGAGACATTCCTTAGTCAGAGTCACAGACACTGTAGAGCTGATGCTTGTGCAGCTGCATGAAGCTGAAGTCGTGAGCAAACAGCTTGCTGTCGGCACTGGACAAACACCTTATCTTTGCAACATCTGCCTGACTATACGCTGGCATTCATCCATAGTCTTTGCTCTTAGATGAGTGGTGAGCTGCTAGCTCTTTGAGAGGTTTTGTCTGACACTTGACCAAAAAAAAAAGGTACGTGGAACATGATGGCTTGCTTTCCTTAGGATATCTGGGTCTGATAATCCTCTGCTCTCAGTTAGAGCCCCAATCAGGATAGGTGACTTCACTTGCAGCTTGACTCTCTCATTCCCAGCTTGCTCTCTGAAGAGCTGCACAGAGCTTACTTACAGGGGGGTCTTTAGGGAGCAGCCTTGTTTCACTGCTAAAAAGGAGATTTTATTTTTTTTCCTTAACCTCTGAATAATTAATGGGCTTATGTTATCCCAAGGGATAATGGCGGTAAAGACCAGGCATTTCAGTTTTACAAGAGCAATGCTGGGCAGGGGATGTAGTGCTAGTCTGGACAAGCTGACCTTGTGGTAAGACTAAAGTGCTGGGCCTTTGCTGAAATTTTTTCCATTCCTCATTCAAAACTATCTGAACTGTTCCTTCTGAATATCAAGAATTAGTTTATCTTCATTCTTGAAATGATTTATGCTCATTATTAGCTCCAGCTGAAGAAAAACATTGATGCTAGCAATGATGATAAATATGGAAGGAGATGGTTGACGAGAGCTCTGACTCTGGCCCAAGGAGGGGTTGTGTCTGAGGGAAGAGCTGAAGCAACCCTGCTTGGTCTCAGGTGGGGTGTCTGGGGTTATCCCCCTCAAGGGAGGAATGTGAACCTAGGAGGTATGATACAGCATATACAGAAGGACAAGCAGTGCAGCCTGTGACTGCTGGTGACAGGCAGCCTCCTCATGTACAGCATGTAGGGCAGGGGGTGGAGGTGTGGGTCCCCTCTGCTGTGGTTAGGATCCTGCTGTTAAAAGGACTGGCTGGAGCCCAGGTGAATGGGGAGAGAAGAGCCATAGCCAGTTGCGTGCTTTATACAGGTCACCAGTGAAAGACGGGTGGGTGGATCTGTTTGTTTTTCCTAAGCTGGATTAAACCATGTTGTATTTCTGTGACTGAACTCTCAGAATAAAATCTCTCACGGGTTCGGCGGCTTAAAAAAAAAAAAAACAAAAAAAAAAAACAGATGAGGCAAACTGAAGCAGATTAACTACAGGGCCACACCACAAAAAAGAGAGAAGATGCTCCAGGGTTACATTCTGCTTCAGGAGCCATGCTGCTCTACTGTTTACAGAGTTGAGACAGGTTTTGTGCCTATTCCTGCCCTTGGCTCAAGCTCTGAATCTGCTAGGCCCAAAACATGTTTCTAAAGCCGTCTCCTTTCCTTGTTCTGCCATTGTGGCCTGTTGAGACGACTGCTGGCAGTGTTGTAGGAGTGGGTGCTCTAACACTCCACATTGTGCCTGGCTGCAGAGGCTGAGTGGAAGTCTATGGGGAATACTGTGGTCTCCAGAGTAGGCAACGGCTGTGACTTGGGTTAAGCAGGAGGTGTCTGTGCCTGATAGGAATCCTGGTTTGCAAAGGAGCCAGCGGCAACATCACTTGTAACCTCCGGGAAGGGCAAGTGGCAGGATGTGATCAGATTTGGGAAAAGGCTGTGAACCCCTTTCCCTTTTCTCCCTTTGGCTTGGATGGTTTATTCCTCTAACACCACATCTGTTTCACTCAGTGCTACACTGCTTTTCCCTGCCAGCTTATAACGAGTTCGTTGTAGATGAAGCAAGGATCAGGCGGCTTGGTTGAAGAATGACCCACTGCTATCCTCATGCAATGCTGGAGTCTGTGATTTTAGTTCATTATACTGACTGCTGTCTGTATTCAGTGCCATAGAGATCATAAAATATTTCTGTGCTAGAAGATCTTCTCTGATGAATAGCACAGAGGATGGCTCAAGTTTCCATGGCAATGCTTCTGAATGTGCTTCTGTCACCAAAGAAAGAGGGACTTTCAGTTGATTAAGGTTTGAGGGTTTTGTCTGAGAAAGGGGATGGTGGTGAGACTGCATGTGAGTTGTTTGCCTGCCTTTGGGTAGTGCCTCTGACTGATACGTAATCTGGAGAAAGAGGAAGCTGACATTTGGCTAATGGCAAGAGACGGACTGTGTCGTGCAAACTACAGCTGGACTCCTGGACATGCTTAACTGTTCAGCTACAGATGCAGCTGCACAATCACCCAACACTTAAGCCTGTACCATTCTCTGCCTCTCACATCTGACCATCTGCTAGGGAAAAGCTAATTAAACCAAAACAATTCTTGCTGGGATTAAACCCCAGCAGCAGAGAGAATTGAGTATAGTACAGATATTGTTCTCCTACTACTGGATCAGGGTTGCTGCTTTATTTGTGCTTATAAAGAATTACAGGCTATTCAACTCAATTGCTGTCAGGTAGGTGTTTAGCTCATGCACATTTTCCTTCTTTTTTCTATCCCAGATCACTCTTGTTTTAGGTGCAAGAGATAAGGCTGTGTTTTGCTGAATGTTCCTGCAGTTCCTTTCTTATGACAGCTGAGGCTGTTTTTCTTTAACATGGAATTTCATGCAAAAACAGTGCACAAAGCTGTTTTTTCTCGTAGTGCCTCAATTTCTTCACTTATGGAATGGAAATTGTTCCTGCCTTCCTCATTGCATGTATTTATGGTGAGCACAAATCCTAGAGTTGGTATGGGGCCACATAACCTTATAATTGCTAGAAGCTACAAGTGTGAAACTGAGACTCAAGACCAAACAGTTGATTGCAAAAAATGTGCCTGCAGCCCTTTGAGAGCTGAAATTTAAATCTTGTAAAACAGAAAATGTGGAAGTGTGGTTCCCTTAGCAACTGAACTCTTGTGTGTACCTACAGTCCATGTTGCCATGTGATTAGGGCTTCAAAATAGCTCTTAGCTCTTTCAAAAAAATAATAAATTAAATGGACTTACAGCTTTGGTTGATTTTGCGGCTGCTGCTGGTACTCAGCAGAAGTGACAGCTCACCACGTTGTTCGGCATTGTGGCACAACTTAGTTTCTGAAGGTCAATGAGGGATTTTGTTCTCTGCAAGGGGCTCTGAGAGGATTCTTGCTATTGTCTTTCCGTACTGAATGTGGAAAACTTGTACCGAAGAGGAAGCTAGTTCTGTATATGGTGGCTCAGAGACAAGAGTAGAAGGTGGCAGTGAGGAGAGGGTGATGGTTGCGTTGCTGAGGTGGATGTGATGAAGGTTGGAGTGAGCTCGAAGACACCCAATTGAAGAAGCAGGTAGAGATGAAAGTGAGAATACCAAAGGAATGAAGATAAATTAAGTCTCGATATTCAGGAGGAACAGTTTGAATAGTTTTGAATGAGGAATTGGAAAAAACCCTGGTAATTCTGGAATTGCTGGAATTTAATTTTGACAAATATGTTTCCAGGGGAAATGCTGTGGGAACTGAGGAGATGAGAGGTGATTTTAGAGTGTGGATTTGTAGCATGTTAGGTCTGTGACCTCAGACTTGTTTTGCGTGTGTGCTTACCCCACAGTTAGCAAGAGAACTTCATATTTTGATGGAGAAGCAGTATTAAGACCATGCCTGGGGGGCAGTTAGATAACGTGCTCTAACGCCACACTCCAGTTTGCTCAGATAAGCTGTTGGTGAGCCATACCCTTAGGAATGAGTGAGTGGGGAACATTGCCTTCCTGGTTTCTGAACCAGGTATGTTGGACATCAGCGTGTAAAAGCTGCGTGGGTGTATGGAAAGCAGGATATAGCGCAAGTCTTTGTGATCACCCTTCCCCTCTCGCTTGGGGAGAGTAGAGAAAATGTCATGCCGTGCTGGTCTGAGTGTTATTATGATGTTTAGTTGGCATAGGAGTAGTAAAACTTGCAAGTCATATAAATTTCAATACCTGTTAATACCTTCCTATACCTTGTGTAGTGTGGTCAGCTTATGTTGATCCTGAGAGAGAGATGTCACTCTGGGTTTTTTTGGAAGAAAAAACCCTCGAACACAAAACCCAGCAAAACCTTCTTTGGAAGTGAAAAGGGTAAAAAAGGGTTAACTTCAATATCGGTAAGGATTTTGCCATTGCAGGGAAGTTGTACTGATTTAACTTAATCAGATTAGAAACAGCTGTGATTATATTAGTGCAGGATTCTTGTATAGGCATCCTTAATTTAGTTTGTTTCTTGTATCTATCTATTTAACTTAAGTTGATTCAACGTAAAGTGCTCTTAAACTGAATTAAGAACATTTACCCAGGAGGGTTATACAGCTTTACATTATTTTCGAAGTCAATTTAATTTACTACAGTGTATATGTAGACAAGACCTTGGGGAAAAAGCTGATCCTTTTTATTACTTGCTGAGCAGTATGTCATGTTTGGCTGCAGCCATGTGATGCTGGAATGAAAGAGCCTGTTGTGGTGCGTGTTGCTGGAGGATGGGCGAACTGATCATTGCAAGCCTTTGTACAACTTGGTCGTTCTTAGGCATGGTGTTCGATTAAAGTAGACTGCTCCTCCTTATAAATCAGGATTTTTCTTGTCAAGAACAGGTGTGAGACCCCTGAAATGTTGTTTTAAGGTTCCTTCTCAGCTTGCCAATAAAAGCGCCTGCCGACCTGGTTAGTGTGCTGTGTATGCACTAAAAGCAACATCTCAAAACTTTCACAAGTGTTCAATGTTTCAAAAGATTCAGATGGCTGAGCAGGTTTGAGCTGGACTTTTCTACAGAGAGGCAGAGCTTGAAAGAAATTTCAGCCAATTTTGATGCTGTTTCTTGGTCACTGTCTCCCCCAGTATGTGCCTCAGTATGCGCAGTGACTTACGCACATACAAAACTTATGGCCAAGGAAGAAGTTACTACATTAAGTACTACAGATGTCAGTTCTCTTTCGTGTTGAAAAGGATAAATCTAGTCAATACATCTTCTGTTTTCTGCTTGCGGGTGAAGGCTCTATGGGAACAAAACTGGCACATGAATTACTCCTCAAGCATGGTGGTAGCGATAGCATTTCAGAATAAAGCTGGCTGCTGTAAACAGCCGTTTCATTTCTTGAAATTTGCTTTTGCCAGCACCTGCAAACATTAGGGCTGGACTTAACGCCTCCTCAACATTGCAGATGCTCTCTGTAGGCTGCTTCACTGCAACAACTTATCCATCTGTCCTCTGTAAATAATGCAAATAACATGCTCTGCTCCATTGTCCGGCTGCGTAGATACTGCATAGTGTGTTAGCCATCTGTGCATCACTGCGACTCATAGACAGAGGGGATGCTTTGGAGGCGAGTATATAGGTTGCAGTAAAGGAGCGTGCTCTAGCATTGCTGTATTCTCTGCTACAGAGACAGCTCAGTGACATTCAGTCCCTGGCACTGAGGATCTGGAGACTGTAGTTCTCCCAAAACTTTTGAAACCAAAGGCTGCAACAAGAGGACTGCTGTTAATTGCTGGGGATTGTATGAGACTTAGGGAATACTTACAGGGGCTGAAAGTCCTCCTCTCTGTGGTTGAAGAATTTAAGTGTTTCTGCCTTGTCCTAATTAAATGCCTTTTGATTTTATGCTCTAGGAAGATAACGTATGATTCCATCCCACCACCACCCCCCACATTGCAGGAGCTGACATTGGTCTGGGAAGGGAATTCCTACATGTTGATTTTCTACAGAAATGTTCACCCACTCCCTCCTTCACTTCTCTTCAAATGTTTGCTTGCTGTAGCCATTCCCTAGTTTGTGTTTGAGAAAGTTGAAGGCCATGGCTCCCAAATTTCCCTTATGTCATCTACCAGCTTTTGGCCAGATACGTGTTGTCAGAATGTCAAGATTTGCTTTTTCTAGCAGGGCCCAGGCAGTTATTTTCAGGAATTTTTGAGAGTTCTCCTAATCTACATGGACTGTTTTCTAATGACCTGGTCTACATCTCTTTAAATATGAGAGAAACATGAACCAAAAGTCCTCCCATGGAAAATCTTAAAAGAACACAGGTAAGAAGACAGAATGGGGAAGGACATGAAACCCAAGGTGCAAAGGCGAAGAGGCTCTGGAATTTTGTAACCTAAACCACCTTGTGAGAGTTGAAAGGATCACTGAACAAACTAAAGAGATCAAGCTAACAGGATCGCTGAACAAACTAAACAGGCTTCTGGTGTGTCAGTGTTTCTGGATGAGAAGCTGTCATTAGCCCCCAGTGTAGTTGTCGGTGCTAAAGGTAACTTGGCAAACGACCTTTTGCCAAGCTGGTTCTTGTGCAATTTCAGATGTAGCCATTAAAGGTTGTTCTATGCTTTTATATGCATTAGAAAGCTAGCGTTCATGTCATGGTCAAAATCTCCCTTGGGTATTTTTATTCTCCATTAACATTCCTTCTGGGGATTGGATTCGGGTCCTTTGCTTCCTGTCCTGTTCCTGTTCAGATGTTAATCAGCTGTTGCATTCTATTCCAGTTACGTGTTAGTGATGTTAGTGTTTCTTGGGCAATGCTGATCTGTCCTGGCTTTTATAAAAGGGTTAGGGAAGCTAAGCTATTCAACACAGCAAAGAGAGTAGACAGTAAAATGCATACTTAAAGATATAGAGTGCAACTGGATTAGGGGGACTGGGATGTTTGTATTGTGGAAGGAGGGAGTGGGACTGTAAGAAAATGCAATTCTGATTACTTTTAAGAGACTTCCACAGGGTGCAATGGGTATGACAGACACATGATATGTCCGGTGGTATTTACATTCAACAAGAACTATGTAAGACTGTAGAGTCTAGGGAATTCATTTTCTTTGGAAATATGTTAGGTGTTAAGTAGGGCTTGTTACATGGACTGTTGTTCAACAGCTAGCCTGATCCCTTTTTCTTGATAGCTGTTGGAATTGTTCCCATGCAGGGAACAGGTTTCTGCTAACAGGCAAGGTTAATTGGTATGGAAAAGCAGG
>NW_009259313.1:284153-311903 GCF_000687185.1 Egretta garzetta | reverse complement strand
AAATGCAATTTTAATCCAAGAGTCACTATTATTCTATTACTCAGATCTGAATCGTGAGCATTAATGTGCAAGCAGAACCGAGATGCAAGTTGCTGCACTAGGACCTGTTATCCTTTTATTTTAAAATGAGCTTCAAAATAGCCAGCGAGAGAATGGATCTGAACATACTTGGAGATGCCTTCCCTGAATGAAAAGATCTCTCTCATTAAATGTTAAAGTGTCCTTTAATAACCTTGCAGTCCTTTTCCATTGTAGTCGGCACCAGCAGTCTACAGATGCTGCTTTTAACTTCACACAGCTTGTTTGTCTGTCCTGGACAAGACCTCTTGATGCAGTTATTGCATCATCCATCTTGCTGATTAGTTGTCTTGATCAGGCTTACTGCAGCAGCTTCTCACGTAGTCTGGCTTGAGACAAGTGGAGGCTAAGGTTGCCTCTATCCATAAGCACAGGAAGACAACTGGACAAGTGTCTCTTGCTTTTGCTTCTCATGATGCTAGTGAAGAGACCTTGTTGCCTGCTAAAGCAAGATGTGCCAGTGTCCTGTACTGGATATGCATTTGGAGGATAGGTTGGCTCACACAGAGTGAAAATTCTGGGTTAGTTGTGATGATCAGGTATGTGGCACAGGACAGTAGCAGCATCTTTTTTACATGTGGGTATTGTATTTGGAGTTTTCTAGAGTACACCAACTGTGATAGCCAGTGAATGTTTCTGTAGTGTTGCATTAGAAACAAATGTGACTGTGATTGTGTTATGAAATTTAGTTTCTCTGTCATGCAAGTTTATCTTTCTAAATAAAAAGCAAGGTTAAAGAAATGCTGCTTTTAAGAGGAAAAGGCTGGAAAGATGACACAGTGCCTGAAATAAGAAACATTCTCTGCAACATAATCACCAGATTTCTGTTGAGGAAGGGAGACTGCTGACCCTGAACACTACTAAGCAGGCTGTTTTGTAAGGTCAGAAAAGGCAACACAAGAGAAGGTGGTGATGAGGAAAAACCCTGCAAGTCCTCTGCCTCTTTGCAGGGAATGTTCAGCTGCTGCAACAGCGAGCAGGCAGAAACTGTGCATCCTAGAACCAAAGCTACCTCAGGCCTCAAGGGACTTGCCAAGTATCAGGAAGGCAGTAGGTGCCTACAAATGTTGCGCTTTTTTTTTTTTTTTTCTTTGGTGCTTTTCCTTTTTGTCCAAAGTGTTCCTTTTTGGACCTTTTTTGTATGCTATGGACCTCTTGTTACTGGAGACAAAGTGATGCTAACGGGTAGTGCTGTGGTTTTGCATGCATGCCAAGTGGCTGTTAGTTCTGAGGGCCCTGTACAGAACAGTCTTAAGCAATTCTGTGCTAGATCACATCCGCTCCTGGTGTGTGGTAAAGGTTTTGCCTTTCTCAGGTCAGGCAGAGAACACAGCTATTCCACAAGTGGATTTTATGCTAAAGGATGCTCTCTGGTAAAAACACCTAGAGTCAAGCTTGTATACTGCCTGTCACTGCCCTCCCTCACTGTGAAGAGGAAGGAGGTTGTGTGCGTTTTGTCTTTGTGAGGGGGTGAAGGAATCCTCAGCTTTTTGCATCAACAAAGCAAATTGTGAGGTTTCCACTGCAGTCTTCTGACTCTGTGTGTGTTCGCGTCTGCCCGGAAGATGTGACTATTACTGATGCTGATCGGTGTGAGCCCAAGCCTTGTAGCCCTCGATGAGCCATTCCAGTGAAGCTGTAACCGTCAGTGAGCTTAGAAATGAGACTGGAACTGCAGCGGGTAGTAGCTAGAAAACAGTAGAATTGGAGCTACTGCAGACAATAGCCTGCTAAGAAGAGGACTGTAAATGTTAAGGAACATTACTGATGAGAGATGGAAAGGGCAGATAAAAGGAGCCAGGAGGTTAAGTTTCCTCTTGTATTACAGTGCTAATTAGAATAGCTTAAGAGCTACCTCCTGCTGTAGCTCCAGGCTAAAGCTGAGCTTCTCCAGGGTAGTCAGAATGTGGACTTGACAGCAAGCTCCTTCAGATAGAGGCTTGTGAATATCGTGGTGAGCAGAATTAGTGCTGCCTTCTATTTCTGGATATTACCTGTATCAGTTTCTGCTTTGGAGCACAAGGTCCGTCTGTTCTGCAGAGAGTATCTGCTCCTCTCTGAATGGAGGTGTGGTTAATTGAGCCACCTTGGGATTCTCTCTCTGTGGTAGCAAAGGATTCTCAGGTATTGTAAGCAAGGAGGGCTTAACTGTGCTGTTCAGTTCAGGGAAGTCTGCAGAACAAAATTAGGTTGGTGTGGCAGGGTGGCTGGAGCAGAACGACAGATGCTGGATTCCTGGTGTTGGACAGGAGTGCAGGTGGAGAAGCAGTGACCCCTGGAGCCATCTAGAAAAAACAGCTGTCTTTCAGAGGTCAGTTATTGGTCTGCACAGGCATCCTGCTCCGTGGAGAGACGGTTAGCAGACCTTCCTTTTCTGGGACACGGTGAGGACAAGGAGCTTATTTCATTGGCGAGTCCTAGCATTAGACAGTAGCCTGGTGGTGCAGCAGTTTGCTGCCGACCCCAGCCCTGCCACCTGGCCGTGGGTTGCTCTGCGCATGCCTGACTGTTTCCATGTGTTGTGCTGATAGGTGACTGATACCAAGTTTCCTTTCTCATGTTTCAGGAGCTGTTGGCCAGATGCTGCTCGATGTTGACAGGAGAAAGCTGATTTGGAGACAAGCGGCCAGAAATGTTTGGACACGTCGTCACTTTGGATCTGTAAGTCCTTGTTTGAGGGAAAGTTGCCTGGAGGCACTGTGAGTGCTTAAGTGTCTCTGGAAATTCTCAGATCATGAGGGTAGGTTTCAAATCCCGGTATCTTTTCCAGGTAGGTGGGGATGAGGTGGCAGGTAGCATAGTTGCTGGCTCTGGGGTAGGAAGCAGGGCCAGTCCTCTTTGAGCCTGAGGAACTGTGTGCTGAGAGACAGGGAGGCCGTTGGCGTGTTCGTTCTGAGCACCTCTACAATGGGGAAACATGCGTGGACCCATGGGTGCAGCTGTTCCTGGAAGCCTCTGCTTGCCTGCCAGCTCATGTGGCTGGTGGTTTTGCCTTGATGCTGAACCAGCTCTTGCTGGGAGTTGGTGGAAAAGCAGATTCAAACTATGCTGGCCTGGTCCTTCCTGGAGGTGCACGTTCTCCCTCTCTCTCTTCTCCCCCCCCATACTTTACAGTTCACCCTGCAGAGCAGTTATGCCCTTGTGAAGCTGTTTTTTCCTGTGCTAGTCAAGACCCGACTACAGCGTTGTAGTAAGGAAAGGGGCCAGACAGCTTGTTGGGGCAAGGCCAGCACTAGGGTACCTCTTCAGTTTGTTTTGGCAAAGCTTGAGTTTGCGCGGTCCTGGTTGCCTGCCTGTTCCATTCACCTTCAATCTGGCTCTCCCTGTGTGTGTACAACTGCTCCACACCCTGCGCTCCTGTCCCACCTCCCACAGGGCTTGGTGCCATTGACAGGGAAAAAGCAGCACAGCAGCAGAAGTGTGTCAGGGAAGGGAAGGCTCCACTGCAGTCTCTCGTGCCAGTGGCAAGAGTGATGACCACAGAGCTACGCTCTTACAACTGGCTCCCAGATCAACCCAATTCTCTTCTTGTAGTGATGGGTCCCTGGGCTTTGAACAGAGAGGAAGGTTGTTTCTGAACTTGTGTTGTATCCCTGGTTGGCTGGACACTATTTTACAGAAAGTAGCCTGTTAGCAGCAAGGTAGAGCATAACATGCTGCTTGCTGGAAGTCAGAGTAGCTTGCCTTCCACTCTTGTGGAGGTGTGGGTTATCACGTCTGTAGGCACAAGGATGTAATGTTTTGGCTGAAACAAGAGTCTGATAACTGCCAGCTCATTTGTAGATGAGAAGCACTGACTTAAAAGGACGAGTGAGATAATTGTTAGTGTTACCAAGCTTCTGTACTGAAGGCTTTACAGTTAGCATCCCTCTGCGGGAGCAGAGAAGATTAGCTGGGAGGGTTCCATTTCACAAGAGGTTTAGTCCTTCTGGGAGCCAAGGTTCCCTTGAAGCTATTGCTTCATGCATTTTGAGTTTGTGTTATCCCAGTTGCCTGAGTGCCTTGGACACGTCCTTCTCAGATGCCTTTCCAGCTCTTGCTGAGTTATGTGGCCCAGCTATCCTAAGCTAATTTCACTTACTTTCAGATCTGATTTGAGTTGGGGAGGGTACCTGGAGTGAGATGACAATCCAGTTGTCCTTAGTTATAAACATTCCCTATTCCTTACATATTTATGGGGTGAGATTTCAAACTGGCTGTGGATGCTAAGCTATTTGTTTTTCTTCTTCAGGGCATCTGAGTGAGTGTCCCTGGTTCATGAGGCTTCAAATTTGAGCCCAGGCTGGTAAGTGCTCAGGTCCTTGTGGGCTAGAGAAAAAATTGTGATTTCAGCTTGGGACATCTCCATGCACTTCTCCTGTCCTTAGCTTGGCAGGAATTGACAGAAGAGTCCCCTAGATCACCTGTTTGATGGTGGGGTGTTGACAAACCTGCTTCTGGTCAGGATTTTGACATTCCTGTTTGAAGAAGGGAAATGTCTTCCCAGCAAGTCAGACCCATCTGTTTTGCTTGGGGATGCAGTGGAATGTGCATTTGGTATGCTGGATGTGATTTTTCTAAAGTATTGGAGATCTCTTCACCCACTTTGAGACCTTGAGGGAATGACTGCAGCAAGGGGGAGTTTCCAGCATTCTGATGGTGGAGATTTACAGTCCAAGGAAGTTGTTTATGTCTGTGGAAAGGCATGAGAAACTTTGGTGAGCTTGAGTTTTTATCAGAGCGGAAGACAGCTTGCAAAAGTTCCTGTGGAGTGTGAAGCCTGTGGTGGCGTGTAGCCACTCTGTGCTTTGTGCAGACACCTCACACTTGCCAGTCCTCCCAGTGGACTCAGTCTAAGTGTCAAGAAGATGCAGCTAGGCAAGAGTAGATAAGAAGTGGAGAGAATTCTTGGGGCTCCATTTAGACACTTAACGTGTAAAACTTCACTAACCAAAACTCTAAGGGTGACAGAGCACTGGAACAGGCTGCCCAGGGAGGTTGTGGAGTCTCCTTCTCTGGAGATATTCAAAGCCCGCCTGGACAAAGTCCTGTGTAGAATGCTCTAGGAGAGCCTGCTTTAGCAGGGGGGTTGGACTAGATGATCTCCCGAGGTCCCTTCCAACCCTTGCGGTTCTGTGTGATTCTGTGTCTGTGTGAAAACACACAGTAAGTGAAGTCTGCTAGGTCATTGGCCCAGTGGTATCCATTGGCTGCCTTGAAGGTATGTGAGTGGGAGTCAAACCACCCTGCCTGTAGAAGGGGGAAGAGGGTGATTTGAGTTGAGGCAGGTCCTGTGCTTTGAAGTGCTGCAGGTTGGGTGCTGAGGATTGCAGAGATGCTAGGCTTGATCAGTGTTAGGAACCAGCGAGGGAAAGGGGAATGAGAAGTGGGGGCTTACCCCAAATATAGGGGGACTATGAACAATATGTATGTTGTCATTGTGGAAAGTCTGGTATCGGGCTCTGCAGGAACTGCTTGGCACCTCCAAGACTTCCTGTCTTCTGTACAATGGGATGGCTGAAATCTTGGCTGTGTGGGGCAAAGTATTCCTGCCCTCCGCTGCAGTCCCAAAGCAGTGGAAAGGAAGGAGATTCTTCCATGTATACAAGATAGCTGCTTTCCTTCTACCCCATTTTTTGCTCTTTTACTGTTGCTGCTCCTGCAGCAGGAAGAATCCTGCTCAGCGTGGCTGGGGTAAAGGGAGTAATCTGGTCTTTCTGCTAGTGGTACTGCTGCATGTTGCAAAATCGGGCCTTAGGTACCATGTCAATGGTATTGCTTCCTAATTTGATGCCATCTGTGACTTGGGGGTGGTCTTTCTGTGACTTGGGGGTGGTCTTTCTGTGACTTGGGGGTGGTCTTTGTCTTTTCTGACAGTGAGCAGTTGTAATGGTATGGTACTTCCTTCTGACAAGCCTCCTGTAGTCTGCTCCATTGGGGTTCCAGAGTAAGCCAAAAACTTCTGGGTTTGGGCTCTTTAATGGCTGGAATCTCCTCCCACGTTGTCCCTGCTGACAGTGACAGCACATGATCAATAACTCCTGCTCCAGCTGTCACTGCTGCCTGTAAGGCTTGCAGTTTCCATATTGGAAAAGGCCTTTCCTAAAGAGCCTAATCAATATGCTGCTGTGAGGTCTGTTCTCGTTTGCTATATATAATCTGGACACACACAATCTACGTGAGTGAGCGTGTGTAGAGGGGGGAGAGGATGTGCCAGCCCTCTGCTCTCACTGGCTGGGAGAAGGACACAGCTACCTCTTACTTTGCTCCCTCTCCTGCAGCTGCTGCTCAAGGCTTATGGCCGCATCCTTTCCCTGCTCTATTAGCACTCTGCATGGGGACCTGCCCTGGGACTGTGTCTCTCTCTTCTGTGCACTTTCTGCTGTTGGTAGGTAACCCGCTTTCGGAGCCACGCAAGTGGGAGGATGTCAAGCACAGCTCCATCAAAGAAGCCTTACCGCAAGGCACCCCCGCAGCATCGCGAGATCCGCCATGAGGTACCCATCATTCGTGACGACCAGGATGGAGTGATCTTGGCTGAGCAGAGTCAGGTAACGACTTGCCGGGTGACAAAGGGCTTAACACCATTGCACCAGCAAGCAGGGTTTAGTTACACCAAGGCAGGCCAGCTCAAGCAGGCAGAGGGGTTTGAGGTTTGCAACCTGAACTTCTCATCGTGGTCCCTGGAGTCCAGCAGTGAGAAGGAAGTGACAGGGTGTAGAGCAGAGTTGAACATCAAGAGCCAGACTGTCTCGCCAGCACTTCCACCTGGTGGGAAGATGGGGCAGCGAAGTGGGAAGCGGTGCCCAAACCGCAGTCATGGGCACCTCAGCAAATTTGTGAGCCGTAGCATGGAGACAGTTGTGGTGTCTGGAGATGAAAGACACCTTCCTGCTTGCTCTTTCAAGAGCAGAAGCCTGGAACGCTCGCTTATGTTTAAAGAGCCTCCTGAAGTCCTGATGCCAAGGAAGTTTCGGGTCTCCTCTACACACCTGCCTCTCAAAGGGATCCTGAAGCAGACCAACATGACAGGCCCTTGCCCTGAGAGCTTACGCAAGTCCCGCTCAGTAGAGACGCTTTCCCGTGGCCGTGGCTCACGCAAGTACAGTGATCCCCAGCTCTGCCTCAGCCGTAGGGAGAAGCCCTCACTGGAGCACAGCAGCAGCAGTGCCACTGACCCTGTCAAGCGCAGAGAGAAGATCACAGAGGAAAAACTGCAGTTCTCCAAATTCCTGGATGAGATTACCCAGCGGGTGCTGAGTCCCATCCGCTTGCGCTCACTGGGAGAGACCAGGGGAGCAGAACAAGACCAGAACTCTCCCCTTTTCCCCAGAAGCTCCATGCCAGAAGGCCAAGGGCAAGGTCACCTGCAAGGGGTCAAAACCAAGCGTGCAACTGGAAGGTCCTCCTGCCCAAGCAGAAGAAAAGCAGAAAAGAGACGTGAGGGGCTGGGAATGGCTTCGTGCCAGAGAAAGTGTGCTGAGGAGGCTGAGAGAGCTTCCAGACTAAGAAAGAAACCCATCCTTGGGAGGAAGGACAGTAAGGAAAAACTCCACTCCTTGGAGAGAAGGGTAGTAGATCTGTGTCAGTATGAGCTACAGCAGCTGGCAGACCCGGGGCTGGCAGGGACACCCTCTGGGCAGCAGCACTCACTGTCTTCATGGAAAAGCAGTGCAGAGGGCAGAAAGGATGAAAGCAGTCCCTGTTCACAGCTATTACAGACACACCATCTGTGTGCTAAACCTGGGCAGAAGCATGCAGTGGAGCTGAACTACCCAGAGAAAGGATCCTTCTCCACTCCAACACGCTGGAGTCGAGAGGAGGGACCTACCCCATCTAGACCCTCCCCTTCCTTCAGCCTGGCACTAAACAAGGTAGGTGCCAGGGCCAATGGCTCACAGACAGGGGTCTCACAAAGGCCAGAACCCCTACCTGGATCTCATCTAGGCTGTACTGCCAGTGGGGAGAGTGAGAGCAGGCCCCCAGACCTCATGTTGGGGGTGCTTAATCACCAGAAACTGCTCTCTTGTGTGTGCCACTCATGGCTGTGCTCCAGGTTGGGTATATCTTCCTGGAACGAATCAGCTTCCCTGTAGCCCTAAGAGTTAGGGAGGCAGGAGCTGGTGGTGCTGTTTTCCCCACTGCAGACTTTCCAGGTGTTTGCAGGTTGGAGGACCTCCAGGCTGCGGGGCAGCAGGTGTGTGCAGGAGGCAGGCAGCTCTGTTGTCAGGAGGTGTTGAGATGCTCCTGGTGCTTTGTGTGTGCCCTGTGCCTGGCTGTCTTGGGGTACTGGATCTTTGTGTGATGGCTGTTTCAGGTCTTCGTAAGCCTTCTCCTCTTTTCTCCAGCCTACTTTGGGGCCATTGCCTTGTTTTAGTAGGAATCACATTATCCACTTTACCTGGTCACTAGCATCTGCTGTGTGTGTATTTGTGGGGGTAGGGGAGGCAGTTGCTAGATAATTCTGCCTGAATTAACCAATTGCCATGTGGGGTCAGGATGTAAGAAAAGAATGGATTGATGATTTGCCTTTAGGAACAGGAGGATGTATGCAGATGATAAGGACCATTCTTTTAAAATGTGAATTGATAAAGGAAGTAGCCCCATGATGTCTTAGGGCCAGGACTGAAGTGGTTTGCCTTCGGTAATATTGCTAGCAGCTCAACGACCTCATCCACAGCTGTCTGTGGCACAGCCTCTAAGCCTAGAGCTGGCTGTGACATTTAATAGAGAATCTAAAGTGTGGGTTTGTGCAGTGCTGCTGGTACCAAGCACCAAAAATAATCCATGGGCAGCTTGGATTTTGTGAGAGTGGTCACAGTCTTGGGCTTTCACAGAAAATACGATTGCTTCTAGGGCTAAATAAATCTCTCCCAGCCATGCTGGCAGGCAGCAGCCATCTCATGGGTTAACACAGAAGAGTGCAAAGGATGTGAGAATAGCTGAGCTGTGTGTTCTTGTCGCTGCATGGTGTCTCCATGTTCTGCAGGTCCCCCCTCCAGCCATCTCGGGGGGTCTTGCCCGGAACATTAATTTCTTTCATGGGCTTTTCTGAGCTTTGGTGTTTCTTCTGCTATCCCAGGATAGTTACAATGCCTGGTTTCAGGTCTGCAGAAAGAAACCCTTTTCACAGCCCAACCTAGGTGGTGTAAATGGTGGACACATTTTTCAGCTCCCAAATAATTCTCTCTCATGCCTTTTGTGGGTCTTCAAGGGCATTGTGATTGCTGTGGTGACAATTTAATCCTCAGTGTATGCTGGCCTGTGAGATTCCTGCTACCCACTAACTGGATGTGGAGGAAGCTGAAACACCAACTAAGGTGACGATGTTACAAGAGATGCTGCGATTGCACTGTGGGACAGTAAAGTTACCTAGCTTGTGTGGTGGTTTCTAGTCTAGCTCTTCTAACCTGAAGCAGAACACACAGTCTGTCTTGGTATCAGACAGCTGAGCAGTGTGTTACAGACCCTAGCAGCTCTAAGCTTGCCTAGCATGACCTGTGAGAGCAGGTGAGGAAGAGTCATGGGTAGGGTCTAGCAACCAAGACTGCCCCTTAGGACAGTGTGAGAGACTGGCTCCTCTTCTGAAAGAATCTCACAGCTGTTTTCTTCCCTGTGCAGGAACCCTTGACGGATGCAGAAAGGATGAAGTAAGTGTCTTGCTCCCCCTTTATGCCTGTCATACTGCAGTCGTGTGGGTGCTGATTCCTCACATCCTGCCTGCACCACCTGCACAGCAAAGCTTACTGGCCCTGCAGGCTCCCCTTGCATCTTCAGCCTTCTTGGGGCCATGTAGCCAGAGCTTTAGTCCGTGCCTTGCCAACATCTGCCTTGCATCTGCCTTGCATGTCTCTCCCCCTGAAGGAGGAGGGAACACAGACCCGCAGTGCAGGTACAGGCAGAGGAGATGGTGGGTGTGAAAGAAAGTAGATGAAGCCTTTAATACAGATGGAGGGAGGAGTGCCTTTTTTAACCCTTCTTGTTGTTGTCAGTGTTCTGGTGTAAGCCTCCAGAAACAGTATGCAGAGGCCTGCTGCTGACTAAGGGTGAGAGCTGAGCCCTTTGCTGCTGTTGGTGTGGGGCACACGCAGCTTCCATCATTGAGCTCCAAACCACAGTGAGGAGAAACCTTGTACTGCCAGAGAGAAGCTGTGCTTCTGGGTTTCTCAGAGCAACGGAGCACAAAGGAATGAAAAACAACAGGAAATCATTCTGACCACCAGGCATGTCCTGGCTGGGGAGGAATGGAACAGTTTGTGTTGGAATGGGGGTGACTGACAGCTGTGATCATATCTGTAAATGCACCCCACCACCTCTCTTTCTGGGCTTAAGGCTGTATGGAGTCCTCTTTCCACAGTGTATTAAAGATGTGAGGGCTTTTGAACAGTCTCAGGGGAGGAGGAGATGGTTTTATTCTTTTTGCCTTCGACTCTTCTAACCTGGACTGGGATAAATTATTGAGTGGGTTTCATTCACCAGTAAGGGACACTGGAGCTGCGCAGCTCATCTGGCTAGTGGGCTTTATGCAAACACTGTAACCCAAGGAGGAGCTGGGAGCCATGGCTGGCCAGCTGGCATATGCTTCTTTGCCCCTGCTCCAAGAGAGTTTGAGTCTCCCTCTCCTGACAGAGATGCACCTCTTGCTGCGTGTGCTGGAGTCTCCTGCCAGTTCAGTTCCTGACTTCCAGGGCCCCTACGTGGGGCCTTGGGCCCTAGATCAGGGCAGCGGCATGGGGGTACTGGTGTGGAGGACCCCTTGTGCACTCAGTGGTACCTTGTTCCTGTGTGCTCCAGGCTACTGCAGCATGAGAACGAGGAGCTGCGCCGACGGCTGACATATGTGACTAACAAAATGGAGGCGATGGAGAGGGAGCTGGAGTCGGGTCAGGACTACCTGGAGATGGAGCTGGGCCAGAACCGGGAGGAGCTGGAAAAATTCAAGGACAAATTCCGTAGGTATGAAAAAGAAAACAAGAGAGGGGGGTGGTGTTAGAGAGATTCCTTCCGCCAAGGACCCTCAGCTGGCATGAGCCGCCTGTGCCCTGTTGTATAAATCAAAGGCATGCTGCATCCCCAAAAAGGTGGACCCCCAGACTGTAGGGGAGTTAAAGGGTCTGCAGCCATTACTTTTTCTAGGGTACAGTGTAGGAATGCTGCCAGCTCAAGGGGAATTCTTCATCTGTTAGATGTAAGGCAGGATCCAACTTGGATGGTTATCCTATATGTGCAAAAGGAGCCACTGATGGCTGCAAGAAAATACATTGCCACTTTACCTGAAAAGTACCTCAATTAGAAATCAGTGCCAGTCACTGGTCACATGCTTTATATGTGACAAAGCTCAGAGGAGTCCTCCAAAGTTATTCACATCCTCCCCTGCAAGATGGAGGCCCCTCACTACAAGAAAGACATTGAGGCACTGGACCATGTCCAGAGAAGGACAACGAAGCTGGTGAGGGGTCTGGAGCACAAGTCTTATGAGGAGTGGCTGAGGGAACTGGGGTTGTTTAGCCTGGAGAAGAGGAGGCTGAGGGGAGACCTTATCACCCTCTACAACTATCTGAAAGGAGGTTGTAGCGAGGTGGGGATTGGTCTCTTCTCCCAAGTAATAAGTGATAAGATGAGAGGAAATGTCCTCAAGTTGTGCCATGGGAGATTTAGTTGGATATTGGGAAAAATTTCTTCACTGAAAGGGTTATCGGGTGCTGGAATGGGCTGCTCAGGGAAGTGGTCAAGTCACCACCCCTGAAAGTATTTAAAAGATGGGTAGACGAGGTGTCTAGAGACACGGTTTAGTAGGAGACAGGTATGGATCTTAAAGGTTTTTTCCAACCAAATGATTCTGTGATTCTATGATCCGTTCACCCAGCCAGCCTCATCTTGCCTCCAGTAACTTGGGGTCTGAAGGCCATTATGTGGCAGAGGTGAGGCATAGTTAATATGGTTGTCTTAATACTGTGAATACTAATCTTTCTGGAGTTGCGGAGTTGGTGGTTGGTTTGGCAGCTATGAAGGTGGCTTGAGTAGGTGCCTGAGATCCATTCCCATGTATATCTTGTTTCTGTAGGTTGCAGAACAGCTACACTGCTTCCCAGAGAACCAACCAAGACCTGGAGGAGAAGCTGCATGCCCTGGTAAGTGCCCTATTAAGATACTACAGAGAGGAGGTAGAAGAGACCTGTGTGTTAGGAGCAGATGGGGGAAGGGGTCCTGGCTTTACCCATCAGATGTGGCAGTGGGTGAGGGGTGATATTCTGGCCATGACCATCTACTCCCCATTCTGGCTGGTGTCATGAACTGGTTTCTTGATTTACTGAGCCCCTACTTGGTCATGCACGTGAGCTTTGGTTCCCCACAACATAATTGCATGGTATTCCGTCGTGTTGCTTCAGTCCCTCTCAAAATGCCAGGGATGTGTCAGCCAGTCTTGGGGTGGTCATCCTGGGAGGACGGGGGCAGTCAGAGCAGAGCCAATGTGCGTGTATGTCTGTTGTGTGCATTCATAACACTCATGGCTGTTTCTTTTCTCTCCCTCCCCCTCTCTCTCTCTCTCTTTCTTCTCCCCATGCTGCCGCTGGCACACGCTGGGTGCACTCACCTCTCAGGCCTCTCTCAGCCAAAGCTGGATTTTTGCAGTTGCGTCTTTTCGTTTGTGTGTTTTTTCTTTTTCCTCTTTACGTGTCTCAGCCTGTTGGTTTCATTGTCAGCCCCACATACACAATCCCAGATGGAGGGGCCCCAGCCCTCGTCCAGCCAAGGGCTCACCTGGTATCCAGCAGCTGCCCGCAGATGCAGCAGGTCCTAGCTTGCAGTGCTCCATCTTAAGAGCGTTTGACTGTGAGCCAGCTGGAGCATGGCGTGCTGGGAAGTGGTGCCCATAAGCTGTGGCACTGCATAAGATGTGGATGGCTGTGAGCCTCATTTGCTCCTTTTTCTTGCCCTTCTGGGCTGTGAGCAGGCAAGTCAAACAGCTGAGATGCTGATTGCCTCTGTGTAGCCCAGGGTGAGAATTTTTTTGGTTCTAGCACTTGAATTTCTTGTGCTGGTGCCTGAAGAGACTGCATATGTGGGAAGCATTGTCCTCCCCTACCCCCTGGTGTGGCACTGGGCTGTACCCCTGACATACAGCTGGGCGCTAGTGGTCACAGCCTCGGAGCAGCCTGGGGAATTGTTGGAGGAACTTCCTGAGAAGAGGATGGCTTGGTTGTTCTGAGCTGTTGCCCCTCTCTGCTGTTACATCTGGGTCTCTATCAGCCCTGTACCTGAACTGTTAGCAAGTGTAAGGAGGCAAGATTGCCTGCTTTAGGGAAGGCATTAACTAAGATCCAGATGAAGTTGCACAGGTCCTTTTTCTTACTAGAGTAAGAATTCTTTGAAGATGGTGCCCTCTCCCTGCCAAACAAACCTTTTGTCCATTCAGCATTGACTGCTGGATCTTTATGGGCAGTATTCTCGTTCTGTTGCCCCAGAGAAGAGGGCCAGGTATGACAAGCTCACAGGTATTTGCTGCCGGTGGCAGGATGGGATTGACTGCTCAAAACTAGTCTTTCCACCAGGCACTGTGTCAGCCAGGGCAGAGAGGAAACATGGGTGTGCTGGAAGAAGAGATACTGCATTAAGGAGGTTCAAACTCAACCCATTGTCTATGTAATTAGCAGAGTGGCTGGCTCCATTTGGCCTTTGGAGTCCCTCCCTTGGTGAAGAGCCAGGCTGTCCCCCTTGTCTGTCTGGAACTTTTTGTATCCCAGCTGAACGTGTCATTGTGCTATGCTTGGGCTGAGGTGGGTGGTGAAGCCAGGTTCTTCTGTGCTGGGGAGATTTACATCTGGTGTTCTTGCATCCCAGATTAAAAAGGCAGAGATGGACCGCAAGACGCTGGACTGGGAGATTGTAGAGCTCACTAATAAATTGCTTGATGCCAAAACCACCATCAATAAGCTGGAGGAACTCAACGTAAGTGTTGGTCTGCAAATGGTTGCGGAAGTGTGTGAGGTGTAGGCTTTTCCTCTTGTTCAAAGTCATTAGTGTAAAGGAACATGTGAACGACTTCAGTGCATATGAAGGTGTGGGAGCTGCACACAACAGTAGGGACAGACAAACAGAAAAGGGTCTGAGGGGTCGAGCAAGGAAGAACTGATCTTCGAGTCTGCTCCTTTGAGCTTAGGGCTTGACCTGAGTCCAGGCTGTACCAACAGCGGGGTCATTTACTCTAGAGCTGGGAGGGAGCTGATGCTTTTTCTACAGCATTAATATAGAAGTTCCTGGATCCGGTGCTTGTTTCTGTTAACTGCTCTCAACTCCCTCCAGTGTGTCTGCAAGATGCCTGACATCAGGCAGTGTCTTCAGGCATGGCTGAGAGCTCTGGGATTGGGATAGCAAATCTGGTGGGACTTCTGGAGATTATTAAAATCCCCAGAGGGAGAGGGGTTGGTACACTGACCAACATATGCCTGGAGCAAGTGCTGGAGTTGAAAGGAACACCTTGGCTGAGTTGTAAGAAAATACACAGGGGTGTGGGGAGGAGGGAGTGGCAGGTGTCCGCATGAGCAACTCATCAGATGCCTCCTCCTGCTTCTGTTCAAGCAGCATCTGGTCAGGTGGTGCCTTTTTGGCTAAGAGGTCAGGCCAGTCTGATGCTGTTGCACACCTGTGCTCTTTTCTTGCAGGAACGCTATCGACAGGACTGTAATCTTGCAGTACAGCTGCTCAAGTGTAACAAGTCCCACTTCAGGAACCACAAGTTTGCTGATGTGAGTAGCAGTCCTGCTGAGGTGGGGATAAAGGGCTCATGGTCTCCTCCTGCATCTTGCTTTCTCTGCAGGGCTGTTGGCCTCTCATCCTTCAGCCTCAGATGGGGCGGGGGGGGCTCTTCGTCCCACTCCCACTGAGAAGGCAGCACAGAGCCTCTGCCAGCTCCTCTTTCATGCAAGCTCCATTTCACAGCTCAGCCAGGAGCTGTTATAAAAAGCACAATAACCTTGAATTTGATAGCCTGCTGGGTGCCTGATGGGAGCTGGCAGGAGGACAGACCTATCTCTTACCCTGCTCTGTCCTCTTCCCTTCCTCACCTGGCCACACAAAAGGGCCACACTGCCTGATAAGGAGTAAAGCAGAGGTAGCCTGGCCCTGCCTTATTACTTGCTCTGAGGAGAAATGTGGGAGGTAGCACTCGGGGTGTCTTTTAGGCCTCCTGAATGGGATAAGTTGGTACCAACTCATACTCGCCCTTGTGGGGCCTGTTAAGATCATCTTGCCCTCAGGTTGGGCAAAGAGAGAGTTTAGGCCTTTCATATTAGTAGCATCACTTCTTTGGTTGGAAGTATCACTCAGGCCCTTATCCGAGCTCTCTCTTTGCTGTACCCCTAGTCTCCATCCCTCCTTATGTTCCTCTCGGCGAAACCATGCGCTTGTCTCTTTTAACTTAGCAGGTGACCAATATGTCACCCTCCCCCTCCCCCATTGTGTCTCAAATTAGCACTCTTGAGGTCAATGTATCAGTTACTGCTGGGGTAACCTTGACCTCTCTCCCAGCTGTCTCCCCTCCCTGGAGCTTTGATTTCTGCCCCCCGGAGCACTGCATCCCACATGGCTGCCACTGGAGAGGGGTTGGTGCTGAGCAGCTGTATGGACAGTCTGCCTCACAGCCAGCTGTTGTCACGCAGTGTGCCCTACGTCCCCAGCTTTGGATGCAGTTTCCTTCTGGCTGTGATGGGACAGACCTTGCTGTGCCACTGTGGAGCCTGGTGGAGCTCTGCTCTCCACTTCGTGCTCTGTGTGGGTGTGGTGACCAAGGTGAGGGCAGCTTGGCAGGGTGATGAGGAGAGCAGTAGTGCCCATTTGCAGGACAAGGAGCAGTGCTTACTCCCTGTTGACACCCAGGTCCTGCAGCTTTGGTAATAAACCCCATGTTTGCCTCTCTGAAATGGACAGAATGAGGAAGTGGGATGAGGTGGTGGCATTGGTGTGAACAAGGGAAGGCATTGATTCTGGTCTGCGGGCAGGCTGCCAAGGCAGCATGGCTGCAATTACCACATTCGGGGAGCACTGCGGATCCCAGCACTGGGGGCTGTTGAGTCACTTCAGTGCAACCACTGGCTGATTTTCCACAGATCAATAGACCCCTTCCTAACATGCGCTGGCTGGGCCTTGTCTCTCCGCTCACAGGCGTGGGGGACTGAGACCGTGTGCCGTATTTTCTTGTTGTCTTTGCAAAATGGGGCCTGTGAACCACAGCCTAGAAACATGACTGGTGTGACAGAGAGCCTTGTTAGTCCCTCATGGGGCAGGTTTGCTTTGGAAAGAGGTACCTGTCTCAAGACAGGTAGATGAAAGTTAGGGTCGAGATGAGGAATACAAAGTACACATGAAGGTTGTTTGGAAAAGGCAGATTATTTGGAACTAAATGGTTTGCATGGCAGCCCCCTTCTAATGTCCTTTTCCTTCTCTCTAGCTTCCCTATGAGCTGCAGGACATGGTCAATAAGCATTTGCACAGCACTCAGGAGTCCACAGGCCCTGGTCAAGAGGCAACCCACACCTTGGCTCCTTCTGATGTTGTACCCACCTCAGTCATTGCCAGAGTCTTGGAGAAACCAGAATCTCTGGTTCTGAACTCAGCCAAGTCTAGCAGTGGCAGCTGTCCCATGGCTGAGGATGTCTTTGTGCATGTGGACATGAGTGGAGCCCCTCCTGATGCCTGCAACAATGCAGGGCAGGTGGGGAAGGAGGGAGGAGATGTGGGGAAGCAGCAGAATGGTGGCTGCAAGCCGCAGAGCAGTGTGGAAAGCATGCCGGAGGAGGTGCCTGCCTTTGAAAAGCTAAGCCCATACCCTACACCCTCACCTCCCCATCCTATGTACCCTGGGCGCAAAGTGATTGAGTTCTCTGAGGACAAGGTAAGAATCCCTAAGAACAGCCCCTTGCCCAACTGTACCTATGCTACGCGCCAGGCCATTTCCCTCAGCCTGGTACAGAGCGAAGATGAGAGCTGCGACAGGCACCGAATGCTCCCCAACAGCCCTGCTTCAGAAGGGCGCCGTTCGGCCTCCAGCTGCTCCTGTCAGCAGTCCCCCAAAGCAGCCAGGGCTCACGGCTCTTCCCAGAGCAGCCCATTCAGCAGCCCTCCCCAAATCCCGAGCGCTTTTGCCAGCTCTGCCAGCTCCGAGGAGGACCTGCTGGCCAACTGGCAGCGTATGTTTGTGGACAAGGCACCCCCCACCTCAGAGCGGGTGCTGATGAACCGCACAGCCTTCAGCCGTGACACAGCCCCTGAGCTCCAGAAGAGGTTCAGCTGCTCCATGCAGGAGCTGGGTAGGGCAGCCTCGGCTTACTCGGATGGTGAGGAGTCTGCGCAGAGCTGCAGCTGGACCGTGAGCCGAGACTCGAGCGTGGACACAGACAGCACCGAGTCCAGAGCCCGCAGGAGCCATTTCTCCTCGGACTATGGTACAGATTTCTCCCAGGATGAAGCCCAGAAGCTGTTGCAGGAAAGCAGTGGAGGCGCTGCTGAGGCTGGAAGCCCCTCACCAGAGAAGCACAAGGACTATGTGGACCTTGGCTTGCCTGAGAGCCCAGCTGAGGAGAGAGAAATGTTGCTCCAGGGAAGCAAGGAGAGCAACCAAGGAGGTACCCAAGAAGAAAGCGGAGAAGGCAGGGTCAAGCCTCCATTCGGTCGGCCACACCGCAGCCCCAAGAGGATGGGGGTCCACCACTTACATCGCAAGGACAGTCTGACGCAAGCGCAGGAGCAGGGCAACCTTCTCAGCTGAGGCAGGGCAAGAAGCAGCCACACGCTGCAGAGCTGTGGGATGCTTCCATCTGTCCACCTTCTGAGGGAGAAACCTCCCTTAGTACCCTCCTCCTGGGAGGGGGGCTCTGCTCTGAAATTTTATATTTATTCTCTTCTTTTGCTACCTGGAAGAGCTGGGGTCTCCTTTCCCCGGCACCTCAGACCCACAGTACTAGCACACACAGCGTGCAGAAGCACACTCACTGCCCCGGCACACTCACAGCTCTCTTCACAGCCTCACACTGGTGCCTGTACCGGAGCTTGTTCTGGGTACCCCTCGTCCTGGTGCCTGTGCCTCTTTATGCTCACATCTTCCTTCCCCCTTCCCACTCAGGTACCTGAGGCCCTGGGTGCTCTCATGCTGGTTGCCCACAGCTGCTCTGCTCTCTTTTAACTTGTGCCAACAGGGCAGAGTGCCTGCGTGGTGGTGTCTGATTTCTGGGAGCCCGCAGGGGCTGTGAGTGGGGCACGAGGACTCTCCCAGCGGATGGCTGTGGGCCCCTGGGGATGTGCTGGGATTGCTGGTGTCTCATTTTCCTGCTGGGTTTTGTTTTCCCCGGCTGCCCTCTGGGTGGTTCTCCAGAATCTGCCTCTGCAGGTCCCCATCGCTTGGCTCCTGCGTCAGGCTCAGCACCCAGCCCCCGCTGAGGCAACGCACGGATGCTGGTGCTGCGGCGTGGGGCATGGGTGCTGTCTGCCGAGGTGGTTCGGGGAGGCACTGCCTTGCTAGGTGCTGGGGTTTGTGTTTGTGCGTCTCCTCCCTCGCACCTCTTCCCCCGCTCTCTGTGCTGTTGTTTTGTTTGAATGGTGCTGATGCTTTGCTCTTGGGTGGGCTTCTTTCTTCTTTCCAAGCCTTTGGTTTTGGGTGTATTGTTTTTTCTTTCTCCCCGCCCTGCATAAACAGACGCAGCCGTTGGCAGCCGGTCGGATGCCTGCTTTGAGGGTGTGTTGAGGAGGCTCAGCTCTCAGAGCTGTGCTTCCCTCTGATCCTGGCCTCCAGCCTGCAGAAACCCCTCCAGACTTCAGAACAAGGTCTCACCCCAGGCGAGCAAGGCGTGAAGGACGCTACTGGGCTTTTCTGGGCAGGGCTCGGTGCAGGGCCGGCAGGGATGCGAGGGCAGCGTGCTGAGGAGCTGCTCCGTGTAGACGCACTACCTCACAGCTCTGCAGCAGCCCTCTGCCAGGGTCTCCTCGCATGCCGCCTCATCTGGGGGGCTCCAGGCTGGCTCTGGTGCCTTTCTGGGGCCTCCCCTTCTGGGTAGGGCCTCTCTGCGTGTTTGTCCTAGTGTAGCGTGATGCTGTGTGACTTTTCTTCTCAGTCTTGTGTGCTCGGTGTCTTGTTGGGGGGGAGGGAAGGGGAGAGGTCTGTAGATGTAGGTATTTTTTTGAGGGCTTACCAAGTCCAGGAGTCCTGTTTTAATTTTGTCCTGTGCCCTCGTCTGTCTGGTGTTTCTTGGCTCTCCTGGGGGTGCAAGGCAGAGAATAGCCTGGTTCCCTGTGCCATGCACCCCTCAAACCCTCCTGGCTGTCCTCAGCCTGCTGTCTGGTTTTTGAGTTGGGTTTGTGTTGTCCTCCCACCCTACTCAATGAGGGCTCTTCACTGGGCTGTAGGAGAGCAGCCCTCTGTCCAGGAGGGAGCTCCCGTTCATATGCTTACAGCAAGATGCTCAGCTAAGAGCTGCTTGGGGGCCCTGCTCCTCTCACTAAACCCTGGTCTCTGCAAAGGAGCTGGGGCCAGCCAGGGCTTCAGCTTGAGCCTGGAGGCTCCAGGGCCCATGAAAGGGAGCTGCAGGCCTCTCTGGCAGCTGTGTAGGTTGCTTTATGTACCCTGGCTAGAACTGCTGCCTACACCTACGCCTTGTTTCCACCTCGAACAGTTGTGGAGCTGGATGCCACCCTCTGGCGGAGAGGTGGGACTCAGTATTTCACTACAGTATTTCGCTTGGTTAACTGTGCAAACAGGCTGGTGCTGAGAATGGGAGCCTCTTCTGAGCCTGCAGGGTGTTCATCTCCCCTGTCCTGAACGTGGTGGTGGGGTCCTTGCGTTTGCACTCATCAGCCACTCCAGTGCTGCATTTCTTCTGTCCTTCTGCAGCATTGCTGGGGGCTCGCGCCTGCAGTGGCTGCCAGCTCACCCTCACGGGCATCACCTGGGGTTGGATCCTCACTGAGTGAGCTCCTCTGGCTCTGAGGCTGCTGGTGGCCCACCTGTGGGACAGCACAGCCACTTGGGCAGCAGGGGAGGCATTGTCCCTCAGGGCGCAGCCCCCTCTCCCCTGAATCCTGGCATGCTGGTCAGGGGACAAAACCCACTCTTGCTGAAGCAGCTGGTGCTGATGGTGCTGGGCAGAGCCAGCCTCTCCCTCTGCTTCTGGTCAAGGTAGACTTAAAAGCAAAACAGTGGAGAAATGGCGGGGTGGCAAAGGGCTGCCCAGCGCCTCACCAGACATTTCTGCTTCTCAGCATTAGGCTGCTGGCAGAGGTTGAGGGGGAGCGGTGGCCTCAAGAGGAGCAGGGCCCTCTCCTGGCAGGCATGGTGCCTGCCCTCTGCACTCCTGCTCACCTCCTGCAGTATTGGCTCTGGGGCCTTGAGCTGACCCCACTTTCAGTGTCCCAACTCCAGACTGTTAATCTGTAACTAATGTGGTTTTTTTCTGAAATTTTCAAACTGATGTATATTTTAAGACCAGAAATAAACTATTTTAAAAGTAGGTGGCAATGCCTATAGTGTTCTCTCTGTTGGTTAAGACCTGGACCGGACCCTTCCTGAGCATCCAAGGCAGCAGAGTCTCTCGTGGTACAATGTCCCCGAGATTGTTGAACGGTGTGTGCCACACACTAGCTCTCCCAGGGAGAGCAATCCTGTGACCTGTAAGCTTTCCAGGAGGCTGTGAAGGCACTGGTCAGCCTGAGTGCCCACTTTAGCAGCAGCCTGGTTCAAGGTGCTTGTGCAAATCAAGTCATCTGTCTTGGAGAAGAGGCTCAGCCCCAGGCAAAGAGGGGTATGTGGGATGAGCCATGTTTTACTTCTTTAATTGTATCCAAGCTCTGGAAACTGCGCTGTGGGTCTGAATGTAGACTCAAAGATCAGTTTGAGCCTGCAGACCACAATCCATTGTTCACAGCAGCACTTTTGACTCGGAAGCTGACAGTGGCTTAAAAAAAGGGCAGCTTATTTAACCAGGCAACTGTAAGCAGCCTCAGTGTGACTCAAAATTCTGCCTACCCCATTTCAAGTATTTCACTGGCTGTCCTGTCCAGTCTGTGTCTTGTCAAAGACGTCCACATGCTGATCTAGAGTAGGACGAGGTGTAGCTAATTCTTTTAATATTTGTTGATTTTCTTGAAGCCCCAGCTCTCGGAGTCATGTGAGAATATCCGTTCTCCACTTCAGAAACTGAGTTATCTGGGAACATGTAACATACCCCCTCCCTGGAGTTCCGAAGAGTTTTGTAATTCTAGTGTCAGTATTTTTAGTTTTTTATTTCAAGTGAGGAGGGAAGATTGGGGTTGATAGGACATAACCCAGATAGGAAGCCCTCCAAACATGAAAGGGAGTTCCTGTAGGGTGCTGATACGGACATTTGGAAGAGCTTTCTCTTAAATGTTGAATGGTGCTGCAGAGGTCAGAGGGGGCAGTGATGAAATTTCTTCCATCTCCCAAGTTAGGCTGCCTGTGCCCTTCTGACCTAGATGTATGCAAAGCGTAACACAGGAAGAGTTTCTTGTTTCTTTGTCCCCATAATTAATGATTTTATTCTGTGTTCCCTTGAGTAGCAGCTACTGCCACAATTTAATCTTCCACCTAATCAGAGTCTTGAAACACAATCTTCCTCGCCTAGCTCCAGCAAGGGGCGCTTGGCAGAGCAGTGAAACCCGCAGTGCTGCTGTGGGCTGCACCGGAGGGTGCAGGGCTGGTGCCAAGCTCCCTGCAGATGGGCTCTAGCCAGAGGGAAGGCCTAGGGGGACAGCTGCCGGTGCTCTGAGCCCCCCAGGGCAGCTCCTGCCTGCTCCTGTCGCTGGGCAGCTGCCGGTACCCATCGGTGTCTGTCCCACCGGGGACGCAGCGTGATGGAGGCTCACGCCACCGTGAGTGGTGCCACGTCTGTGACCTTTATAAAACTCTCATCGCGACAGCAGTACAAGCAATAGAAAGAACATCTCTTATACACATCTGAATAAATACAGCCTTGCACCCTGCGGGCACAGCCAGGCGGTGGGGGAATGGAGGGGGGGGGCAGGGCAGCGTGGAGCTACACATGCAGCGACTGGACAATCACAAGCGGCCAACAGGGCGCGTGACAACACAGAGATGTGTGTAGAGATTCACTCAGACCAGGCTCCAGCACTCAGAGAGCCGAGGGAGGCATCAACAGGACGTGAAATGTGTGAGAAGACAGCTGGGGCAGCCCACTGGAGGCAGGGGGGCTGGCAGACGCACACTCCCCCAGCGGGCACGGTGCTCTTCTCAGCAGAAGCAGGCAGGGTAGCCCAGCTACATTTCTGTTTCTGCTAAGAGGCTGTCACCAAGACCTGATGTCATCAGGACCATCTGGGAGCTGGAACCTGTGGCGAGAGAGGGAGAAAACCGTGAGCCGTTTGGGCTGCCGGAGAGTGCGGAGCTGTACTCCAGATCCAGAGGTGAGGATGAGGAATTAGAGCACTGCAGGGTGGGAAGCAAACTGCTGAGAGGATTGTGAGATTAAGTTGTAACTAGGTCTACTCTGGCCACGCAGCAGAACAGAATCGATGTTTGGGGAGGGGGAGGAAGCAGAGGCAGCAGCAAGAGCCCGGGGGGGGGGAACCTGCATGTGTTATCTTGGCTGTCAGAAAGAAACATGGGCTCTGAACCCTCCCCACATATACTTGCAGGTGATACTGGTTGTGCTGACCCAAGCCCACCCTTACCCAGCCCTGTGCAAGACCTTTAAATCTGCACTCACCGAGTGTCTTTTCAGCTAGAGAGACAGCGTCCAGGTGGGATGGGCTGGCAGGCTGCAAGCCAACCAAACCCACGGAGGGTGATGGTGTTGCCTTCACAAGAGCAGGGAACACAGCGGGCAAGCAGCCATTTTATGGCAGCAGAGGCCTGGAAATCCTGACTTTCTGTGCTGCATGAATGGAGGGTTTGTGCAGCCCTCCCCTGCCTGCCTCAGGAAGGTGAGGGCAGCTTGCTGGCTCTGCGACAGCACAGAGCACCAGCCAGGAACGCTGCGACTCTCCCCACGCCAAGTGAATCAGCTGCAAGGAGGACTGGCACGCATAACAAGTAAGAAACTCAGCAGGGTACCAGTTTCCCATCCAGAAGCCTTTTTAAACAGAAAAAAATTTGTTTTTTCCTGGACGTGAGGGAGGAGATCCGGAGTCCTACACATTCAAAACTGCTGCATGGGAGGGTCTCTGTTTTGGGGATCAATTTCTGGAAACTGGATCCAAAACTTGGCCAGAGCTGTCAGTAAAGGATTTTTATGGTTCTAATAAATGAGGATCCAGATGTTTTGAGGCCCAGGGAGTGGTTGTAGTCGTCTGCTGCTCGTCTGATATGAGAATTGGGAGGGAGGAAGGACAACTAAAGGTAAAATAACCCCAAATCCCCCAACCCATCAGGATCACAAGGTAGGCATGACAATATACGATATCATATATACAAACAATACACAATGGGCTCCTGCTATCTCCATAATATACCTTTTTTTTTTTTGTTGCAAGCAACAGACAGGCTGTGGCACCTGGCTAACCCTTCACACGTTTGGGATGCAGAGATAGGCATAGCTGATGCTGTGCGGATTGCATGGAGTTTCTGGAAGCAGTGAGGAATGACATGAGTTTTGGCTAGGATTATCTGGCAAAGGCCCCAGATATCTTTAATGCTCCTGCCCTTGAGTTTTAAGACTTTGCACAAAGATTTCGTTCCTGCAGCATCAGGGAAAATGCCTCTGAGGTACCGTTCCCACTCTTTGCAGCAGCCGCAGTGTCCTTGGGAGGCTGCCTTTCCAAGCACTGCTCAGCCCAATGCTATTTAACGTGAGGATTGCGCCTGGAGGCTGTCTGGATTCCAGTTCACAGGGAGAAGGAACAGACCCCATTCGCCAACCCCACCACGAGAGACCAGTGGTGCAGACACCCCAATTCCTGCCTGTCAGCCCCTGCCCGCAGCCCAGATCCCGGAGCTCTTACTGTTCTGGCAGATCCAGGGGTTCTTCTCCCTGGTTGTGACTTCACGAGCCTCTGTCTCCTCCTCTTCCTCACCCTCTGAGAGCAGGTCAGAGATCTGCTGCTGCAGCTCGGGACTAATGTTGTTCTCCGCCAGGATGAGTGTCCGTAGGGCTGTGGGGTAATTCTCTACCATGTCCAGCAAGGTCTGGGTGGAGAACAAGATAAACAGGTTGACAAGCAGCACAAACATCAGCTAGGCTGAGCAGAAAGAGCTTCAATGCTCTGCCTCCCTGCAAACTCTAGCCCTCCTCTTCTTACCTCTACCTTCCCTTGGCCTTGACCTTCCTTTTCCAGGCTTTCTGAGAGCCTGAGGACTTCCCGTCTTTCTGTGGGAAGAGCTGAGCCTGGATTTCCTGGCTCTATCTAAAGAGCAAGGGACGGCTCTACACCCTGTTGCTGCCACATATCCAGGCTAGTCCCCTCTTACCACTGGGAGCTGGGGCTCTGAGACGGGAGCCTGTGCTACCAAGCCTTGGCCTCTATCTGTCCACAGAGCTTTAGCTCTGATCCTCAGTCACAAGTCCAACCCCTTACTTCTTCCAAGAAAACCAAACTACCAAGTAGAGCCACGTGTTTCTCCCTGCTGACTTGAGGGACATCCAGGAGCCCTAGGTCAGAGCTGTGGCTTACGAGCTCCTCCTGTGGCCAAATGCAACAGGGTAGGGGAAAGCAACAGCACCCCTGGGTGCAGGGAGGGAAAGGGGTGCATGTGGACTGGGGAGGGGGATGGAGGCAGGTATAGATCCTAAAGCCTCTATAGACAGCCAAGATCTACGCCCTTGAGATGTCAGTGACCCTATAGAGTGACTGTAGGCTCTCATACCTGGGCTGACTGGTTGGTAAGTCCTGTTCCCTCCAAGTCCAGAACTTCGAGGGTTCGACTGGAGGCCACAGCGACAGCGAGCATCCCTGCTACTTGGTCACCTGTAGGAGAAGCAAACCAGGGCTGTCAGCAGTACCTGCCTACCCTCAGGTAATACCAGATGCCCTCATGGGCCTGGGGCTCTCATGGAAACATCCTCTGAACATTTCTGCCATCAGACAACCTCCAAATCCCAGTTACCTTGGGGGGAAAAAAAAGCTGTTAACTGAGAAAAGAGACAAGGTCAAGGCGCACCATTTCGTGGTTATGGCAGCAGGCACTGATTATCAGAGGGAACGTGATGGAACGCAGTGAAATTGTTTTCATACCCCAAGGAACCGTATCTTCCCAAATCTCCTTCCTACTCAAGGATGCAAGGGCCTTTAACAATCCATGTAAGGCATCCCAGATGCAGAATAAGGAGCTGAATGCCTCAGTCTAGGGGAAGGTTGGAGGCGGACAGAGGAGACTGCACCTGCTGATGGACTGCCTCCCTGGAAAGAGGGTAGACTCTTGGGGGTGGACACAGCAGGACCAGGAGCATTAAAGATTGATGGTGGTGAAGAGATTCCAGTGTGTTCTGACATTCCCTGGTGAGTGCCAAGATACCATATAGCTGTGACACCTTCGCTTGGAAAAAAAAGAACAAGCTGCTGTCAGGTAACGCGCTGGGGCCTTTCTGGCCCAAGAGGAGGCACCTGGTTACACAGACAGGGTTTGGAGGGCGACTCTGTTTCCAGAAGGGGTGAGGAGGGGAGTGCCCTGCTGATGCTCAGGGAGGCATGGCCTGGTCTCCTCCTCACCACCTTGCAGCAGAGCTGGAGAGAGTTGGTTTCTATGGCAACGAGTGCCAGGCTCTCCTCCTCCTCCTCCCTTCTCTGCCTGGAAGATGAAGGGGGGGAGCGTGGTGACACACTGCATCTGCCAAGCCAGCATCGTTGCCCAGGGCTTCAGGAACAGGGGAGATGCAGAGGGTCAAATGTGACGACAAAGGCGGTGGAGCGGGCAAGGCACAACCTCCTTTCTGCACCTCCCTGCAGGGCACGGGTGCTGGGGACCAGAAGGGACTTATGCAAAAAACTGCTCCATCCTGCTGGTGATGCTCTGCCACCCTTCAAGAGCTCGGTCCCCAGCCACCCACCAGCACAAATGCTGAAGCAGGAGTGCATCATCCCCTGCCCCCTCAGCTTACCTAGGGGGTTGTAGTCCAGGTTCAGCACGCGAAGCTGTGAGCTGTGAGCCACGGCAATGGCCAAGCGTCCCCAGCCTTTGCTTGTGACACCCGGGTTGGCGCTCAGTGTTAGCTCTTTGAGGCCTGGAGAAGAGAGAGAAGCCAAACCAGAGCCTTAGGGTCACCAAAGCAGTCTCAAGGGAACTAGTTCAGCTAACCAGCTTTGAGTCGTGTCCTCTGTACTCCGACGGGCTAAATGGTTTTGTTTGCTCTGACAACTGTCATCACATATTTCACTGATCAGTGAAATATTTCACTGCCTCCAGCAGTAGCCCTTCATTTGCCCATGCTGTGACTGCCCCCTTTCTCTGCTCTCCTAACCTGTGTCCTCCTTACCCCAAATAGCAAACACAAGGGAAACAAGTATGGGGTGTGCAAGGTGACTGACCAGAAGAAGGAGGTGGCATAAGGTGACAGGTTGGAAAGAGGATAACGAGGACAGTAGGCTCTGAAGCCTACTGCATCTGGGAGGGGAGGCCAGCAGAGATAACAGCATCAGTCACACTGTGAGCACACACAGGAGAAGGTGCTGGAGAGAGCTGGAAAGCACTTTGAGAGTCAGGAGAGAGGGGTGGTGTTACCTCAGCATGTGCCAGCTCTCAGCTTAACTGGCCCACTGGCCTCTGACCACCAAAGATCATCCCCCGCAAAGATCTGAGTCTTGGCACTAAGGCTATGACCATGCAACCACACACTCACAGAGTGCACCTGCAAGCAGGGACAATTCCCAGGCATTCACAATAAAGCCAAGTGCTGAGGTGGGGGCACACCATACATTTATCTACGGTCATTATCACCATGCAAATGCAAAACAATAAAGTCAAAGTCCAAGCTGTCCCCTCCTCCAGTTTCAAACGTTCCTGTCATGAACCAGAAGCAACCTGTTGGTCCCTGATCTCCAAACTGCCAGCAGGCCAGATCAATAGCGGAAAGCCCATGCCTGCCCAAGGGAACCGCTCCTCTATTGCTTGGCTTTTCTGCTTTACTTAAGTTGGGGAAAGAAATTCCTCAGCCCAGACAAACTACAGAGCCTGCCTCCTCCAGGGCTGAGGATTTACAGCTGCATGCATCTGCTCCATGTGAAGCTCCACTGGTCATTGTGCAGCCCACAACCCCTGGTGCTTACCGGACTTGGCCCCGTCAGGCGGCAGGAGCCCACAGATAAGGTTGATGCCTTCATCACCCAGCATGCAGTCTCCTAGATCCAGAGCCACCAGCGAGGGGTGGATGGAGAGAGCAGGGTTGAGGAGGGCCAAGCCTGCATCTGTCAGGGGACTCCCATGGAGGCTGTGCAGGTAAAAGGGAAAATTACTAAGCAGCCTTCTTCCTGGGGGCTAACTAACCCGACGGGGAGGGAGAAGCTGACGAAATGAGGATGACGACAAATCCTAATCCCAGGTGGGGAAAAAGCACTGGGAAGCCTCTGCTGTGAGGGTCAGCCGGCCGCTACGGTGGCCTTCCTCTCCTGGCCAGGACGATGGGCGCAGGGGGTGCCAGCGGGGCAGCCCAGGCTGGAGGGGCCGCGATGGAAAGCCAGGGCCGTGCCCAGCCGGCGGGGGCAGAGGGGGGACCCCCCCACCGCGGGGGAACGGGTGGGGGT
>NW_009259313.1:282486-282760 GCF_000687185.1 Egretta garzetta | reverse complement strand
GTCGGGGCCCGCGGGCTCCTGCCCGCCGCCCTGAGGCGATGGCGGGGCCAAGCCCGGCGGAGGCCGTGTCCCTGGCGCTGAGGGGGCACAGGAGGGGAGGGAGGGCGGGAGAAGCCCTTGGGAAGGGCTCTCCCTGCCGGCCCTGCTCCCACCTGGGGAAGGGGCCAAAGCTGTTGGGCTGTGGCATACTCTGGGTGCTTCTTGGTCTGAGGAACAGCAGTCTCCTGCCGGCTTCGGTGACATTTATGCTTTAACCCGCTCACCCTCGGGCTTG
>NW_009259313.1:278315-282459 GCF_000687185.1 Egretta garzetta | reverse complement strand
TTCCATACTGCTGCAAGCACGCAGCCTTCACCCTCAGCCTGACCCGAGGTGTGAGTGGCGTACCTCACCCCCTGCTAATTTGCAGGTATGGTTCAGAGGGATTTGTCCCTTCTGCCCCCGCATCGGTTAATCCTGTACTTGGAGAAAAATAGGAAGCGCGGCCCCTGTGTTTTCAACTCCACTGAGCTGAAAAAGGAAGCCAGTGATGTGGAAATTAGGTTAAACCGCCTAAGTAGGCAGCTTTCTGCACATAACTAATCTGACTGCTGCGTATAGCAGCGCTCAAGTGAATTCCAGTCGGGTGGGTAACTCTAGGACAAACCCAGGCTCCTCTGCTTGGTTTGCAGGTCAGGGCGGGAGAAAGGGGATGGAAAGCAAGGGAAAAAAGGATGTGGAAGGGGCTGTGAAGCAATTTCCCTCCATTGAAATGGAGGAGCAGCTCACCTGAGCTGAGGGCTGCACAGTAAGTCCTGAATGAGACAAGAGGAGCGGCAGATAAGAAGCTGGACTCGGATGTCAGCTTTAAGACTTTGGCTGTAGCATCTAATTTACAGTGTAGGAGTCACCATACCCTTCGAGTAATCCATTGCTGTTCTCTAGAGCTATCTACACACCTCTCTCTGTTTCCCTGTTGCACAGGGGTGCATGGGCTTGATGCTGTACCTGCAAGCTGCACCAAGACCAGACCACTGGCCTGGCAATACATCTGAGATATGAGCAGCAGCTGCGAGCATACAGTTGTGGTAAGGTGATGGCTTTCAAAAAAAGGAGCGACTGATCTCTAAGGTCACATTAAATGGTCCGGGGGGGAACGGGATTCTACATATTGCAGGGCTGCAAGGGGCAGAGGCTGGATGTCAGCATGGTGGGCAGGGAAGTGATGAGGAAATACCAGCTGCTGATCTGTACAAGTCGACTGGAAGACTGCACTCAGTCTCACCTCACAATTACCTCCAGGCACTAATTAACCCATGCTTTGTTAAACAGGCTATTATTAGAGAGGTGCTTGGAGGAGAGCCCCTGGGACATGTCCCACTTCAGCTGACAGCAGCAGCCCAGAAGCATTGATGAAGATGCCCTAGTGCCGGCATGTTCACTGCCTGTTGTCAGGAGCAAGAGCACATTGAGGAGACAAGCGTCCTGCCTTGCTTTATGCTCAGATAATGGTTCACTAAACCTAATTAAGGCCTACGTAGAGGGAAATTTGGCAGTGGCATTTTATGAAGAACTAGATATTGTTTCCTTGTCATGTGCAGATACCCAACTGGTATGAGGAAGGTGGTTTACTGTTTACCTGCTGCTGGGGGCACAAGGAATGAGTGTTGACTCTGTAGAACGATGCCATTAAGAGCTAACACAAACGGAGAAAAACAGTGGACAAGGAGCAGCTAGAATGAGACTAGATGCAGGAAGGAAAAAAAAATGGGAGAAGAAACAGCCTACCTGTAACCCAAAATACAACTAAAACAACAATTAGTGCAACAAGGATGGATTGCAAGAAGGGTTGGACTCCCGGGTACTGCAGAGAAGAGGAGGAGGTCATAGATGCTTTAATATACATTTTATCTTCCTCTGTCAAAAATTTGACAGCTTTATACGTTTATTTCAGCTTTACTGAAGGGCTATTTCAGCTTTACTAAGGGGCTTACACAGTTCTCACAGAGCTACCCTTCCTCAAAATTGGAAGGTGATGGGGAGGGAGGGGGAGATTATTTCAGTTTTGCTGCAAAGGAGGAGGGAGAAAATTATTTTAGATTTTCTGCAAGAACCATGGCAGGAAACAAAGGCAGAGATAGTCTGGCATGATAGGGCTGTAAGGCTTGTCCTGATAACTAGAGGACTTGAGTAAGTGCTGAGAGATGCCCTCCCACAAGGACTTCACTAAGGCTGCGTGCTCAGCATGCTCCCTGGAACTGCAGCATGCATGCATTTCCCTGCAAAAGCGCATCCCTCTCTGTCAGCAAAAGGAGATGCTGAAGCTCTCTGCTGAACGCTGAATTTCTGGCAGTACAGAACAATTCAGCTTCCAGCTGCTGCTGCACAGAGAATTAATCAGGGCTGAAGAACTGGAGCAGAGCAAGCCCCACAGCTTCCAAGAGGGTGGTTGCTTGTCACCCTGGTCATCTGTCCCCAGCTGACATGACACACAAGCTGCACAGGGGAAGCACAGAGTTTGCTTGCTGGTCTCTCCTGTGCTTTGAGTGAAAACACAGGGCGCAGCTTCATCCCTGTGATTTAGCTAAGTGGCTAGGTGTGGGAGGGGAGCACAGCTCTTCTCCAACAGTGTCTGGAGCTCAGCAGTGATAGCATTTGGCACAGAATGATTTTTCTTCTTGGCTGGACTTATTCCAGTGACAATTATCTCTTTCTCCTTTCCTTCCCCTGTGCTTGGAGAGTTTGCACCAAGAGAAGGAGACCCATTCTGCGCTGCCAGGGCAAGAAGTGCAAATTAGAAGCCAGCTTCCTGTGGAGTTCTAGAGAGGGAAATACCAGAGTCATGCAGCATTACAAACTAACACTTCCAGTTTGTCAAGTTTGAAAGTAATGGAAATTCTAGGAGCTTAAAGTGGTTCAGTTGGTAAAAAAAAAAAATGCGGAGACTACTAGCCCAAATAATTAATTTGATTCCCCCAAACAACTTGCTCTGAGTGGTGGTCTTCAGCCAAAATAAGTTTTTTTTATGTATGTGTTTGTTAGCAGACAAGCTTCTTGCTCTTGGAAGGGGAACAAATTATGAACTCAGGAATAAGCAAACAGTGGAAAGTAGGTCTGTGACTGAAAATGCTCTAGTCCTATCCGGTGACATTTTTGTTTTAACTGAAGCAGATGACCAGCCGGATGACAATAGCTGGCCCTATCTTCTTTCTCATTGCACCTTGGCACTAGTCCAAATGCCACTACAGCTGCATCCTCTCCCACTAATATAAGCAAGGGGCCAAAGTGCAGTTCTGACACGCTACCTGCCTTGCGCACAGCTAACTTGTGGGTACACCAAGACAGGGAAACATCTTGGGTTTTTTTTCCAGCCTGAGCATAAGGGTGAACTTCTCTGAGGAATAGCTCCTCTCCCCCAGTCATCCAGAGCTACAAGAAGAAGAGAGAGAAGGTGAAAGCCAGCCAACAGCTTTCCAATCTCAGACCAGTACAAGTTAGAGCAGCGAGGGAAGGCTACAGCTGAACTACGCAACTGTGAGTTACTGCAGAGCAAGTAAGCCTAGGCTGGGCTGCTCTGCTTCCCCATCCTTACTGGAGCCTTCCTGCATCAGTATGCTGGAGATCAATGTGCCAACTTTATTACCATTGTACGCTCCCCCATTTCTCCCCTTGTTTAATGGAAACGCTGGAGAAAAGTTCGCCAGAGACTCTCAAGGTTCCAGGATTGCTTTCAAAAGTAAGGCCTAGACTCAGCTTGACACTCTGGGGGAGTGGGATGCCACTCCTGCTCAGAGCTACGGGGTGGCAGTCCCACCGCTAGGAGACACAAGAGCAAGCTGCATGAGGGTGAGTTGAGGTGAACTGGCCTCTTCCAGTAGAAATATCCACAGAAGACCACGCACAAACATGCTACCCCTGCAGTCAGAACTTCTGTCCCACTGAGCAACACGGGCAGAGGGGTGGTAAGAACAGTAAGTAGGTGCTGTGGAAGCACAGGGATAGGTGCATTTCTGATATACACAGGAGAAGGGACGGTGAGATAAGTAGCTTGGACCAAGTGAAAAGAACGGGATCAAATCTGGAATATGACAAGAAAGAGAACCTTGTTAAACATCATGCTGTTCCTGAAAATCTCCAGCGGAACTAAAGTTCCTGTGCCTTTTGGGCTATGGAAAAGGTACCCAAGACAGGCCACGTATCACAGAACATTTGAAGTGGGACAGCAGAAAATTGCCAAGAATCCTGTTTTGAGTCTAGGACAGGACAGATAAAGGCATAGAGACCCAACACCACTCTCACATTACACAGGTAGGCTCAAACATAAGACTTCACTCAGCACCAACGTCAATTTAATTCTTCCCTCCTCAGGATAGGAACAGGGCAGATAGCCCTGGGGTTACATCAGCAAGCGGAAAGAGGGGTAAGGGACAACTGCGCTGGGAAATCCCAGCTAAACATGCAGGCAACAGAACCACTCTACTCAAGACAG
>NW_009259313.1:273469-278055 GCF_000687185.1 Egretta garzetta | reverse complement strand
AGCGTACTTCTTCTGAGTCACTGAGGTGCAGTCCACTCAGCTGCCCAAAACTGCAACCCAAAGGACAGGTCCAGGAAAACAAAACCAAATTTTCTTCCTGCTGTTCTGTCCAGTTCCTAAGAGGCAGCGGGTTATTATGGCCCTATGCAGCCCCGAAAGTAGTTAAGGAAGTAAGTCCAAGCCTGTGCAACTACAGGGTCAATGCAACGGCTTTGGCTGTTGTGTTCAGTACAGCATTGGAAACAACTGGAATGTCTCTGGCAACTCTCTGAAAGGGTGGCATGTTGGGTCCTTCCAATGTGTCCAGGATACCTGCAGGGAACAGAAAAATGGGGAGAGTGGCAAGAGTTAGTTCAGGTGCAGATGGCATATTCCTTCTTGCTTTTCTTTCTGGCCAGGTAGCGGCTGATGGTGGCAGGGCTCAAGACACATGAAGCACATGGAGGCGATGGGAGGAGACATCTAGCCCCCCAAAATGAACAGAAGTAAACACCTCCATCTAAACACCACAGGGTATGGATCAGAGCTTGTCCTTGGGGCAGGGAAACTGCATGTTCCCAAGAGGAACACAGATCCTTTCACTCTGAGGGTACCAGATCCAGTCCCCTGCCATCTGACCTGAATGCAGACATTGCCAGGGCTGCTGCTCTGCTGAGGCAGCTTCATAAAAATCCTCTCCCAACCTCATCCCAGCACAGACCAATTCTTTGCTTTCATCTGGAGATAGACTTGCAGACTCACATCAGGAGGTGCAGCTGGGGGTGCAACATGGAATTTTTGTCACTGCAACATGAACATAGTCCCTGCTTGGCAGGAAATACGTGTACCGACACAAGTGTCCTCCAGTTCCTGTCAGTGACCTTCTCAAGACTGATAATCAGTCTTAGAGATCCCTGAAGGATAAAATATACTCCAAGCAACTTTCTGTTTCATCTGCTGGGAAGTTGCACATCAGAGCTCAGAACCTTCACCATAAGAATGGATTCAGGAAAGAACAGTATTTACATCTAAAAGGACTCGTGTAATGCTGTGCTGTAACCCCAAATTATGCAGATTTCGCTATAATACCATGAACAGACAGACCTGGCTGCCTAAACTCAGAAAGGGCTCTTTTTTTTTTTTTTTTTTTTAAGGGGACCTGAATATGATATGTGTAGCCTGGTAAATGGCACTGACTGGGGAAGAGGCAGCTTCTGCTATCAGTGTTGTACAACACAAGATAAAAAAAGGTGTTACACAAAGAAGGAAAGAGACTTATGACACATTTCCTGATCAGAGAAAATCAACCTGACTTCAGCAAGATTCAGGAAGGAACCAGACATCTGCATGCAGGAACAGTCAGTGCTGTAATGCTTCACTCCTGGGGAAAGAATAAGCGTCCTGCCTCACAACTTAGGTCTTAAGTACTGCAAGTACTAAAACTCAGAGTACCCCACATCTACCTGCTGCCCTACTTCAACAGCTTCCTCTAATAAAGCTAGTGCTGGTCACTCTTGGGTTGCAAACCGGCACAGATGCCCTCAGGTCAGATCCAAACTGTCCATCCCTTCACTCAGAGAGAACAAAAGGCAGGTCCTCTTCCCCCAGATCTATCAGGATGTGTCTTCGTATCTCCCTTGCTTACCTTCTACCACCTTGTGATAAGCAAAGTGCAGATAGAGGAGGAAAAGCATATGCAGAGCAGCAAGGGTCCCACATAGGATGAGCCGCTGGGTATGCCCCACGGTGCGCGACACCAACACAGCAACCTAGGAGAGAGGTGGAAATCAGAGACAAGGCCTCTGGCATTGCCGTCAGGAGCACACAGGAGGATGTTCCAAGTAGCAAGAGCCAGTGGGAACACTGCTCAGAGCCTTTTTTTCAGTTTGCATCACCAAATTTAGAGTAATCTGATTTTGTTTCACGTAGGTGAACCTTGGCCAGTCTTGTCAAGAGTTCAGGATGCTCAGGCGTGGCTCTCCATGGCAGCAGGGGCTGTAAGGGAGCAAACCTCCTGCAGCTGTTTGAATGCATGAGGATATTAAGCCAGGTGTCACCTCCATACCCCAGTGGCCAAATGACTCAGGAACATCAAGCTGTTCTTCTCAGCAGCCTGACTGGCTGAATGAACTGCCTGGCCCAAGGAATAGAAAGCAAACAACACTTCCCTCCCTTTTTTTGTCCCCAGAAGAGGAGGGCCCCAGGCTGCCTGTCCCTTACCATTCGTAGTGTAGACAGTCCACCAACACCCAACCAGAAGACATAGAAGAGGGAATGGAAGTGGATATTATAGGTGACAAAGAGAGTGATGCAGTGTCCAAAGAGGCCATAGCCCTGACAAAACAAAAACATCCATGTTACAAGCATCAGTCCCACACAACGGGCCGTTGATTAAAAGCATCGGCAGCCTATTCCTGCAATGCTCCACCAAAGCAAAGCTTCACAAACCACTCATTCAATGCCAAAGAGTCAACCAGCACAATAATTTTAATAGCAGCTCACACCCGGATAATCTGTCTGAAGGATTCACAGGGATGTCAGAGACTGCAAGAACTTGGGAAACAGAGGAAAGAGCCTCCAATTCCAGAGAAATTAGAATCGCCTGTTTTTCTACCAACAGGCTCTCAGATCAGGAAGTGCAAAGCAGGAGACCTGCACAAAGGAACTGCCTCTTTGTGCTATCGCCATGCCTGGGATGGGGCAGGTCAGAATAGCAGCCTGGAATTCCAGGTCGTCTCTGTGCAGTCACCTGGGACCACCGATTTACAAGGACTTTTCCCATACTCTGGGAAGAGCTCACAGGCCACCCTCGTGCTGGAACACCACGCAGCCAACCCACACCTTGGGGCATCCCCGTCTGTACATACCAACAGCGACAGCATCTGCACCATTGTGATCTGGGCGTTGCACAGATATGCCAGGAAATAGATGAAAGAGGAGACGCCCAACCAGTAACCGAAGCAGGTGCCAATAGCTGTGCCCATCAGCGTGCCTTCCCTCTGCGGAGACAGTGTCAGGATGAGGAGGACTCAAAGAAGCTGCCCATCAGCGTGCCTTCCCTCTGCGGAGACAGCGTCAGGATGAGGACTCAAAGAAGTGATGAGGAATGTCTGGACAGTGCTTTTAGTCACACAGTTTAGCTTTAGGTATTCCTGCGAGGAGCAGGGAGTTGGACTCTATGATCCTTATGGGTCCTTTCCAACTCAAGAAATTATACGATTCCAAGTGATCTGCCAGCACCCAAATCCCACTGCAGAGAGTTCCCAGAGCCTTTCTAGGCATTAGCAAATAGCTGACAAACAGCACCCAGGGTGGCACGTGACTGGCACCCTAGCTCTTCCAGCGGCAGAGCATCAAGATTTCCTCATGCATCCTTCCTCCCATCCCCAAACCAACAGGCTCTTCCTCAAATAAATCTGCTCTTCAGCAAGATGCTGTTCAGTCATGCAAGAGGTTTCCTCTCTAGTGTCATTATGGCAATCCAGAGCCCAGTCAAATCACAACTTATCACTGAGACTCGACGTACAATGATGGTGTCCGAGGTCTTCATCCCATGCAAAAGGATGGCCACCAGTGTGAAAACCAGCATGAGGGGTCCATAAAGCTCACCTGCAATCTTCTACAGGAGGAGACAGATCAGGGAAGGTTTGGTTAGTGCTGCTGAATCCCAGGCTCCCCACCTCAAGCGATTCGAGAAGTGCCTTGGATGAAGTTTATCACCTGTCTGCCTGAGAAGTAACAGCAAGGCCACTGCTGACAGGAGCCAGGCAGAATAGGTTGTGTGATGAGGAGTGTGGGATGTGTGAAACCTAGAGGGCTAGAGCTGTACCAGTACTAAAGGTAGCAGATCGGGGTTTGGAACAACCACAAGAAAGGGTTTACTGGTATTTTCAGAGAGATGAAAACCTAACAAACTCAAGTCCTCAATAACATGGACTACTTTAGTTTTAAAAGGTGTCTGTGGGATGGTCACTTGGCCATGGGGTCAACTCACCTGTGGGAAATTAATCATCTTCACAGGAATCATGGACTCCAGCAGTCTGCATCACAGCCAAGCAGGGAACGACATCAGGAGCAGGGAGGACAAGAGCATGGTTAACAAAATTGTTCAAAAGTAAAAGACCCAATACACCCATTACCAATGTTTTTGGCTGTGGTCACAGGCCTTGGGGGACAGAAGTTCCTTCTAAAGGGTCACATAAGGTAACTAAAGGGGAAGCACCTTACTGTCACTGGGTTAACTTTGCTGAGGAGGGGTTTCAATGAAAACATTTAGGGATTCACTCAGGGGTAAGAGATCATTGACACAACAGCAGGAAGGAAGGGCACCTTTCTTCATCCAGCCTCACAAAATTTTGCCCTTTTGGATATGGCTGTGTTTGCAAACCCAAGAGAAGCCACGTAACGCACCTGAGTAGTAAAAGGTTGAAGATACCCGAAGCCCTTTTTCCTGCCCTTGAGCAGCAATGTGGGGTGACAGTGCTGCCAGCCCACCTGGGGGACCTCATGGGGGGACACTGGGACACAGCACAGCGTCTTTCCCCACATCTGAGCCTTACTGCCAGGCTGCCCACCCCAGCTTGCTCGCTCTGGGGGGCAGACAGCCT
>NW_009259313.1:260596-272129 GCF_000687185.1 Egretta garzetta | reverse complement strand
CGCACATGGTGGGCCTCGCCGCCGCCATCGCCAACGCCTTCCGCAGGATCCTGCTGGCCGAGGTACCGGCGGGGGAACGGTTGGGGAAGGCCTGGGGGTGCCGGCCTGGGAGCGGGGCGGGATTTGAGTGATGGGGAGCGGGGAGGGCCCTGCCTCGCGTCGGCCCTTGCAGGCGGCTTCTGGGTTTGGAAGAGAAGCGCAAATTCATTCTGCATGCGTGCTGGGAACCCAGAGAGAGTTGGGGCCTTAACAGCGCAAGTGATAGCGCTTCTTGCTTAAGGGTGCTGTCTGTAATGTCTGTGGATCAGCCTGCCCATCACCTCTTGTGATCATTTGTTTAAAAAACAAACGGGGAAGGGGGTATATTGGATGTAAGGGTATATTGGGTAGCCTGGTTTGGCAGAAATGCTGCTGAAAAGAGTCTGCAGGGCAATTGGGAGAGAAGGGACACCAGCTGGATATTTTGTTGGCGTATAGTTCAATTGTCATCTTACGCTGACTTTATCTCTTGTCTTCCTGAGGTGCCAACGATGGCTGTAGAGAAAGTCTTTGTGTACAACAACACATCCATTGTGCAGGATGAAATTCTGGCTCATCGCTTGGGCCTCATCCCTATCCGAGCTGACCCTCGACTCTTTGAATATAGAAACCAAGGTGAGAGGTGTGGATTAACTAGAAATGTTGAAGGTTTCCCCCAAAGCAGGAAATCAGGGGCACATAAACTGAGCAGAAGTGTGATTCCATAGAGGCTCACACTGTTCTCCCCTTCCCAGGAGATGAAGAAGGCACAGAAATTGATACTCTGCAGTTCCAACTGAAAATAAAATGCAGCCGAAACCCTCAGGCAGCCAAGGAATCATCTGATCCTAATGAACTATATTTCAATCACAAAGGTGAGATCTCTCCTAAAAATAGGTGATGGTTTTTTTCTTTTTTGGTCTTGGGAGACAGGATTTGGTCTGTTCTCTCAGCCCTGTGAGCAGAGAGAGCCAATTCGCTCATTCTGCTAAACTTACTTTTTGCCATCTCCAGTCCCATACGGGTCAGCAACCTGTTTTGAGACAGCAGCTGGCTGATGCTTGTGGCTTCTCTTCACAGTGTACAGTAAACATATGACGTGGGTGCCCTTGGGGAATCAGACAGACCTCTTTCCAGATGCTGACTTCCGACCCGTTCACGATGACATCCTCATTGCACTGTTGCGACCTGGGCAGGAAATAGATGTGCTTATGCACTGTGTCAAGGGTATAGGTGAGTTGTGGGTCCTGGGGCAGCAGGAGGGGGAGGAGTGTGAGTGGACTAGGGCACAGCTGTGTGAAGGGGAGGGGTGGAGAACTGGCTTTCCCCCTGGAACTTTAGGCCCCATCATTTCCTGAGGCCTGCCCTCATCTTTGACTCTTGACTCTTTGTGCAGGTAAAGATCATGCCAAGTTTTCTCCTGTGGCCACGGCTAGTTACCGACTGCTTCCTGACATTACTCTCCTGCAGCCTATAGAGGATGAGGCAGCTGAAATGTTGCAGAAGTGCTTTTCCCCTGGAGTCATTGAGATCCAGAACATCAAGGGTACTTTTTTCCTGCTCTAAAGTGCCTTTTTCCTTACAAGCCTTAGCAGAGACTGATTAGAGACTAGAGCTAAACCTGTGTTGTGATGTTGTCTTGCCGATCAGCAACCGTTCATGCTGTTCTGAGCTTGGCTTTATGGATGAGTGGCTGTCATGTGCAGATACGTTGGGTGATGAACTGGGATCCCCCTGAAATGCTAAGGCATGGGGTGTCTGTCTGCAGAGCTGCCAGCTGTGCAGATACGTTGGGTGATGAACTGGGATCCCCGTGAAATGCTAAGGCGTGGGGTGTCTGTCTGCAGAGCTGCCAGCTGCAGCTTCCAGTACGGTTGAGTTGTCTATAAGACTGGGTAGCGAGCTTGCTACCCAGCAGCTGAGCATGGGGAATACTTCTTGTGCCCTGCCCTGCAAGCTTTGTTTTTGGCTTGGAACTGTTCAAGGACAGTTCTGTCAGGTTGGGGTTTCATGTTGGGGATATGCTAATTCTTTGTATTTGTGGCTTTGCTGCCTTTGCTGATGGGGGAGTGTATGTCTGAGGGGTAAGCACCTGCCATGACCACAAAGCACCCATCTGCTACAGGCGCCTGTCTTGTTTCCTCTTTTTTCCTTTAGGAAAAAAGGTAGCAAGAGTAGCCAATGCACGGTTGGACACATTCAGCAGAGAAGTTTTCCGCCATGAGGGACTGAAAAACCTTGTGCGCCTGGCAAGAGTGCGAAACCATTACATCTGTAAGTGCCCCGTTTTCTACGGAATGTAGAGCCCTGCTGTGGTTTGTGCAAACAAGCAGAGACTGGCCAGTGTGTATAACTGGGTGTGTGCCTTCCCCTTCCCCCCCACATCATGAGCCTTCATACACAGGCCAGTGGGTAACTACTGAGGTTGTGGTTTGGTGTTGCTTTGGGACTGAATGTGTTTGTGCTTCCTGCTGGCAAATGTAACCTCTTCGGGTGCGAAGGTCTGGTTTATCAGAAGTGCGGTGCGAGGCAAGACGAGGGACAGGGATGCTGGAGCCAGGCGTAGGCTGAAGCTGCGTGGTGGCTGTTATTGACTTGTGTCTCTGTGCAGTTTCAGTGGAGTCGACGGGTATCTTGCCTCCAGATGTGCTGGTGAGCGAAGCCATCAAGATTCTGATGGGAAAGTGTCAGCGCTTCCTGAATGAGCTGGACTCTGTGCCTATGGAGTGACCAGGTGGTAGCTGGGAAGCGTATCCCTGCGCTGCTCCTCTGGGCTTCCTGCACCTGCCTGCAGGAGTGATTCCTCTTCTGTAGGCAAGAGGTTTGAGATGGGCTTGGTAAGAGTCCTAGGACCATCTCTCTGAATGTTTTCTGTTGGTAATGGGCCTCAGTGAGGCGATGCACTAAAATAAAGGCTTTTCTTTACAGCTGTCTCCTTCTGTGCTGTTCACAATTGTGAGACTGTAACACATGGAGAAGAAAGTGGCAGCAGGTCTAATGATGAGCAATAGCATTTATTTTAGATTGCGTACAGTATGTGAAAAGGACTGATACGGCAGTGTAGTAAAGCACTTCACAGCAGGTCAGTGAGATTTAACAAGTGTCTCAAACCAGCTCCAGGGTAGATAATGTGGTAGATAAAAGGCTGGAGCACCTCTCCTGTAAGGAAAGGCTGAGAGAGTTGGGGTTGTTCAGCCTGGAGGAGAAGGCTCCAGGGAAACTTTATTGGTGCCTTTCAATATATAAAGAGGGCATGGAGAAAGACTTTTTACCAGGGTCTGTTGTGGCACAACAAGGGCCAACGGTTTTAAACTAAAACAAGGTAGACTTAGATTGACCATAAGCTATTTTTTTATGATGAAGGTGGTGGTGAGATGCTGGAACAGGCTGCCTAGCGAGGTTGTGGGCACATCATCCCTGGAACTGTTGGTCATGTTGTACAGGGCTTCGAGCAACCTGACCTAGTGAAAGATGTCCCTGCCTGCAGCTGGGAGGGGAGGTTGGACTAGATGGGTTTTAAAGGGCCCTTGCAGCCCAAACCATTCTATGATATAGTACTGGGCTTCTCTGTGCAAAGGTGGGGTTTAAAAACATGGTCTGTAAGGACTGACTGTCCCTTCTTAAATAGCTCAAGGCAAGGCATTTCTCCCCAGGTGTTAGATTTGACTACTCTGTTCTCCCTTTTCAGTGACTGAACATACTTCAGGCTGACCTTGAAGCAGAACTGGATGGTGGAGGGCAAGCGCCAAAGGCCTGTGTCCACCCAGGGAAGCCTGGGAGAACTTGCAAGTTAGTGTCAGTGGTGAGCACTGCTGTTAGCCAGCACCGGGTTGGTCTTGGCTTATGGAAGTCTCTCTTGACAAGCTGATGAAGGAACTGGAACTTCAGAGAATGGCTGGGGGTACTGCTGTGTCCCAGTTGCTTAAGTCAATCCTCACTACAGTGCTGGAATTTAGAGCAAAACATGCTTTTTCTCTACCTGTTGCACTGGGCTATAGTTACTTAGACTGTGAACATCCTTTAGGTGTTAATCCCATTTGAAAAGTAGTGATTTCTAGCTGGATCCTTTCAGTTTAAACAAGCTGAAGCAGCTTCTGTGCTGAGCTGGATTACAGCTGGGCCTTGGGAAAAGGTTTTGTAACAAAAACTTTTGTTGATGTTGCTCAGGCCCACCTCTTTGAGGGCTTCTATTTTTATTGTGAGAGAGACCTTTCATGCAACCTCCGTCAGGTGAGGGGAGAGGAAAGGCAATCGCTACATCACCTTCCCATGTTACTGAAGAGGTGAGCTGAGAGAGTTATGGCTAACCTCCCGTACAATCCCGAGACATTGTGCCTCCCAGCAGTAGCCAGGGGTGGGCTCAGAGGCTACTTTAGTAGCACATGCACCTTCCTGTGCTATTGCTTCATATATTTCCCAAACTGCTCATGGGACGTGCCCTGGAGTAGCCACGCCAAAGGGTTTTGCTTCAAGCTGTAAACTGGGACCTAGTGGCTGTTGTGGAATTAATATAAACCAGCTGCGAGTGACATATAAATACCTCAAAGTGCAATTTTCCCCATGCCTTCTAATTTAATGACGTAGTCTGGAATGGTTCATCCCCTCCCTCATAAATGTATGTTGACTACCAGAAAAGGTGCTCCCTTTTTGGTAGCTGGAATAAAGAGCGCTGAACAATCCTTAGGAAGGCAGTCTGGGCAGAGCAGAGGCCACAGATCTTTCTTACTGAAATAGGTAAAAGAATAAGAATGAAGCCACGACACCATATGTATGAAACTGGAATAGCTTTACTGACATTCAGAGGTGTAACACAACCAGTTCAGAGACAGCTTCGGATTTAAACATTCCTACAAAAAAGGTTCTAAAAACCATTTAAAAAAAACCCCTTGTGTCTAGCATGAAGTCACAGAATGTTAAAAATATCACAACACAATAAATACACCCAGCCTTTGCTAGAGCCAGGAGCCACATTAGCTCAGAGGTTAAAAAAGTTTGAGGCCAGGAGGAAAGTGGAGGGTGCTGGTGGAACAGCAGGGGCAGGAGGGCAACTGGATTCCCACAGCACGAGCTTCCTTTCTGCACTCCCACCCTTCTCACACCCAGCTTTTCTGTCCAATCTGTCCAAGTGGAGACACCACCTTCACCACCCACCAGTTTATTCCTTGTTCTGTCTCCTGGATGGCAAAACTGCCAGCTAGCTCCAGACAGACCCTCCCAGCTCCTGTGCTAACACTAGGATAGATCAAGTGAACCATCTGTCATGTCAGAACCACCAGCTTGGCAGACTGGAGTGGTTCGATAGAGTCCCACCTCATCTAAAAACCAGTTTCTGACCTGGCTCCCCCCCTGTAAACTGCAGTATAAACCCCACCCCTCCTGCCCCACCACACAATTCTCCAAGAAGTACCAGACTGGGTAAAAACATGGGCTACTGTCCCCTCCACAGCAACAGGGTGAGGAGATCCCTTTTGGTTTGCAGGTGCTTCAGATATTGGTCCAGATTTTGCGTACCCTGCACTGGCCACGTTCTAGTCTACAGGGCATGGTAAAAAGAAAGTAATAATAATAAAAAACTCTGTCTTGTTCCCCCAAGAGATGTCAAAGAAAGGCAGGCGCAAAGTAAAAGCCTTCCCTTTGGCTCTGGGTAGAACAAGCTGTATGATCACATATATACACATCTATATGTATATATATGTATGACAGCATCTGCCTCCTTCTAGAGAGCAGCTGCACCTTAGAAAGGCTGACCTCGAGGGAGACCCTAGAGCACTGCTAGGCTTCCTGGCACCTAGCCCTCAGCCCAAGGCTCAGCACCCTGGAGGGAAACGGATTCATCAGAACACCAGTCCGCTGGGGACAAGTGCTGATAGGCATGACAGGAGTGTCTGATGTGTTCCCTACGAAGGCCAGCTACTAGCACCCAGAGGAAGATTGGGGTAGCCCCTTTTCACATGGCGCACTACTCTGCCTTTTGCATTAACCCTAAACCCCAAGGGATGAAGAAGTGGAGCAAGAGTGACCCAAGGCTACAGGATGACCAGGCTTTGCCTAACGGAGTCTATGGGCTCAGCTCCTACCTTGCAGAGCAGCAGAGGTCTGAAGATGCTCATCCAATGGAGGGGAGGGGAAGGAATCAGGGAAAGCTTAATAGACTGGTTCAAATGCCACCGCAGGCCCCATCCCGCTATAGAAAGGAGAATGGGACAGGACCCATAAGGGGCTTTATTCAGATGAACGCTTGTGGAGGCAATGACAAGGAGAATCTAATGTGCTTACTATGAGAGACAAATATAAGGTAGGGGAGGAGAGAGTTGCAGCATCCCAGGCTCAGGGCTCAAAGAGTGCAGTGAGGCCCTCTCCATCCTCATTTTCTAGCACATCCGTCTCCAATGATGGCTTCACCTTTTTGAAGAGAGATGGGAGGTTCCGGATATGAACCTCCTTGCGGAACTGCTCCCCGAGGGGCTTCTGCAGAGGATAGACAGGCAGGCGCCAGCCATTACTGCCCTCATAGCCCCACTCAACTCGAGGGCAGCCCACTTGCAGATCAGAGGCAGACCCCAGATTCTGAGCAATCCCTAGGCCCCAACCCCATGCTTGTTTTTTGGGGAATCTCAGGCCTGGTCCTCCCCAAGTGCCAGGGCACTGAGGTAACCACCAGTGTGTCAGCTCCCCGGCTTTTAATTCAATGCCAGACTCCAATGCCATCGTCCTCACAAAAGCCCAGCACCCACCTAGCAGCTTCGTTCTAACATTTTAATGCCCTGTTCACCCGGGCACCCTTGTGCAAGGTACCCCCCACCTCTCAGTGGGAAGTCACTGCTGGAGGGGCTGCTCAGTCTGTGCTGCCATCCCCACCCTACCTCCAGGTTGAAGAGAGACAGAACAAACACCGAGAACAACGCTGCAACAGCTTCCTGGCTGGGAAGGGGGGTGCTTGGGGAGAGGCAGGTAGGCTGGCTGCCCTGTCACTTCTGCAGGGTATGGGCATGAAATGAAACAGGTTCATTTTCCTCCAGGATATCACTTACCCCAATGCAACCTGTGATGAGGCGCTTGAAATGATCCTTCCGGCGCTTGTCTGCCACCTTCTGCAGTGTTGGGTTGAGAAGCTTTGAATCAAACTGCTCCAAAGAGTCCCTCTGGATGTCTGGGATCTGCTCCATCACTGCCTTCAGCTCAGCGTAGCGAGGGCGCTGCAGGGAGGAGTACAGTTAACACAGCTCAGCTAGAAGAGCCAGCCCTGCCCTTCTTGGAGGGCCATTAGCACCTCTGCCCCTACCCAAGCGGGCATGGGATGAGTTTTCCGCCATTCCCCAGCCAAGCTGGCATCTGGATAATCATAGAATCATAGAATAGAGTAATAGAATCACTTTGGTTGGAAAAGACCTTTAATATCATTGAGTCCAACCTTTAACCTAACCCTGCCATCCCACCACTAAACCCTGTCCCTCAGCACCTCATCTATCCTTCTTTTAAATACCTCCAGGGATGGGAACTTGATCCCCTCCCTGGGCAGCCCATTCCAGAGCCTGACAACCCTTTCGGTGAAGAAGTTTTTCCTAATGTCCAACCTAAACCTGCCCTGGCGTAGCTTCAAACCATTCCCCCTCGTCCTATCATCTGTTCCCAGGGAGAAGAGGCCGACCCCCACCTCCCTACAGCCTCCTGTCAGGCAGTTGTAGAGGGCGATCAGGTCTCCCCTCAGCCTGCTCTTCACAGAATAAAGAGCAGAGTTTCTCACCAAGGCCTCGTAGATCTGGAAAGCCAGGTGGACAAGCGCTGCCATGCAGCCATCGTGCTGCCCGTGTGTCTGTAAGCCCTTCAGCACACTTGTGAAAAACCAGGACACAGCATCGGGGAGGAGGTTTCCTGGAAGAACCTGCGGAAGAGGCACTGTCAGCAGGGAAGCAGGACACTGATAACATGGCTGCCTTTCCGCAGCAGCTTTGTCCTCCCAAGGGAGAAGGTGCCCAGGGGTGAAGCAGCCATGCTCCTCTACATTTAGAGGTTCCTCTCCCAACCCTGCCAGAACTAATCCCTTCTTCATCCCAGAGGTACCTGTTTGAGCAGCGGCCAGCAAAGCTGTGTTGTGGTTCTTTGGCAGGACAAGGTGTCCTTCCAGGAGAGGGATGTGTAGGCAGTGATCAGCAGCGCAGTGCAAACATCCTGAAAAGGAGTCAAGAGAGGGAAACCAGTCAGAGGAATGATTTCCCACCTCCAGGGTTCAAACCTGAAGGCAGCCAAGAAGCAATCTAGGGACTCTGCAGGAGCTCCTTGGGGCTATCTTCTGAGAATCCCACGTGTTGATGCTGCTCCAGCTGAAGGTGCTCAAAGGCACCCAGTGTGCACCATCACAGCCATGAGGAACCAATGTCAAGCAAACCTGCTCCCTTCATCTCCCCTGGCAAGACCCTGGAGCGCTCATGGACTCCCATCAACTGCTACTCTCAAGTCACTGCAAAAGCTTCTGAGGTGTCCACAGGAGAGGAGGAATACAGCGGTATTGGGATGAAGATGCTCTGCACAGTGGGTTGTGTTAACACTTTGGCTCCTGTGCCAGCTCTGGCAGAATTTACAGAAAAAGAGCTGCTGGGTGAAGTTCTTCCTCATGAAGGCTGGAGTCCAGGATGGAGGCAGAGCCAGAGAGCAGCCTGGGGGCTGAACGCCCAGGGTCTCGCCCGCAGAAGGGCTGAAACTCTGCAGCTGCATGTTATACTGGATCTCAACCCCCATTTGCTTTGTGGCTTCTGCAACCATTAACAAGGCCCTTAAACACGTATATTCCCGAGAGAAGATTCTCACACTGGGGAATGCTCCAGCAGCCTAGATCTCTGGCTGCACCACAGACAAGCATGACAGAGTACAGAGGAAGGATGGTGGAAGTCAGAGCATGCGCTCTTACCTCCTGCTTCATCAGACACTTGCCGAGCTCGGTGAGCTCTGCGCTCGTAGGGGGAGTCACCTCCGTGGCCATCGCCTCATCATCTGCAGAGCAGAGAAAAGGCAGCGCTGTGAACAGGGCCTCCCGAGGATTGACGAAGACACAGGGAGGCACAGTGACAACTAAGCTGGGAAGCGGGGGACAGCACACAGAACCGGTCTACTGGCACAGCTTGCCAGAACACCTCTCCCTTGTGGGGCAGGAAGGGCACCCAACTAGCTACCTCCAGCTCTTGTGAAGACTGTGCAACATCCCCCTCTTCTCCTCAGCCCTCTTCTTGGTACCTGAAGAATCAGCTGCTCCAACGTGCTACCTGTGAACCCTACAGCACATTTGTTCCTAGGCTAGACCAGGTTTTTCTGTGCCCTCCAGACACACTGGGCAGGACAGAGCTAAAGGCTCCTTACCAAACCTATGGCCTCACACAGAACTTCCAGCAACAGGCCAGCCTCTCCCTCAAGAAACGCATGAAGAAAAGGGAAAAGTGCTTGCACACACCAAGGGAAGAAAAGGCAAACATGGGTGTTAACTCACCATCTCCGTCTACAGCAGCAGTAGTGTTATGCTCAACGCCTTTCTTAGAAACACAGCAAACAGCTGCAAAAACAGTTGCAGGTCAGAGGAGCAGAAAAGGGAAGATGCTACTTCAGAACATGCAGAGATTATCCTACAGACTCTGATGGGCTCAGAGCTGCTTCAGGCTCTCCCAGCTCTTACACAGTATCTGAAGAATCTGAAAGCCCAGTATAAAAGCCAAATACGGCACTACCTGGAAGGCTGAAACACCCCACCCACAGCACCCTCCCACAGTGGAACCTGCTGCACAGTGGCCACTTCAAACTACTGAGAACCAGGAACGTGCAAAACCATTTGAAGCCTATGACCTGAGGAAGAGCAGTCTCTTAGGGCAACGAGGCAGATCAAGAAAGCAGATTTAAGGTTGAGGACCTGTAATCTCTATGCAGAGTCAATTTTCCCAGCCTCTCTGCTCAGAGCCACATTGGCAAAAACAGAATATTGGAGAAAGGGATCACAAAGGAGATTGCCTGGGGGGAGGGACTCTTCCCTTCTGTCTGTCTGGAGACATGGCAATTGCCAGCAACAAAACTGCTCTACGCTCAGGTTGTTCACAAATCAATGTCCCGCACTGGGTTCCAGGGCACAGAAAGGGAGAACCCAGATTCCAAAGGAGGACTGGACTCCTACAGGGACAGTGCCAAAATCATGAAGCCCTAAAAGAAAGAAAGAATAAAAAAACTGTCTTCTGAAGGTTTTTAATTGACCTCTTATGGTCTCACACTTAGCTTCTAAGGATTATATTAAATACTACTGGCCATTATAATTAAGTTTTATTGCTATTGGAAATTGCTATTGTCTTCTCCAGGGCAAACTTCCCAAATATCCTGGGGGAACCTAGCTTGATTTCACTTACTGATGAGATCCATGACTTCTCGGGTCAGCAGCCTGACCAGCTGTTCCTCAAGCATCTCCTGAGACTCAGGGTTGTCATCTGCAGCATCATCCTCACTGAGGAGAACAGGTTTTAGCGTGAAAGGAGTCAATGTCTTCCCACCAGTATTCCCACTGCCCAAGCGCAGGGAGTCACCATCAGGGTAACCACAAGGTTTTCCAGCCCTCTGCTGGCAGGGCCGTTCCTTGGGCAAAGGGCCAAAGCTCCATCCCACTTCCCACTTCCCCCTTTCAGTACTCCTGTCAATGGATGAAAGCTTACCAGAGCATGCTTCGCTGGTTGATCACCTGCCATTTCTGAGACAACCTCTGTTAAAGACAAAAGGGAAGATTCAGTACCTTCCTGAGGAGCCATGCTGGACACAACGCAGAGAGGCCCAAGCAATAGCTGCTGACAGAAGCACAAGAGCTTTAAACACAGCTCTCACGCCAAGTCCCATTTTGAACGGGACAAGAACTGCTACCAACTGTGCTGAAGAGGCTGTGGCTTTGCTGGCTGTAGGAATTTGAGTGAGCTGTCGGGAGAATGAGGGGACATAGGCAAAAAAACACCCACAAAAATTCTCAGGGCTGAAGGTTGAGGAACTGACGTCCACAGGTTTGATTTCACAGTAAGGGGTGCTTTGCAACAGCCAGGGTTCAACGCACCTCAAAAGCTCCCCTAAAACAGCATCAAAATCATTAAGCATCAAGGCTCTGCCCTTGTCTCTGCTGCCTTTGGAGTGACAGATGTTCTCACACGTTGCTGCCAGCTGCTACAAGGAATCTGGGCTGCCAAGGAACAGGCATCAAGCAAGCTGTTTTCTTACCATGTGCAGATAGGTAAAGAGTGGTCCCAGCATGGGGCAGACAAGGGTTTCGTAGTATTCTGAAGGGCAGGAGAGTACCAAGGGCTTCACAAACACACCTGCACGGACCAGTTAAGGAAGAGACACAGAGCATATGGCCAGCTGCTAGGGAGACTGCAGCGTACTGCCCAAACCAGCCCACCCCATTGGGAGGCCGAGTGACAGACACCTCGAAGCCCATCTTCTCACAGCCCTGAATGAACGAGTTGGCATCTCTACAGGGCATGAGCATGAGGTATTCGGCCTCTTTCCG
>NW_009259313.1:252099-260552 GCF_000687185.1 Egretta garzetta | reverse complement strand
CACTTCAGCTGAGAAAGCTGAGGGTGCTTAGTGCCCATTTCCTAGCTGTGAGATTGAATGTCCAACCCTGGAAAGTGGGCTGGGAACCCCAGATGGTCTCCCACACAAGCACAAAGTCTAGTCAAACACCCTACTGCCAAGCTCCTACACTACCCAAGCCCCTTGCCCCCCAGAAGGCACTACCCACCTCTCATGGTGCCTCCAGGACCACCCAAATCCTTTGCATTTATTCTCTCTGACCCCATGTACTGCTGCTTCTGCTCATGCCCCCCCTGGCTCACACTTTATCCACACCAGGTGTATCCCTGTTTGTTTACGCCCTCAATCACCCTTCTTTGGCTTGGCCACGCTGAAAACAATGCTAGGAAGCCACCAGGTTTTCTATTTATGTGCTCAAACTCTCCCTAACTGGCCTGAGACAGTGACGGAAGGATACGGAGCATGGGACGCAGTCTGTAATCGGGAATGTTGTTGAGGTTGATGAAAGCTGAGCTGAGGAGCTGGGTGGCAAGACCCTCAACGGTGTAGAAATCCTGTTGCATGGAGGGGCCTGCATTTCCCAGGATGTGGAAACTTCAACAAAAACCAAGTTAGTTGTAACTCTGCTAGATAACAGCTACCATGCCTCTGGCCTGCAAAGGCTGCAGCGACTATCATCTTGAGATTAGATAGTTGCGGTGTTCTTAAACAAATACTATAAAGGAATTTTAGCATGGTATCTCTTTTTTTTCTGGGATACCTGCAGAGGGATAATGAATTAAGCATTTAAGCACTAAAATGCACTTCCAAGTGCTGATGTATCCTAGCACACAATTAAAAGTGGCAGAGACACAAACTAGGTCAGGATATCAGATAAGTGCTCCAATCCGACTACTTAACTGCAAAAGAGGTAAAAGCAGATCCACATTTTGAGGTATTTTTTCCAGTGACTGTGTTCCACATGTATGTAGTAGGTTACAACCACTGAGCGTAGTGCACCACTGCAACTCATATTTGGATATTATAGGATACAGTTCACATGAAAAGTAACTCTACAAGAAGTCAGCACCCAGCAATAGCCAATTGCTCCAGTCGTGCAATGTTGGATTGTGTGGGGGATATCTGGTGCTCTTACCAGTTGTCGTAGAGGGTACAAAAGAAGCCCTGCATCCTTTCTAAGACCGTTTTGTAAACAGGAGAGTCATAAAGCTCCAGCAGAGGCTGAGGGAGACCTGTGGGAAAGAATAAGATTCAGCTGTATTAATGAGAGAGAGCACACTGCACCTTCAGAATGTGCTGGGCAGGCCCCAGCCAGCTTGACGGCAGTGAGGGAACTGCTTGCCAACAGGCAGCCAAATGGGAAGAGGTGCAGCAACCCTGGGGCAGAACCTCCCATCAGAGGTCAGTCAAGTTCAGGTCGGTTGTACCCACAGCAGAGGTGTTCCCGCTGAGGTTGTTACAGGCCCCTCATCTCTCCAAAGCAAAACTTACTGGAGCTATCAGAACCCAGTCAGAAGCAAAGCTGACAGTTCTGCAGCTCCTCCATTAGCCCAGCCCTTCAGGTTTGTATTCATCTCTGTTGGGACACAAGCTACTGCTGAATTATGATATTAAAAAGTTTAGAGCAGAGATCAAGGCCCTAATGCTTTATGTGCAGTGGTTCCCAGACAGGGAGTTTACAGGTCTCAGAAAACAGGTAAAGGAAGCATCTCCTCATTTTACAGATAGGAAATGGAGAGAAGACAGACAAAGCAATTCCCTGAAATATTTCATTGTCTGTCAGAACCTGAAATTAACCCCCAATTTCCAGAGTCATGGTCCATGCTTAATCCAGAAGGCCACCCGCTTCTGCTTGGCTGGAAAGGCTTCTGTTCACAAGCTCAAACCTGTTTTAAGACAGTTCCAAAAGCCTCTTTCTAATACACTGCCCTGAAACAAATGACAAGGCCGTACTGCAGCACTTGGCTCTTGCCCTCCAGGACAGGTCTCTGCATCAGCACTCAGGGATCCTGCTGAGCACTAATTCTGCTCAAAGGCAGCCAGTTACAACACCCCCAGTCTCTCCAGCCTGAAATGACTTGTTGCAGAGACCACCATCCAGCTGGGATAAGCAGTTTAGTAGGGTACTTTTCATTTCATGCAGAAGAAACCAATTTGTCTGAGACCAATAACTTATTTAACTTCTTCATTTCAGCAGGTTCAAATTCACAGAGCTGTGAATACTATGAGGAAGCTGGCTCTCCAACCTGTCTTCACTTCCACTGCTATTGATGGACCACTACCTCAAATACCTCTGAGAGAAAGAACCTGCCCACACATTCCTCCTGAAGAGAAGCCTCTTACCTAGGATGGCATTCTTCTCCACCTCCAGCATGTCTAAGGCCTTTGCAAACGTTTCCCCCAGCCTAGCCACCATCTCTGGCATGTAGAGATTGTTGTGAGTCCTGAAACAGAAGAGCACTTGGTTTATACTCATGTGGGTCAACCCCTTTTGCCCTTGACAGTGGGATCCTCTCCTTCAGCTTGTGAACAGCTCCTCTGAGGCAGATGATGAGGAAGGTGAGACCAAGCACGTGTGCATGGGATCCCCCTTCCCCACCTGCAAAAATATTGGGGAAGCTGGCCCGACAGAGACATGGAGTGACTCCACCTCATGTCCTGAATCTCCTGGCTGCCCCTTCAACTTATTTCAGTTCACCCCACCCCTTGCAAGCACTGGCAGTAAAAACTCCCAGCAATTCTCCAGTCAATGCTGGCAACAGCTTATTAGCTTGGCCAAAGGGATCAGAGAATGTATTTTTAAAACTGACAAGACACAGATTCTGCAATCTCAGAAGATCTTCTGCACCTAAGGCCCCTGCAGAGGGAGGGGCTGTTTCAGCTCCAAAATACACACACTGCCCCCCAGGGATGGGTCACAGTCCCCAGAATGGCAGGTGGCATTGGAGGGACGCTAGGGAGAACATCAGTCCGATCAGATGTTACTCGTGGCAGACACATGTGCCCCCTGGACAACACATCCAACCGGGAACAATTCCGCACCATCAGGAGGTGGCCACGGTCAGCTCTCCACAAGGGACACCAATTCAGCCACGGGTGGCTGGTTCTTGCCATCCAGGCCAAAATGGGTCCCCTCTTAGCCAGGGTACGGACACTCAGAGCTGGACTCGGCAGGGGGTGTCTCTCTCACCTACCTCTCTCCTTTGAGACCTCAGACCTCCACTCTGGGTGTCGCCAGCTGCACACAGCACAAATCCTGCAGCCTCCTCCAAAACTGCAATGCCATTGTACCTGCTGCTAGAGGTGATCAAGGGCAACTCAGTATCTCCCCCTAGAGCAGCGTTTCCCAAAGCAGGGGGGTACATGGGAATGGCTGGGGGAAGGGAGCACGGACAGATCTCAGTATTGTCTCCAGAGTCTCAGCTTTCACTCGTGTCTTAATGGTTTTTTTATTTTATTTTTTTTTTTTAAGCTGTCTGTTCACAATCCTGGCAACCCCGATGCAGTGACATCTGCCCGAGTTTGCAGAGAGCCTGAGGTAGCTCTGAAACAGCAACTATCCCATTTCTCTCTGCAAGTGTTCAATACTTCCCCACTCACGGCACGTGAGGAAGGCAAGTATGTAAGTTTCTTATGAAAGAGCTACACAAATGACTTCTTAATGACTCATACTCTCATTCTGGGCTGGATCTAACACCATGCAACAGGCCTCAAAGGGGGCACAAGCTGGCTTGACTTTCCCAAGAGGGGCTAGGGAGCAGCCCAGCCTCTGCAAAAGTTTGGATAATGCTGTTCCACTGACTCAAAAAAAATGTGCATTTCTGCTTAAGGCTATCCTGAAACCTAGCTACTAAAATCATCTCCACTTGTATGTCTCCTGCCTGCTCCATGCCAACGTTGGCTTTGCTTCATGCAGGGCAGAAGGGCAATGGGGCAAACCCAAGGACTATGGAATTGCAGGGGTGAACCTTGAACTCCCACTGTTCTAACCCCAGCAGGATAGGTCAGATAGTCATATCCTGAAGCTGCGGTCATGGTCCTTCGTTGTTTCAGAGTCCTTGAGTCCCGTGTCCTTTCCCAGGCTTGACAGCTGGGAGAGCAGATGTTCACTCACAGGCCAATCTCCCGTAATTAATCCTTTAGCAAGGTCCCAGTGGTGACAGAGAGAAAATGGTTAATCAGCTGCTCCCCATGGGAGTTAAAAAATCATCCAACAGCCCTCATACATGATGAAGATGTAGCCCCCGGGCACATTCCAGCTGAGAGTCTCAGCAGTGAGCAGCACTCCTGGGCATCCCACACACAGGAGAACACAGATAAACAAAATTCAAGGGACGTTTATACTTTAGAAAAGACAAGCAAAGGATATGGCAGGACTCTGAGAAGTGTATTTTCAGCGATGGTCACAGCTCTGCTGGGAAGAGCATCTGATGCCTAGAGAGATGGGCTTGAAGGCCAGAAGATGAGTCCTTTAGGACAGCCCACGCTTGAAGAATCTTGATCTAAAGCTGGAGCCATCTACAGTGAAAAAGCCTACAGCATCCATGTCTATTCAACAATTCTTTCATCAGCACTACTGCCTTGGTAATGTCAGCATCTCATCAAGAGGAGTTCCAAAAAAGCCTTTGTCCATGCAAAGAATTTGCTGAGCCTGACCAGTCCATTTGCAACAAAACATGAGCAAATCCCAGCACAATAAAGGTGTTGCGCCAACCAGTTCGCACAGCTACTGACTCCAGAAATGCGCCTTTACCTAAAGTTGGTTGGAGATCGTGATTTGGGTTTAAATTCAGGAGACAACAATTTAAGTCAGAAGCTAGAAAGCACCTAGATGAATTGAGGTACTACAGAGGACAGGAGAACCATCATTCAGAAAGCTGCAAGCAGTGATTAACAAAGCAACCTCAAAACCATTCAGTAAATACAGCTACCAAGACCAATATGGGTAGGCACAAAAAGATAGGCTGGCAGGGGAAACACCACACTGTCTACACCATTCAAAACTACCTTATTTTTCCTTGTTACCTGGACTCCCTCTCATTCCTCTCATCTTTTTGGTCTCATCCATGACCTACCTTCAAGCTGCTTACCCTGGAAAGACCCAATGGCTTAGCAACTGGCACTTCTGTCTGCAAACACAGCAGAATGCCATGCAACATCCAGAGAGCAGCAGACCCAGCTGCTCCACCTGCAAAACACCCTTTTTTTTTGCATACTGGTGCCTGACTTGGCGTTCAGTTCAGCTGCCCAGTAGGATCGGTGCTGCTGCTACTTGGAGATCTGCTCACACAGTAACCAACACGATTTGTGAGGACTTCCACATCTGCTGCCAGCACAACCACAACACCGGACCTGGCTTATCCCCACAGAAAGCTGCCTAATGGCACAGAGCTGAGAGAAGCATCCATCCCCAAGTAGTAATGCAACTATGTTCCCAAAGGCATCCTCACCACAGGCAGCTTTCCTGCCAGCCAGCCTTCCTCAGATCCCTGTACTTCCTGCCTGCTGACAGGCTGCAACAGATTCCATATTCTCTTGTGTAATCCATATTCAAGAGAGCCTGAGGAAGCAGTACATGGAAAAGGCACTCAAAGCCAGCAAAAGCCACACCAGAAGTTCCACAGCACAAGCTCCATCTTTTCCAGAAAGACATAAGCATCATCAACATTTGCACTGAACAACTATAAGCTTGCAGTTGTCATACAGAGGCCCTTACATCCAGCAGCAGTCAGGAAAGGTATGAAGTGGAGGATCTACTGGGTTTAACGCATCATTCATTGCTTCTTGTTGGAGCATCCAGCCTTAAGAAAAGCCTGGACACCTCTGAGTGAAGTACAGGCCACTCCACGTATGTTACTACCACGAGCTTAGAAGATTCTGGTCTGCAGGGAAGATGCTCAAACAGCACAGATGCATTCTCTCAAAAAACAGCCAGGGAGCCTCTTCCTTTATGCAGATGGGGAAGGAACATGGCTCATGTGTTTTCCTGGACGTGGCAAACAAGTAGGCACAGAATTTTTGCTTCTTTACAGGTAGTGATAAGAGTTTGACAATAGTTTCCTAAGCTTGTTGTAACAGAGATCCCAAGTGTTTTCAACAATGCGTAAGTCCTGGCAAGAACAGTGATCGCACAAGCAAAGTCTGTCCATTGCAGCCTGCTCAGACCTTGAGCACTGGTTTAGTTGGTTTCCCACAATATGGAGTATGTTCCAAGCTCTGGAAGAAATGGCATGAGGCTACCTCTACTCAGGCAACTCTGCTCTACCCAACCTCTCCCAAAAGCCCATCTTCTAGGATAAAAGGCAGAAACACTTCAAGCACAGCTCCACAGCCCTAACAAGATCGTTCAACCCTGCTCACCAGCCAAAGTACCGCCTGCTGTGCTGCACTGAGCTTTGCGATGAGAAGCACTGCTAGGGAAGGCCAAGACAGCACCTGCTTGTCCTACCAGTCCAGCATCTGGCTCCTCACTGCAAGCAGCACAGTCCTGAGCTCAGTGACTGCCAAACGTACCTGATTAGACAGAGCTTGAGTTAACAGGGCCCCCTTCCTCACAGACCTGGGAGCTGAAAAATCTAAGTGGATCTGACAACGCTCTTTCCCAACAGGCTCCTGCTGGGGACAGAGCCTCAAGTTTTCAAGTATGTAACATGTAGCGTTATCTCATAATACTGCCCCACAAGCTTGGCAAAATCTCAGTGTCAGCAGTTACCCTGAGACAAGATTCCCCCTTTATAATTCTGGGAACTGTGTTATTCAGGATTCCCCTTTTCTGCCTTCTCTTGTTCCCTCCTCTGGCTGCCCCAGATGTACACAACACCAGTGACATGCAGAGAGGCACTGCAAGGTAGCAACAGCCTGAGAGTATGCATCCACTGATTTCAATAGCAGACAGTGCTTCAGGAGGCTGGTGTTCATGTTCAGTAAAACCAGCTTAATTTAACACTGAAGAGAGAACAACGCAAACAGGATGCGATGAGAGCTGGGACTGCCCTGGTGGTGACTGGAGAGGTGGCCTTGTAGGGGCTGAGGGCAGAGCAGAGATGTTAGTTGAGAAACGATTAACTGGGTGGCAGATTTATAGCAGTGGAGGTGGGGGAGGCAACCCCAGCCCAAGCTCCCATTGGCTTTGATGGACTCTTGTAGGCCAGGCCAATGAACATTCAGAAGGCTCCAGTATCCCCAGTGCCATTCCCCACTGTGAACAGTCAGGAACAGTACTTGGGCACCTGCACCAGCCTGTGTTCCCGCTGGCTTCACTGGGAGAACATGCTCTGAGCATTCCATGTATTTATCACAGTTTGGCTTTCAGAGATTCTTAAGTCAACATAAATGATTTCAAGTCAACTTGACCCACCTTATAAGAGCAAGTAAGTTGTCAAGAAGCTTCAGGACCTGTTCAGTGCAGGGATTACGGTAGATTGGACTTCCACTGGGCATGTATCCCACCAAGAATCCTCCAGCTTTTGCCTCTTCAGTAGCTGCAGGCCAACGAGCTCGTTTCACAACTCCCAGAATGGTGTACACGCAAAAGCTTATCTGCAGCAAGAGATGTGGAGAGACTGTTTCTTAGCCAGAGCACAACCTGAATAAACAGGTTTTCAGAGAAACCCATCATCATCCCATCCCAAAGGGAATGCTCTACAGTGAGCCTCATCTGGTGATAGGAACAAACTCTGGCGGGTTTGCTGCCAGGAAAATGCAGCAAATGATCATGCTACGTTCTGTCATCTTCAGTGACCCCGGCCATGGCAGGATGGCTTAGGAACTCGCTATTAGACAAAGCATCAATGCATACAGTCTCCCAAGCACACAAGCAATCAGGTAAGCTGCCCTCTAAAAAGAAGGGTCTAGACCATCAGTTCCTCATCTCCATCACGTGCTGGGATGGACGCAGAGATCTGTGATGACACAGTGGTCACACTGCACTAGCCCAAATTCACAAGCACGGCTCTGTGGACTCGCATTTCAGTGTCTTCTACAGACCTAAAGATAGCAACTCCATTTGCAGCCTGTCCAAGGAGTGAAGACATTTCACTGACTCAAACAACACGAATCTCCTCAGATGAATTTTAATTATATCCCATGCTGCAGTCTCAGCATGACACTGTCCATACTGCCTGGCTGAAAAAACACAATTCACTGCACCATACTTCCAAAAACCATGTAAACTAATTGTTTCTCCAAAACCAAGCTCTGCTACAAAAAGAGTAGGGAATAGCATGCTTCGCTCTGCTGAATAATCTGGTTATATGCATATATATAATATATATTATTATAATCTGCTGAATAATTTGCATGGTGTACACGGTCATTACTGTAGCTTAAAGAGGCAAAAGCCAGCCTCTCATTCTGCAATCTGAAAAACCTACTGATCCGTACCCTAAAGAAGTAGATAATCAGGAGAGATCTTGTGTGTAACCACAACAGCAATGGGGGGTGGAAGGAGGCAAGTCCCATCTCGCCGAGGACTA
>NW_009259313.1:250970-252054 GCF_000687185.1 Egretta garzetta | reverse complement strand
GACTGGATCGGCGATTTTGTTGTCTGCACCCACATAGGAGATAAAGGCTTCAGGATCCGAGAGGACTCTGGCAGCAGCAAAAGACACCAATGGATATTACTGTTTGTACCAGGGAATTTGAGCAGAGCTTTGCACTGGCAATAAACATCGCAGCAAATACAGAGCAGGCTAAAGAGACTAGCTAGGGCTCCACACTGTATGTGGGAACATGATAAAAAACACCAGAGACCCGTGCACTCTCCAAACATCTCCAGTTCTCTTGGGCCACGGGGACCTAAAATCTTTGACTCTCTTATGAGGATAGCCCTGCTGGGAAAACTCTTGTGCACTCCCAGTTGCCCAAGGCTGCAGGACACCTCAGCTTTAGTAAGGAGAGCTCAGCTTAGAATCATAGAATGTTTAGGGTTGGAAGGGACCACTAGTGGTCATCTAGTCCAACCCCCCTGCAGTGAGCAGGGACACTGCTAACTAGATCAGGTTGCTCAGAGCCCCATCCAACCTGGCCTTGAATGTTCCCAGGGATGGGGCCTCCACTACCTCTCTGGGCAACCTGTTCCAGTGTTTTACCACCCTCATTGTAAAAAAAATTTCTTCCTAGCTTCTCCTGGAGATAAACAAAGCAAAGATGTATTATATCCATCATTTTCCGCAAATGCTTTGAACGTGCTGGGAAGTGTTCCTCTATCACCTTAAACAACTCTTACCTAGCAGTTTTCAACAAACAGCATTTAGACTCAGGTGGCAGTTTCTGAACTGCGGGAGAGCCTTTACCACAATGCCTGCCCAGAGCACAGGTGGTCACGAGGCACCCCACCACCCTCATTTGGTTTGCGCATTCCTTTACTGGGCACAACATTACCTCTGCAACACCTCCGGCTCCAAAGCTCAGAGGAATGACCCATACCTCTGCATCTCTGGGGAAAGCCATAAGCCAGCAACAGGAGCCATGAGCTCCTCCAGGAAAGCTTTCTGCCGCTCGTAGTCTTTGAACTGGTTGCTTATGAGGACGAGGGCCTCCATAAGAGCACACTTCTCCATCTGTGTCAGAAGTAGCTCATTGGAGAGCAGTTGCTTCACGTGGTTG
>NW_009259313.1:249763-250942 GCF_000687185.1 Egretta garzetta | reverse complement strand
AGAGCGTCATGCGTTTGGTGTGGAGGAGGGCCACTGGGGGAGGCAGAGGTGGGGTGTACTGTACTACGCAGGACAGCTGGAGGAGCATGTCTAAGTTACCTTTTCCCTACTCATCTCCTTCTCAGCCTCAAGTTTCTCTGAATGTTCAGTCTGAAAGAACCTCTTTTCTTCCCTACCCTCTTATCATCATCCAGTTTACTTTAGTCTCCAGAATAACAGAAATAAGCAGAGGAAATGTCTCTCTGCTAGGCAGTCACACCTCAAAATAGTTCTGGTGCTTTTGTTTGCTCACAGAAAGTACCTTGCTTCTTTGGCTCTCAGGTGCCAGGTTTAGGATTCTTCCATCTCTTTGCTCACAACTAGGTTAATAACCATTCATATGGTTATCACTATCTCCACACGAATGGTTAAGTTTCTCCCCTACCCACTCTAGTTGCAACCATGTCTTCCTGTAACTTTGTGTAAGCATTAGCAATCATGCTCTTCAGCAAAGTCATCTGAACATATTTTGGGGCAGCTCTGGGCCCTTGGCTCTTCCAGTGAGGATGTTTGGCTGGCCATGGGAAAGAGAGGGCTGTACTTTAAGGACCAGTAGAGTGGGACAAAGACAAACCTGCTAGTTCTTAGCAGCTATTGCAGCATGCAGACTGGAACCCCTGAATTACCTTAATTAGCATCCTCAAAAAAATGTCTTAGCTTAAACTAGCAATGTCCTATGGTGCTCCCATAATCCTAGAGCCACTCCACACAAACACTGCTAAAGAAAGGAGTTCAGAACTACGCATGTTGCATGCAGGCTGTTTAGTTCAGCAAAACCAAACAAAATCCAAGGTTCCTGGATTTTAAACCTATCTGTTTTTAATAGTTTCCTCAAGCTAGTCCAGAAAACAAATACTCTCCTCTTACTCCTACAGTCTGTTAAGTATCAGAAGAAAGTCAGGAGATTAGTCAACGCTACTGTCTTCAGCTAAGGAATCAACTGAGACCACCACAAGTGAAAAAATGGAAATTTCAGCAAACATTCCGATAAAACAAATCTAGTGCTGCTTGTATGCTCCTCCTCATCCCTCCTGCATTTAGCTCATCACGTTACAATTCAACTCTTCCGGCAGAAAATTTTTTGGGGGTGGGAAGAAGGGAGGCGCAGGGAATAAAATGCTTTGCCATTTGCGCAGCAGG
>NW_009259313.1:241066-249670 GCF_000687185.1 Egretta garzetta | reverse complement strand
GTTTCTTGGAAGAAAAACAGAGGCTGTAGCCAAGGAAGCCGAAGATCCCACAAAATCCAGCTGAAATTGAGGCAAGACTCTTCACGATAGAGTTGAATTTACATACCAGGACAAGCTGAGGGTAATCCCGACACATCTTTATGATTGAGGAGCACGCATGCCTTCTCACATTCTTCACTGCTCGAGTTCTAGGAGCCTGGACAGACATAACAAACTTCAATGCAACAAAACAAAAGTTCAGACAAATGCAGGGTATCTTCAAGAGACAAATGCATTACATCATTACATGCAGTTTTCTACACTGTTGAGTACGGATCAAAAAAGCATTTCCACACCCCCCACCCCAAACAGTTGTGCAACAACCAGATTTCCTCTGCAGCAGTAGCCAACCCAAGAAGCCCACGTTTGAACAAGCTGTGCTCAGGGAGAGAGGATGCCATGGATCTTACTCATTATTTCAAGACCCCAAGCACTCCCTAGGTAGCTGGCAGCTTTAGAGCCATCCTTCACAGCCACGCATACCAACCACTGAAGAGAACCCACAGCTAATGAAGAGATTCCACCCTCAGGAAGGCCAACACAGACTTTGGGACTTAAGTGCACTGGCCTTAGACCACACCTGTGGTCTTTAAGTTTGTGAGCCAAAGCTTATTAGGCGATGTCAACCGAGGACAGATCAGTTACATCTAGACTGCCCAGCCCTTTACAGGAGCAGGACTATACTTGAGAAGCCTACTACAGCAGAGTCTTCAGACTCAGTGTGCTCTCAAAGAGAATATAATTTGGTCCCACTGTTATAGCTTATAAATAGAGAATAATTCAGACGTACCTTACTTTCTTCTATAACTTCAAAGGTAACTGAAGCAAACAGCTGTGAGAAAAGGGAGGAAAAAAATCCAAAACCTCATGTCATTTGTTATTATCTAGCACTCACATGTGTTTTGAGCTCAAGGAATAGATCATAAGACTTCAGTACAATTTCATTAAAGTCAGTGAAGAACCCTTGACTAAGTTGACAGATGACTCATCAGCACAGCGAGGCCTTGAAATAAAACACAGCATTTACTGGCCAGAGTGTGCACTTAATGTTAAGATTTAAGTCTAGGAACTGCAAAAATTGCGTTATTTGACATTCTTTCTTTTTGAACAAGACTCCATCTCAGTTTTTGCCATCTTCAACACGAAGGATAGTCCTTCCCTGACAGTAAACGCCAAGAGGATTAACTCCTGCAGTTTAGTACAAGGAGCTTGTACCACAAAAAGCCTACTTGATTTTAGCATGGTCCGCAAGTACCTACCTTGGAAAGTACTTGCGGTAGGTATTCTGGTCGGTAAGTGACAAATGGGAAGAGAGCAGAGACATTGGTGAGCACACAGGACAGGATGAGAGGATCCTTTGTTTCAAAATTAAGGACAAGCTGCAGCAGATCTATGCCATCGTTCACTGGGATTTCCTACAGAGGCAGGAAAGGGAAAGCAGAAGGAAAAAAAAAAAAAAGGAGGCAACACTCAGTACTTCAGCCTGTAGCGCACATCCCACAACTCCTAGAGATAGGCCACGGAGCTGCTGCTATCATATCAGGCCTCTCAGTTGAACACAGCTGTTCTCAAAGCAGAAACAAAAGCAGTAGAAACCTCAGCTTAACTGTGTGCTGTGTGCACTTGCTGGGGGAAAAAGAACAGCAGCATTGCCATTGTTGGTAGGGCAGTCTTGAGAGGTCTCAAGTCTGACTTGAGATGTCAGTCTCAAGTCCCCATACCATTGCTTGCACCTCTGGAAAAGGCAATTTTCCTCTCTCAGCCTGGTTCCCAATTCTGCTCTTGACTGTCCAACAGATTCCGTGCTTAACCAACTGTATCAGCCCATACAATTATTTTGCTGTGATTAGAATGATGAGCTAAAGTGCACAAGCAGCCTAATATAATAAAAAAAATTGTCAGTCTACATCAGACTAAGAAAAAAACTTTCCTTCTGATTTGCCTGCTGTTGAACAAAAAGCAAAGGGAAATTGCTTGTGATCTTCTACTCCCTGAGCATGAGTTTCTTTCATTTAGTTAAGTTAAAAATAAAATATATATCAGGGGATGATTAAAAAGAATAAACTTAGGAAATTTCCGCTTAAGCAGTCCTCTTCTCCTCTTGCAAGGCACTATGCCAAAGCACGCCACCTGAGTGCTCTCCTTTGACTTCTCAGGGCACGCATCCAGAACTAAGACATGCCTGACAGTCAGCCAGTAGAAGTTTGATCCCCTCTAGAGAAGGGTCACTACCCCTCACGAGAATCACTCACCAAACAATCTGAGTCTTTGCATGAAGGTAATCTGTTACTACAAATTTTTCAAGGACAACATAGCTGAAAGAACCCACTCGTGTCAACCCAGAACAAGCCAGGAGGGCAGGCAAGAGCATCTGGTACACATACGTCTTTATCCAGGGTTCGAAACATCTGGCTGATGACGCTCTCTGAGAAGAAGGTCATGGCATCCCACTGCACAAAGGACGGAGAGAAGATGGAGCAGAGACCTTCGCCTGTCTTAGCTGAAAGGAAGAGAACAGCGGAGCTCTCACCATGCTCCTCCCCGCATGCACACCACCAGGCTGATAAGCTCCCGCGCTGCAACATCTCAGCACTCACAAGTGTTTTGGTCACACAGCTCTCCCTGCAGACGCCTGGCAGGGATGCATCGGGAGCAATTAAGGTACTCCCGTATGATTTGCCTCATTCAAGTGAAGGCTCCTGAGACGTCAGTCTGACCTTTGAGATACTACAGGGAGCGACACCAACAAGTCACAGAAGGGAAAAGGAAAGGAGGGAGACCACCTGCCCGGCCTCAGCACTGCAGGCAAGACTGCCCTCAGTGTGACTTTGCAGAGCACCAAGCGGCCTTCCTTCACAGGAGGAAAGCCAGGTGACTGACAGAGGGATTTGCCAGACAGGCAGAAGTTCACTGGGCAAAAGTAATATGTTACAGAGATAGAAAGGCCCAAATAACTGTAAAATTGTATCAGAGGGACAGCTGAATCTGTTCTGCAAAGAGATTTGGGGCAGGGAAAGGAGAAGCCAGGGGCTTTACATTAGCTGTTCCATAGGTAGACTGCAAACGGTTACAGTTGGAGCGGGGTGGGTTTGATTTGATTTTGCTTTTAACTTGTGAAGACCTTAAAAGCCTGACACAGCCTAGCGCTGAGTCTTGGCTCGCCCTTTAAAAAAAAAAAAAAAAAGGCAAAAAAAAGGCAAAGATATTTCTTTTGGCTTGAATTAAAAAAAAAAAAATCCCATGTCCCTATTTTTTTCAGGTAACTTACAGTTCATGGGTCCAGTATCAACAGGAGCTGTGAGCTGGTACTTCAGCCATTCACCAGCCATGTGGAAGCCAGTTCGGGGATCCAGACGACAAGCCATCCTCATCACCTCCCCCTGCTGGGCTCGGAAAGCTGCAGTGAAAAATCAGACACCATGCAACAAGCTGATGCTGCAAATGCTCCCTTCCCCAGAGCTCACCTGCAGCTTTGCAGCCCTGGGAATGTTACCGACTGCTGCTCTGGCAAGAGCTGTGTGGTAAGCTCAGATATACAGTCAGTGAACAACTAGGTGTAACAGGATGTGCAATATTTGGGAGTGATTTAAATGGACTAAAAATGATGAAATAAAAAGCAGTGCAATTAAAATGCAATACGAATTATGAAAATGTATACTAAGCCCAAATTTACTACAATTAAGCCTCTATTTTTCATTAAAAAGAATTCTTCAAACTATACATGCTTGCTGCTTACAAATCACCTTGAGATACTGAAACGGAAAAACAGCATTAGATAACTACTGCTTCCTTCAGGTAAACACACTTTTTCTAAATTATTCCACTTAACCCAGTCCAGATTCTAGGCTGACAAGCTAATGTGAACTCAAAAAACCCAAAGAAGTCTTGTTTTCAGTTTCAAAGATAGGAAAAGCAAAGTACAGAACAGGAATTTCTTTTATTCCAAAATAGTCCAGTACATGACCACACAAAAGAATCAGCTCTGCTGACTACAGATGCAACTTGCATTGATTAAAAAAATTTGTTTTATCAAGTAATTTTATTTTGTGTTTCAAATCAGTTTTATTTTCTTATATATGTAATACCTTCAATATCACTTAACTCCCTAAAACTATTTCAAATTGTCTTTATGCATTTAGCTGCTTTTTGTTTTCCACCCAAAGAGATTTATTACAGTAAGTAAAAAACAAGCCACGCATAAGCAGTAAAAAAATGCAACAATTAAAATCTTCAAACATAAATGTGAAAAATAAGAATCTAAGTGATTCACTACGTATATACTCCCAGTCACCAAGTGAGTACCAAACTATACCAGCCAGGGAGAACCAACCTCGGTTTTGGGAAGTAAGATATAAAAAGAAAGAAAGAAAGAAAGAAAAAAGAAAAAATTAATACCCAGGGTTCCCTGTTTGCTGGTTTAAGCATCATGATTCAATTTGGCTGTTTTAAATGCTCAACTCTAGCTCTTGGTACTGAAGCAGAAGCTTCCTAGCAGGGCCAAGACAGATTTTGTTTCTGGAACGACATTTAAAGTCTTTTGTAAGCTGCCTTCCTCTCCTAACCTGAGCAGGACTCCAGGCTGTTTCATGTGACCAAAAGGCACATTTTCTTTGACACTAGGTAGCAAATGCTACTAGGCCTGGCGAGCAAGCAAATAATACCAAAGAGTAAGTAAAATGAAATGCCTCAGCTGCCACAGGAAAATCCTAAATTTTACTCCAAGATCCAGGCTGAAAGAGTCAAGACACAAATGGAAGCTGCCAAGCCAACATGGTAGGCTCCAAGCTCAGCCAGCAACTGACAGTAAAGAGGAAAAACACAGACAACAGCTTCCCCAAAGGGTGATGACAACTTACAGTTGAAGAAGGCATTGAAGTCCTCATCACTGTCAAAATCAAAGCGGGAGTATTCACAACTGGCACTGTCTGTTTTAGAGGGAAAGCCCACCTGGAGACAGAGCGGACAAGTTCAGGAAGGAAGAGAAGTCACCCATCACAGCCAACACCAGCTTCAAGGAGGTGAAGACTGAAGGCAAGGAACAGACAGTAAAACGCTGAGATAGAGCTGTTTGCTCAGTGGCCTGGTGTCTGTGGCAGACAAAATAAAAATGTAGTTTCTCCCCTCTGATCCACAGGCCATGTTCACCCAGGCACCTCCTCATACCCATCGGGCCACAGCTCCCCCATACCTTCACTAGGTTGGTCATAGATGCACGGAGATACTTGGGAATCATAGCCAGCAGCAAGGGGTCGCGAGACAGAACTTCGTGCCGAAAGAGGGCTCCCCATGTGATCTGGGTGGAAGAGCGCAGAAACTGGGGGGAAAAGAGGGGAACAGAGAAGGACTTCAGTGCTGGAATCTCCACTGCTAACATTAAATGTTGTCATCAGAAGGCAATAGCAAATTTCACTGACTATCCAGTTGAGCCCAATGCACCTTGCAGGCTCAACCCAAACTTCCAGAACACCAAAAATCTCCAAGTAAATAACAGGGCTGATTGCAAATTCCGTGCTTTCTACTCAGCACCTCTGTGTCAGGCACTGTTCCTAAAGGAGTGATAATGGAGGAGAAACCACTCTGCCTTCCAGGTCTTCAGCTGAAACAGAGAGCCTGGAAAGCAGTATTTGGCAGCTGAAGTTCTGCAGTCTTCCATAGGTTAGTTCAATCATGCATTCACACATTCTTACACAGACATACACAAGACTTTCAGCTCTTTACATACCTGGCTGGGATGGGTTGTGAAGGCTAAAAAGGAGTCAAGGTACTTTCCAAAGTTGGTTGGCGTCTCCACATCAGAATCTGAGCCCTATTAGGAAGACAAACAATTTCAGACAAAATACTAACTGTATGTCAGGCTGGGCTCACAAGTGGAACGTCTCTGGGTAAAGTAGGAGCGCTACATCCAAGGCCACAGATTGTAACGGAGCAGAGAAAAACACAGAACAGCGGCGATTGTTTCTGGAAGCAGTACAGCCTGGGGAGTAGCAAGTTCTGCCGACCAGCCTGGGGATGCTGGAGACAGCACCACCCTCACTCAAGAGAAAAGGGCGACTTTGCAGATACTGGAGTTCCATTAAAACCAAGTTCATGACTGCTGGTGCTGCTGCCATGAGTCACCATTTTACTCGTATTGGGTCAAGCCCTCCTGGCAGTACCGAGGTGGAGCAATTCTCAACTGCAGACTACAGAATTTCACAAGCAAATACACCCAGAGCATTTCACTCCCATTCCTCCAAATGTTTCCTGCATTTAACAAACGGACATCTCTTATCAATAACTTTCTGGGAGGTTTGTCAGGAAAGTAAGTTTTACCCGGAGCCATAAATTTGAGGTTTTGCTGCTCCTCACTAACCGTAATAGGACCTGGTGCCCTCAAGATCCCTGTTCTGGAGCCGCACAGCTCGGTGCTGCCTCTCCCAAGTGAATCTGGATGAGAGGACTCAAATCCCCATCTCATTACTTCATTACAACTAACAGCTCCCGCTGCCTAACAGCAAGTGAAATCACTGAAAGTAGTAACACACCCGGTGTTTGCTGACCACTCTTTTTAAGGATTTTTTTTAGTGGTGTGGTTTTTTTTTTTTTTCCTTTCCCTCCCTGGGAGAATTTACTCTGCTCTATCACCTGCCCAGTCTCCCCATTAACAACATCTCTCAACAGGCCTGCCTTCCTTACTGTGGAAGCACCGTGCTGAATGGAGGGTAGAAATTCAGCAGCCAGCATGGCATGCAAACTATCAGTGCACATCTTCATCTCAACATTGACACAAAGCATCAGAAAGATGAACAGCAGGAACAAAACCTTCCTTCATCTTGATAGAGTCTTGGTAGAAGAACAAACAAGTGTACTCTTTGAGTTATTTTTAATAGGGAAAATTAAAAGGCTTTCAACACAGGAATAATTTCCTGGAGTAGTTTTTCTGTAGTAGTAGACAGCAAGAGATTTGACCAATTCTCAATAAAGCTTCAGCATTTTACAGAGGTTACGGGAGATGATTTTGGATGACAGCAGAGCCCTGAAATCAGTCAGGGTCCCTGCATTCTACATTCCTATGATTTGGCAGGATACAGCTATCCCACTTGCAAGCAGAGCCATTTCTGCCTCTACCAAATGCATGGAGAGAACCCTACAGCTACCAAACATACAGTGAGAACCCTGGTGCTACCTTAGCTCAGAGTTGTCTCACTCCCAGCCCTAAAAACTAGCCTTGCCAGGGTTGCTGCTGGTGTACATGGAGACTTACTAGCAACGCACATAGCTGGCTGCCCAACGCACACAAAACTTGGCAAAGTCTCTTCAAGAAAACATAGTGCTTCTCCACCAGGCCTTCTCCATCTGCTGTCCTGGGAATGAGGGGAGAGGAAAAAACAGGATCACAGTTACTCATGCAGTAGGTAACAGGCACACTACTATCTATCTTGCAGATAAAAAGAGGACTATGGCAATTTGATTTTATTGCAGTGGGGTTTTCTTTGCTATTATCAAGCAGCACTGCTTTATTGGCATCTAAAACCTCTGAAATTGCCGCTCTGACAGAGTCCCCCCAATCAGTTTCAGGCTAAAAAAGAAAGCTGGGGATGCTGTGATATTTACACCACTTTGTCCTTCAATTATGGGATTTGAAAAAAAACCAAAACCAAACCAACTTGCAATTTTTCAGGTTTTGCAAAAGAAATGATGGTTTTCCTCTCTCCTAGCCCAGTCCCAGCTTCCTGCAGTCAAGCAGCAATATCCTTTGCAAATCACATCTATAAAGCCATTTGTGCGCAGTTTTGTGTGAAATTACAGCAGCAGGATGGTACTCACTGGGCAGCAGAGAGAATGTAGTGCATGGCAACATCTCCAAACAAGACCATCAGAGGCTTACGATCCTCCAGCTTACCCTGTGTGTAAAATAAGCCAAATGCCTCGATTAGAACATCACTACTTATTCCCATCTGCAAGTGAAATTAGGAGATCCCCAGCTGTCCTTCCATCTAGGAAGGGGCTTACAGTCCACAAATTATTTCAGCAAAAACGCACCAAAAATCTAAGGTATTCCAGGAGACCCCAAGAAATTTCCCCAAGCAATCCCACAACAGGAACTTTAAACTGAAAAACTGATCCCAAGCCATTAACTCTTCTTCACTGCAGACTGGCTAGTTATGTAAAGGCAGCTGATAAACACTCAGCCTTGACACTAAGCTGCTTGTGAAAGTATGGGTCAAATCACCTGTTCAGATCCTGCTGTCATTGCTCTGAGCTGCCAGATGACACTGCTGGTGACAATAATTCCCACTTTGCAGTGTATAAAGTGGGGGAAAAAAAAAGTTAATGGGGATCACAAACTTCAAAACTGCGAGGAGAGGCGAGCACAGAATTTGGAGAGGGTTCCAACAGTTGCTGTATGTATTGTGCTGGCATGACATCCACGCTAAGTATCATTAACATAAGCAGCAAAATTTGAATTTTGTTTCTTAAATAGAAGCGCAAAGATATTGTCACTCATTCTCAAGAGTTATGTAGGAGACTAGGAGGAAAACAAAGGGAAGCCAGAGGAGCTGAGGAGGAAGAACTCACTTTCCT
>NW_009259313.1:236276-240873 GCF_000687185.1 Egretta garzetta | reverse complement strand
GAGACACTCTGCTGCTCCTATTTGGAGCTCAGGTTCATTTAGGAGCAGACACAACATCTCCAAGAGCTTGCAGTTGTCTGCTGTGATGTGGCTCAGGGCCACCCAGTCAATGTAGCCAGCCAAGGTGTTGAGTGCTGCTATCCCCACGCGGCAGTTTGCCTGGGCCTGTGAAGAGAGAGGGGGCAAGAGGTCAGAGTTGGAGAGAAACACCAATTCCCACCTAAAGCCATCTGCTCCCTGGAAGAACAATATCAGGAACGACCCTGAGAGTGAGGTGGCAGCATAAGGGTCCAAGACCCCACACTAAGGATGTCAATTAAGACCTGGGCATTTCTCCACTTGTGCCTCACTTCCCCCTTCTCCAGGAATTTGTATTATGGGTGAACAAACCCATCCGTAAATGAGAATTGCAGGTAAGATTCCAAAGCCTGGGAGAAGCATGGGTCTAAGCAATCTTGGTCTTAAGAATGACTTAATGCATTAACTCCCGCACAGCTCCACTCACCTTTGGCTCCTGAGCCAGATCAGCCTTCTGAAAAAAAACAAGAAGAGACGGTAAGTGAGCAGCTACAGCACACGCTTCCACCCAGCCACTGCTGGACAGGCTTATTCTCGAGAACGCAGCCAGAAGCAGCTTCACAGAATAGCTCCCCAGTGACAGAGGCTGCGACTCAGGACATTGCTGCAGCCATCATAACCACCTCCACAGCCCCCTGGCAGGTAAGACAACAGGACTTGGAATTACAAGTTAAGCCACAATTTCCGTCTCATCCAAAAGATGACACTCCAGTCAGCAGGCACCCGGGAGACACAGGGGACAAGAAGGAAAGACATTTCGGTGCTTCCTGGAAGCTTCCAGGGAAGAAAGTTTTGACCTTTTAGAGCATCTTACATCCAAAAGCCAGGCTCTGAGAGATGCTTGTGGCTTTTATGCACCAAGATTCATGTCTGAAAAGGGTCAGTGATTTGTCCACGGACGGAAAGGCAGCTGGAGAGCGAGCTGGGGCAAGAGCTTACAGCCTGACTCCCGGTTCCAAACACTTAACAGCAGCAATGCACTGCTTGCACCATCTTTTTGACTAATGCAAATGAGTCCCTCAGACACCCAGGTTTGATTTGTTTTTCAGGTGCAAAGACACCACAAGCATTTCTTGCCATTGCAAGGCTTTGGTTTGGAAACTCTGTCCATCAGTGCATTCAGTGCAGCGATTTTAAGTTAATCTGGTTGTGTCCCAAACATTTAACAACTGAGCCACCATACCAGAACTGCAGCATATATAAGCACTGCAGATTATTATGGTCTTGGGGAACTGTTCATCGTCTCCCCCAGACTCAGTGTGCAGACAGGTAACTGAACACCCAACCCTCAGAATTTACCCTGTGCACAAACATCCCAAAGATCTGCTAACCTGTGGAGTGGTGAGGGCTTCTTGTTCCTGGGGTGCTCCAACCTTGCCAATCAGAAAGATTCCACCGTTAGCAGAAGCAGCCACACTTCAGAGCCTCAAGCACTGCAATTCAAACCCTACCTGGAAATGCATTTCAACCAGACCACAGAATGTACCAGGGTCTCCCACCCACCACCATGAACTGCACAGAGAACCTCCTGCTCTACAGCTGGGTTTGTTCAGCCTGTCAGAGCATCAGGAAAATGAAGAGAAGTCAGGTAGGAGAGGGTTTTTCATTGCCTCCCAGTTTCACATTTAGTGTAACGCTGGATTTTAATTCACAGAAAAAAAAGACCAAGAGATACACCTAAGCAACTTATTTCTAGATTGGTTTCTCAACTGTGCTTCACCCTCAAATTCACTTCCTTCTCACAGGAACACACTGAGGTAGAGACTTGTTTTCACCATCCATCTTGACCAACTTGCACATCTCTGACTCCAGGTAAGAATTCAGGAAAGAAGTCTCTTTACACAAAAAGGAAGAGCATTCCTCACCACAACTTGACAAAAAAGGGCTTCCTGACCTGAGCTCACGGAGAAAAGGACCAGAGAGCCCCAGATGCAATGCTGAGACATCAAAAACTCATGCATTTTGGTGCATCACCACAAAGACACCACTGCAGCATAAGAGAGCAGATGCGAGCCCAGGGCAGCATCTCTTTATCACTGTGTGTTACATACGCTAGCCCAAATCTACCCATTTCTGCCACAACCACACCTTTGTTTTGGTTAGCCGTACACCCCTAGTGTCAGCAGAGCATTCCAACAGTACGGACGAGGCAGGCATCGACTGAAGCCATTTACACTAGCAAATACAAACTATCAACCCTAACCCTCTCAGCCTTGTGTGTCCAGTCTCTCTGATCAGCACCGGCTTCCCAGGCCACAGCAGATCCCTACCCCACAGTGACAGCAACGAATTTCAGACAGTTTCTGCACTTGCTTCCCCAACAACGTGCAAGTTGTATCCCAATTTCTAAACGCCTCCAGCACTGAGCCCAAGGAAAGGAGACTCTTACCATGCGCCTGTACTTGTTGACGTTCTGCTGCAAGGTAGTTAGTAGGAAGCTGAAGATCTTCTCCATGTTCTGGGTGAGGGTTTGCTGGATATCTCGTCGTCGCTGGGTAGGCAGAGTTTGAAAAGTCACCACATCCTCTGCCAAACGTAGGAGGATGAACATCACCAGTTCTGTCTGAGTTTCCTGATGTCCCAAAACAAAATATGCTCCATCAACACAGGTCAAACATTAAAATCTCTAGAGGTTAGCTCAGAGTTGTAGAGAGAAAGCAAGCATGCATGAAGATACAAGTCACACCTTGGGAAAACAAGACAGGAGGATGGCCCTCTCTCTGCTAAAATTATCTCCTAGAATAACTTGACCCTACAGGGATTTTTGAGTTCATCATCAGCTTGTCTCACCTTACCACAAGTGAGTTAGGCTTTCCTCAGGATGATGGAAGGCTGAAACCCATACTATGAGCAAGCAGAAGAGAACAGACAGGTGTGTTTCATACCCCTTGCTTGGAGAGGGTATCCAGCTCCTTCAGCATGTCAGGCCAGTGCTGGGGCCATTCACGCTTGATCATCTCCACCACAATGCGAGACAGAACATCCTTAATGTGACTTTCCTCCTCCAGAATACTCTGAGTTCCCTGTGATAGAAGAGGGGCAGAGTTATACAAAACAGCAAACATCAGGCATTTATAGTTCTGACCTGGAAAGCACAGTAGTTGCAAATACTCTAAGCCACACAAAATAAAAACAACAACACACAACACTGGGCAGCTCTTCATCCCAGCTACCTTGGGCGACACTCCTACCCTCCCAAGCAGCCATAGCTAGTGAACTCTGGGAACCAAAAGGATTTTCCTCAGAAGAAGGTCACTTGGTCACAAGAGCAATCACAGCGATAGAGAAAACATGACTAAAACAATTACTTTAGTATTCTTGCAAAGGATAAGAACATCCTATTTACTGAATTTCCTCCTAAGAAAAGAAAAAGTATGTTATACAAGCCTCGCAACTTCCTGCCATGGGAGGTGACACGGTTATTGACCTGACTACAAGATGGACAAAAGCACTGGAACAACCAGGGATGCATAGCAAGAAAGTAATGAAATGCAGAATTGAATTCAGGTCCTCTGTTCTGAAGTCTGGAGTCTTTTTTCCTTTTGCTTCCACTTTCTATCTCCAAGTGACAGAATCATGTTTCATAGAAGAGTCTGGGGTAGAAGGTACTTACACTGGATATGAGGCCCATGACATTGTTCTTTAGATAAACTTTTTCTAGGCGAGGCATATTGTTCCAGCGGAACCTGTTTGAAAGAGTTTTTATATTAAAAAAAAAGAAAAGATAAAGAAAAAGGACACCAAAGTCGAAATACTTATAAAGATCTCTGACTTGACTCTCAATGAATCATCACATCTTTACCTAAACTAGAGAGAGAGACGCTACAGCTCACTGACTCTGGCAGTGCCCAATCCCTTAATGAAAAGGCTGAGTTAAAATTGCCGCCGGGCGTGCACTGCTGAGGTCAACAGACATGAGAAGCAGCAGCAAAAGCACAAAGCACCAGGTCTGTAGAGGCAGCAGAGAGAGGGATGTCAGAACTGAACTAATACAAAGCCTCTTTGTTAGCATGAGGCTAATGACAGAGAACACTGCGAAGACCTACTGATAACCCTGTGTGTTTATTTACATCTTGAGATGCCACTGTGTCTTAGAGCTCAGTGAATGAGCCCTCCCAACCTGCCTCTTCTTCTTGTATAGAGGAGGAAAGAAATAGAGCAGGACAGCAACTGTCCTCTGCTGCCAAACAGATCCTCCACGTCCTGAAAGTGCCTCCTGAAGTGGGAGGCGCTGGAATGGGAGCAGAGCCCACGCCAGCGGCTGCGTGGCAAGCAGGTCGGCACCCTTCCCTGGCGCAGGGGCGCGGCCGGTGGGACGAGCTGCCTTACTTGACCACATGCTCCAGGATCTGCAGGCCGAAGTGCCGGACGATGGCCGTCTGCGTCTTCTCCGCCAGCTTCAGCCCACAGGGCACACAGATGGGGCACTTCTCCTTGAACTCCTCGCAGAACTGGGGAAGGACCGAGGACACGCACACGCAGTTAAAACACCGGAGCGGGCACGGGGACACCAATAACC
>NW_009259313.1:217184-234906 GCF_000687185.1 Egretta garzetta | reverse complement strand
CGGCGGGGCGGCTCTAACGGCTTTGCTTTGGGGCCGCGCAACGCAGCGAGAAAGGAGCCCAGTGCCGCCGCCCCCGGGCCCCCTGGGCTGTCCCCCTCCCCTGGTAACGCTCCCTTGTACGTCAACCGACAGAGGTAGAGGGTGGGCTGCTTTATCTCCCCCGAGGCAAGAGCCTGGTAAAGGGGGTCTATGTTTTCCCCACTGAATGGCTTTTAAGCCGCCCGCTTCTCGTCCGTGCTGTTGGCGCGCAGGTACAGCAGCACGTGGCTGTCGCCTGGGGCTGGCCGATGCTGCTGGGCCCTTTGCTGGGCTCAGCAAGAAACACCCTCCTTGATCCCCTTTTGTCTCCCTTTTCTAGAGGAGCTGCGGCAACGTGGCTTGGACGAGTGGCTGGCGTCGCTGTCTTTCGATAACCCCGATTGTCCTGACCTGCAGCTGACCATGGGTGCAGTAATCGTGGAAGAAATGAGGGTGGCTGTAGAAGCAGCCACTGGATTCAGGTGTTCAGCTGGGATCTCACACAACAAGGTACGCGTGTAACATTAACCTGATTTCTTCCGAGCAGCAGAGTCAGGATGTGCTGTAGACGCTCTCCTGTGCGCTTGTCCCTGTCTCCCGTAGAAGATGAGCTGGGCAGGGAATGCAGCCATGTGTGAGCACAGTTTTGCAGAAATTATAGGACATCTAGGAAAGAGAAGAGGTTTAGTTTATTTTTTTTTTTTTTCCCCAGAGATATGGCCTATGCAGCCAGCACTCTATTAACTTACTGCCTGGATTCTGGTGTACCCTAATGAGTTAGCTCACTGAGAAGAAAAGGGGCTTAAGTCCCCCAGGAGAGTTTTCTTCAGGAAAAAAAATGAGAGCTTAAAGCCGGTAACCTCCACCCTGTGTTTTAGGCAATGCTGGCTGTAGCCAGTGCGTGTTTTTTACTGACACAAATTAGCAGCAACTTGGGGGAAGAAGAATACCAGTTTGGGGCACTGAGGTGAGCTGGGTTGCTTTTCCTCTTTCTGGTCAGTTGGTCTTTACCCCTGCTGGGTGCGCTTTGGGTGATGCTCAGCCAGCTGCTGAGCAGCCACAGGAGCACTTCGTGCATGACAGCAGCTGCAGAACCAAACAGACTTTGATGCTGCAGCTACAGAGGGTTTCCTGCTGGGTGAGGTGCAGGGTGGTTTACTGAGAGCACCCAGCACTCGTTTCATTCTTTGCAGAAAAGGTTTGCACCTAAAGAGGTGAGCTGGCTATGGCACGTTCTGCACAGCCACATGTAGGCTCTGCTAATCCCTGCATTGTGCTTGCTGGTATAGCTGTACAGTTCTTCAGGGACAGCACAGGACATCATCATTTCCCTAGTCCCTTTAAAAAAAAAAAAGAATAATGCTGGCATATAAAATAGAAGCTGGGAGAAGCTGCTAGGGATAGCAGGGACGTTCTCTGTTATTCTTGATTAAAGAGAGCAAAAAAGCAAATTGAATATCCCTTCCACTGGAAATTTCTACACCAGTGATCTTCCTCAGCTAGCTCATTTCTGCCTCACAGTCTGCTCTAGTTGCAAGGTGAACCAGTGCAGAACTAGCTCCAGTACCTGTGTACAGATGGTAGTAGTTCCACGTTGTTTCTGCAGCGGTCTAAGAAGAAATTTATCTTCCCTGGGTTCCAAAGCATCCATTTAGTCTTTATTCCTTTCTTTTTCTACTCAGATCCTACATTTTTAGTCATAGCTGTACAGATAAGCCCCTTTTGCAAAGAACGAAATGAGTGCTGGGTGCTCTCCCTGCACCTCACCCAGCAGGAAACCCTCTGTAGCTGCAGCATCAAAGTCTGTTTGGTTCTGCAGCTGCTGTCATGCACGAAGTGCTCCTGTGGCTGCTCAGCAGCTGGCTGAGCATCACCCAAAGCGCACCCAGCAGGGGTAAAGACCAACTGACCAGAAAGAGGAAAAGCAACCCAGCTCACCTCAGTGCCCCAAACTGGTATTCTTCTTCCCCCAAGTTGCTGCTAATTTGTGTCAGTAAAAAACACGCACTGGCTACAGCCAGCATTGCCTAAAACTCAAGGTGTTTTTTCTAAAGAAAACTCTCCTGAGAGCCTTTTCTTCCTAGTGAGCTAACATGTTAGAGTACACCAGGAACCCAGCTGATAAATGAGACCAAATAATTGAATGAGCTATTTGGAAGCCCCTGGAGGATAACAGCATGGTTTTATCAAGAACTACTCGTGCCGAACTCATTTATGTGCCCTCTTTGACAGCATAAATGGCCTAACATACAGGGGAAACTACAGATGTGAGGTGTTAACCTTAAGGTTTCTAACATATCTCACCCTGAGTCGCATAAACTGACGAGGACACAACATGATTAGGTCATCTGAAGGGCACGCATCTAGCTGAAGAAAATCTTACTAATTTCCATAATGTCTTTATTCAGTGAGTTGCACTAAAATGGGGGTGTTTAGAGTGGGATCCTGGGGGGATCCTCTGTTTGAGGTCCGCTGAGAGCCAATATTTTCACTGAAGCCTATAGAGAGGGAACAGCTATAGGAGTTCAGGGGATGCTAAGCACAGATGGGGCTCAGGGCCTTGGCTGTGAGACTTCTAGGAGATGAAGTTAGAGCTGAAAATTCCAGGCTTGGAAAAGCCCAGAAACAGTCTGAAATCACCAAGCAGTGCTTCTTATGCTCCTCACTGACTGTTTCTGTGGTTTGTAGGAGAAAAAATGCAACCGGCAGGCTTTTGGCTAAATTGCAGTAAGTCAGGAAGTAGCCTGGAGTTACTGTGGACAAGCAGCTGGATGAGTCAGTAATATGAGTGCTCTTGTAGAAATGACAAATCCTGTTTCAGCATGTGCAAATTAGAGAACGTGTCAGAAAAAGTAAATTATTTCTCCCCATGAAGTCTCAGTGATTGGTTCAGCTCATAGCACTTCACTTTATAAACAGTGTGGGTAAACTTGGAAGAGTCTCCAGTGAAACAAGAATAACAGTAATTGGACATCTGGAAAATGACTGGATATGAGAAGTTGAAGGAAAGGAATCTACTTTGTCTAGAAAAGAGTGAGAATGTATGTAAGCCTGTAAAACAGGATGTTAATAAAGATCACATTTCAATAGGCATGAAAGAAATTTTGCTTAGTTATAGGATGTGTGGTGTAAAGCGGTGAAAGAGGAAGTTATTAGACTAGTTCAAAAAAACCCCCAAACACCCAGCTAAACGTATTTCAAGCTGGTCCATGTATTCTTGATCCTGTGGTAGATTAGAGTGGGAGGGGGGGAGGCTGTATAGCAGATAGGCTAGACAACATCCCTTCCACGCTAGCAATTCTGTATTTTGCAGATTTCCTTTTGCAGCATTATGCTGCTGTGGACCTCGCAGAGAGAAGATTTAAAATAGTGACATTGAGAAAAAGCAAGACAAACACAGAAGATGAAGGAGCAAGACGTAGTGAGAGAAATAGCCTGGGGAGGATTATGGGAATGCTCTGGAAGCTCTAGCGCGCTTGCCTGATGGAAAACTAAGACAGCCAGAGCAGATGATAGACCCAGATCCCCTAAGCTGCCTGGAGCAGGAGTCCAGCCCTTTGCAGAGCTAGAAGTCTGGAAGCAGCAGTGCTTTCAGAGTACCCAGCCAGTGCGTGCCAAGTCCCAAGGTGGGTGCTACCTGGGAGCAAGCAACGGTGCAACCTGCACGTCCTTCCCAGCAGCTCTTCCAAAGGCAGCTCTTAGAGGTGATGCAGCACAAGCCATTAGGTAGAGTCACAGTGAAGTCAGTGCAAAGTTTGTAATAACAGGGTTTCCACCCTCTTCTGTCTTACAGACACTGGCAAAACTGGCCTGTGGGTTAAACAAGCCCAACCGCCAGACACTGGTATCTTCACGATTTGTCCCACAGCTCTTCAGCCAACTGCCTGTTGGCAATATGTAAGTACTGGGGAGCTGCCTGCTTTTGTGCAGCTTGGGGCTCAGGCTGAGCTGCTCTGTGGCAAGAGCATGTATTCGAAATGCTGGTGCTGTGCTTCCACGTTCCAGGCTTTTATTAGGACGCCAGTCCTGTTTGTCTTCATTGTTGTGGTACTTGCTTCTGTTGGTTTGTTATCATTGATTCTGTGAGCAGAACTAAAGTGACTTGGGGTGGTAGGAAACTGTTCCTGGCCACCTCAGTGGAGAGCAATTTGATGCGAATCGACAGCAGCCAGCAAAGGCTTTCAACTCCACAGTTAACCGCTCATCAATGCTTGTAAGAAATGGAGAGGAAATCCTGCCAGTAATCCCTCGAAGTTGTGAGCGACAGTTTAGGAGGAGCTGCAGCTCTGCCAGTGAAGGGACTGCTAGCAAGCTGTGGGCAGCCTTTCCCTGGGTAGAGCTGTGCTCAAGATGACTGCTGGGGTGCCTAGGTGTAGGCTGGGAGCCACTGTGGGCAAGGAGGCCATAGCTGTGCCCCAGTGTGAGTGACAGAGCTGTGCTCCCAGGGAGCAGATGTGGTTTGGTTTTGAGCATCCACACTGTGCACAAGTACTTTTCTTGGTGTGGGAAGAGTTACCAGCACCACTGCTCCAGAGGAGCGGATCCCTGGTCCTGCTCCCCAGACCTGCACTGCTGCTCTCTGCCTTCAGTGTCTCACTAGGGATGGAGAGGGGTGTGTGGGGAAGGGTCCTGTCTGTGTAGGAGGAAGCAGGGAGCATGTGAGGCATTCTTCAGAGCATGGTTTGGGATCACGTTTTGAAGATGAAGCTGAGGGAGAAGCACTGAAAGTGGGTGAGCCAAGGAGCAGTTCCCACTTCAACTCCTATGTGGTTTTTCTACTACGAGCAGAAGAGCTGTTACGTACCAAGTGTTCCCTTTTGTCCTGCTAGTTCCTGACTGCTTTGACCTGTCCTGATCTAGGGACAGCTGCTGCAAGAAGACTTGGCATAGTCTCCACATGATGCTTCATTTGTGTTTTCTCTTTCTCTTTTTCTTTCTCCGATGTAGCCGTAACCTGGGAGGCAAGCTTGGCACTGCCATCACAGACATCCTGGGAGTGGAGTACATCGGGCAGCTGACACAGTTCAGTGAGACAGAGCTCCAGACTCACTTTGGAGACAAAACTGGGTAATGATAAGCCACTCACCCCAGCTTGGCTCTTGGCAGGAACTGAGACTTCCTTTCGGTCACAGGTTGTTCTGCAGTGATTATGAAGGTTGGTAGGTAAAACTTCAGTGACATCTTTTGAGAAGCGTTGGTCTGGCAGGCCTACAAACAGGTTTCCAGTCTTGCCTGCTCCCAGGCATCCTCCCCAGGATAACATTTTGCCTGTCAGCCAACTCCTCTGCCTTCCTCTACAGTGTCTAAACATGGGGCCAAGCTGTGGAAGGGCTCCCTGCAGGCTAGGAAGCAGGCAGGCTTGACAGTCTCATTACAGAGGAAATTACAAGGCTGGAGTGGAGCCTGTAACACCACTTCTGGGCCCAAAGCAGTGCTTGGGATGCCCTACAGACTGGTGAACTGTTGCCACTTCAGGAGAAGAGGCGGAGGAGTTGTGCTGACAGGCAGCTGTGGCCTGAAGGAAGCCTGCCTGTTCAGCTGCAGCTGCAACTGCAGATGAAAGGCACAGTCACAGCTTGCACAGAGCCGAAAGCATGGCTCAGCAGAAGGCTGACTTGCTGCCCAGTGGTAGCTGCCTTCACTTCATACTTCCTCTGTGGCTTTCAGGTCCTGGCTCTACGACTTGTGCAGAGGAATTGAAGAGGAACCTGTCAAAAACCGGTACCTGCCCCAGTCTGTTGGCTGCAGCAAGAACTTCCCTGGGAAGACAGCCCTGGCCACGCAGAAGGAGGTAGGAGAAGCCTACATCTAGCACAAGGCTCTGCCTTTGCACTGGAGAAGATGAGAATGCAAAAAGCCGAGACTAGCTTGCAAAACAGCTGCTTTTCTGAGTCACAGGGCCCTGAAACTCAGCCTAGGGGCTCAGTGGGAGAAGGTGGTTTGGGCCCCAGAAATTAAGGAAATCTCCATTTGACAGAAGTGCATTGATGAACTCCTGCACAAAGAGGCCCAACCTTTTTGTAATTTGCACGAACAAAACTATGGGTTTGTGCTGTTCAAAAACGTATTCGTGGTGCCAAGCTTCAAGGGCTTGGTTGCTAGAAAGAAGGTAACTAGCCCAAAGAAAGAGGGAGGCTGCACCTTACCTGTTAGCTGGGGAGAGGTTCCCCCAGAGCTGTAGGGAGATGCAAAGAGAAATCCAGGGCAGGGGACCCAAATTACTTGGCAAAGTCTCGTAGTGATGCTGCAGGACCTGCATGGTATCTACAGTGCCTTGCCTCCAGTGTTGAATCCTCACCTGGGCAGATTTCTTCAGGTACTCCAGAACAGGGCCTTGTGATAGGCTGTGTCCATTCCAGCCTGATCCCCTCCAGCATTCCCCGGTGTGCGGAGCGTTGCTCTGGCCTGGCAGCAGTCCTGTGAGCAGAGGCCCAACCTGTCTGTTACCACTGTTTTATCCAGGTGCAACACTGGCTCCTGCAGCTGGCCTTGGAGCTGGAATCCAGACTGATCAAGGACAGGAGCCAGGTAAGGAGGGGAGGCACGGGGACAGTGTTCTCCCTGCTGGCCTTCAGGAAGCCACGTAGTGTGTTTGCACCGTGAACTCTTTGCAGGAGGCTGAGGGTGGTGTGTGATAGGGGAGGAAATCTGCTCACTCTCAGGTGTGCACCTGTGTGCTGAGGTGCCCCAAGCAAAGAGGTGTGCAGGAGCTCGGCCAGGAAGGATGGGTTTCCCCCACAACACTGCAGGGCTAAGGATGGTCCTTGTCCCGTGCTTTAGGATGCAGGGGCCTGAAAGCCACTGCAACTTCATCCTGCTGCACTGCTGCTCCCTTGCAAGCCCTTTGCTGATGCAGCTCTGCCTGTGTTGTGGGCTTGAGAGGAAGAGATACGCTCAAATCTGGATGGTAGACTGCAGGCCAGGGTGAGATTAATCTGCTAGCTTCATTGCTGCAGAGGGGCCAAGAAAAGGTGCGCAGCTGCCTTGGAAGGAAAGCAGGGACTAACTGCTTCCCATCCTCTGTGGCAGAGCTGTACAAGCATTTGCTGTCCTGTATGTCATCCCTTGGAGATCGGGCCAGGCAGGACAAGCTGCCCTCTGTCACGCACCATCATCGGGAGGTATTAGCTGATAGTACAGGGTTCTGGGCAGCGAGACTGTTTCTTCGGCCCTTCCTGCTCTTTCCTGCAGGTGTCGCTTGAAACACAGCTACTTCTTCTCTCTGCAGAACCACCGAGTGGCCAAGCAGCTGATGGTGGTCATCCGCATGCAGGGAGACACCCGGGTGTCACGCTTTTGTGCTCTGTCCCGCTACGATGCCCAGAAGATGTGCAACGATGCTTTTGCCCTCATCCAAAACTGCAATATGGCTGGGGCTCACCAGGCGGCCTGGTGAGTGTGGGAGGAAGTGGTTCACGTCCCTGTCAGGCATTGGTCTGCTGCGGGAGGTGCAGGATGAGCCAGGGATCTGACAGAAAGGAACAAGAGTGTTAACACTGACTGGGAGGAAAAGTGATCCCCAGCTTATGTGCAGCGGAGCGCAGTGACCTCCGCTTGTTAGCAGTAGGACAGCTGTGAGAGCCTGGCCTCTTCCTAGCCCCACATCTGGTGAGACACTTCTGTACTTGGAGTTGATGATTGCTACTGGCAGGAGATTGTCCATCTGCAGCGAGGCAGTCCTCGCCCTGCTGGACAAGCAAGAGCTTGGCCTTGCTCTCCTCCCCTAAGGACAAGGTGCTTTTTGGAAGGAGGCCGTTGGGGCATGAAAGAAAACTAAGGTGAACAGCTCCTGTGTTCAGTGTTACTTCTTTCCTTCCTCCTGCTCTGCAGTGAAGGCTGAGGCATAGTTAAGGCAAGAAGGTCCTGTCTGCTAAGCTCCAGCAAGGTTGCTGCTGCCTTAAGGCCCTCTCACCTTGCCTAGGAGTCTCACAGCAGCTCTGAAAAGTCCAGGCTGGCAGCCCCTGCTCCTGTGCCCTTTCGTTTGGGAAATGCTGTTCTGGAAAGAGCCTTTCTGTGCTGCCCAACACAGCCTGCTGTGTCTGTGAGGCTGTTCTGGAGGTAGCAGTACTAATGTTTTGTCAGAGGAAACCTCTCTCCCACCCCTTGCCAGACACCTGGACTGCAGTTCCCTGTGTCCCCTGCCTGTGAACATTTTGCATTGCTTAATGCCTTACCTCAGAAGGCTTCTTGCTTCCCGGGCTGGTGTCTGAGCTGATGTTGGGCTGTCGTTTGCAGGTCTCCACCACTCATATCTGTGCTTCTCTCAGCAAGCAAGTTCTCAGAGCCTGCCACGCTCCTCTCTGCAGGCATCGCCACCTTCCTGACGAGTGATACCCAGCCTGATGGCACTGGCCAAAACACCGCATCTTCCAAGAGGCCCAGAGTCAAGTTCTTTAGGAGCCCAAGCAAAGAGCTTAGGCAGAAGCCAGCTAATGCTATTGAGTCATTCTTCCAAAAGGCAGCAGAAAGGCAGCAGTCGCAGACAGCAGCAGCAGCCAGCCTGCCCGCTGCTACCCCTGCAGAGTCACCTGTGCCCAGCTCCCCAGAGCTGAAAGAGAGGGACGGTGTTGGTCTTGCCTCTGTGCAGCATGACCTGGAGTCCCCCGTGAAGCGGAATCCCAGAGATGGGAGCCCTAATTCTCCTTACAAGAGGCTTCCCTATGAGAAGTCGCTGTCTGATGCTACACAAACACCCTCAACTCCACCCAGCTCCAGAACCCTTCTGAAATTAGAGTCAGCTATGGAGGAAAATGAGCAGAATTTGCCACCCTCTCCCGAGCTCGCCCCGTTCCCTCCTGCCTCACCAGGGGACCAGCAGCACTGTGAGAAGTGTGGCCAGCTCGTGCTGGTGTGGGAGTTCCCAGAGCACATGGACTACCACTTTGCTCTGGAGCTGCAAAGCTCCTTCCTGGAGCCCAGTGCTCCCACGGCTCCAGCAGCAGCTCCCAGCCCAAAGGCTGCAGCTTCCAGGTCTCCTGCCAAGACCAAGACCAAGACTCCAGCAGGATCTAGTACAAAACGACCCAGAGAAGGTGTGACAAGAACTTTAGATTTTTTCTTTAAGCGCTTACCTCCTTAACTCCCAGCCACACTGAGAGTTTTTAGATAATCGGTGTTTTTAAAGAATCAGTGTTTTTAAATACAGTTAAAAGTTTTTATACTGCCTGTCAGGTTTTAATGCAGAAAAGTCTAATAAATTATCTCTACCCCAAGTCTAAGAGGAACGGGAACTTAGGAACTGTGGATGATGCTGGACATACCCAGCTTAAGCTGGTGGCAGCTAGCTTGCCTCTGCCTGCTTGGTGCTATCAGAAGCTGTATCATATTCTCACCTACACCTCCTGCCCTGGGTATTTCCATAGCATTACTGCTCAGGAATTCTGTTCCTACTGTAAAAGCAGGCACTGTAAGCACAGCGGCTTATCCCAGGGAATCTCCAGCCAAGTCTAGGCTTGAACCCCTATCCTGTCACTTAGTATGAAGCCTTCACCTCATAGTGGTTCTTGCCCTGTCTGTATAACTTGTGTATGGTAGCTTAGCCCTGTGGTTCCATCTCCCTTTCCACCTGGAAGACACTGATTTTTTATTCCTCCCGCATCAGGATTTTTGTTACAGACAAGTTTGGCAATTCCCTCTGTGCAGCAGTCCATTGTGTGATGCTTATCCCCAGCTCTGGAGCACACAAGAAAGACCGCTCCTGTCAAATAAGATTTGAGGAAGCTGGAGTTGCATGGGCATGCTTTCTGAAATCTTGGCACCAGTTCCTGATAATTGCTATTGACACATAAACAGTCTACTGCTGGAGTCCTCACGGAAGGGATGGGAAATAGGCCAGAGTCACTCAGCCCTCTCTGTGAAGGCTTTCCTCCATTGGCAAAAGAGTGTATAACCACATTTTTCCTCCTTCCCAGACCTTGGGTGATACTACATACAACTTGATGACAGGTATCTGTTTCGATCGTGCTCTGCCAAATGACTTGTTCAACTCTCTGGGCCACAGTTCACATCAAGAGTGGCTGCCTGCCCCAGCACTCCACAAATTACAACAGCCAACAAAGCACAATATTGGGCGGGGACACACACACACACAAGCAGACACTAAAAGAGGGTGAGACTGGCTCCAGGGCCAGAGATGTGCTTGCCCTCAGCTGCCCAGCAGGGCTCAGCTCTGTGCTACACCGCTAGCTGCCTGGAGTTTGCCAGCCTCTTCAGAAAGTGCTGCTGCCAATAATTTGAACTCAGCTCTTAGGGCAGGAGGAACATGCCACGTCAAGGCAGCACTGGGTGGGGTTTAGAAACACACTTTGCAGAGAGTTTCATCAGCTGCAGGCTTCCCCTCCCTGAGCAGGGAGAGAGCCTTTCAGGCAGCCGATAATGATGCAAAGTCCAGCTGTATTTGCATGTGCTATTTCCTCTTCATTTCTGAACTGCACTATCCTACTTGCCTACTTGCAGCCATGGAGCTGCTCTCCTTCCAGCAGACAGCCTATGCTGGGAAGCTGCTACACTGCTGACGGTGGGGGTCTAATACTTCACAACACAGTTGCGAGACTTCAGGAAGCACAAGAAGGTCATTCTGGTGCGTGCAGCTCTGCTGGTAATCAGCAGAAGAAGGAATTACAGAGTGACTCCCATTAATGACAGTCCTCACGTTGCAAAGTGACAAGTTTCCCAAAGTTGTCACATAAAGGGAAGTAGAAACCAGTCTGGCAGGGGTTGCCTCATGCTCCTGTGACAGCGGCACGTCTCATTTCCTAAGTGTCTGGTGGGACCGGACTCAGCAGATGCCACTACCTGACACAAAATCAAGTTTAGAACAGGCAAATCCCTTCAGTGACACAAGTCACCTCCACAGGGAAGCCTTTCTGCCTCTGCTTGCCCCAAGAGAACGACCTGTTCTTATGGAGAGAAGGCAGTCACAAAGCCCTTGATAAGGTTGAAGCTATTTTTAAAAACAAACTACCGGTTAGATGTGTGCCCTAGAAAGCATCTCTTTAATTAGGCTCCGGGGGAATTTGTGGCTGTGAGGAAGCACGCTCCACAACCTGTTCCGCCCACAACAGCCCAAAGTGCTGTACTCAGGGTGACGTGGCTGCCTGTCACCCCAGGCTGCACACCCAGGCTTGCTCAGATAAGCCAGGAGAGCATGGTTGTAAACAGCAGCACGCGTGCATTCCTTCCATGCCACAGGACGGTATTTATAGGGCTGAATGCCGGAAGCTTAGGAAGAGGTGAAGGGCAGCCGCCTCCAACCATGACCCAGCTCCAAGGGCAGCAGGGCAAGAGCCCAGCTCTACCCTTGCTCATTGTACAACTTAGCCAGCAATCTCAATAAAACATCTTTATTCTGTACATTTATATATAGATGCTTGGGGAATAGGGACAACCCCCAGCATTAGAAAAATTCAAGACAACAAAACAGCAATTATGAAGAGCATGGCACCAAGAACAGTCATGCCACAGATGGCAGGGATGAGGTGAGACCAGCCATCAGCTATTTCAGAGAAGGTCACAGCACCCCATGCCCGCTTTGGGGCAGAAAACACCAGGGCCGCTGCAAACAGCTGGAGTCCCCCCCTACCCCGCAGGCAGCTTTCTTTGTGACCCACCAGCACTAAAAGGGAAGAGCCTGATGGCAGCTGGGTCTGTCCTTGCAGGCATGGGTGAAAGTGTCACCGTAACACCCAGACCACTGCCAGGATGGGAAGAAAGAGGGATCCTGCTCGAGCAGCGACCCTGAGCCAGCAGCTGCTGTCTCATTGCTGGGCTGACAGGGAAGAAGCAGATTTTTGCTTGGGTCAGTGCTCCCTCCAAGGGACGGGTCACTCCTGTCACTACTGAGCTGCCTCTGAACCCCTTCATCGATGCCACCATTTCACCAGCTTCCCCACGCCTCAGCATGCTCTTCGCAGGGTGCAGCCACCACCTCCCCACCGGCTAGAGCCCAGCCCAGTGGAGAGCGCTGCTTTGAGACATCCACGAACCAGCACGGGCCGCTCAGCCCCGCAGGCACTACCTGTGCCAGCAGCCCAGAAGCAGAACTTGCTCTCAGGATGGTAGAAGGGCTGTTTGGGTGTCCAAGTGCTATCACAGGCCCTCGCCCTTCTCTTCGGTCAGGGCTGGCAGGCCACCCACGCCATGTGACAGGGCTGGCTGAAGGCCTGTTGCTCACAGCAGACACATTTGGTCTAACAGTCAACAATAAAACCAAAAAGTCTATGTACAGCTATACAGCCCCTGCATCCTCCAGGCTACACAGGGGAGCTGCACGACAGCGAGTGAGAGACAAACATGCTCCACTCTTTATGCACAGAGTCCTTGCTGAAAACATCAGCTTTCCTCTGACAACAAACCCCAGTGGCAAGGGAAAGAAAAGAATTCTTCCTCCGGGAGAAATAGAAATAAAATCACGCCACTGTCAAATCACATCTAAATAACAGAAATCGCCTGGTTTGGTGTTAGTAACACAGCCTGTCCTCCTCACACATTAAGGCAAGCGTGTGAGGAGCAAGCTGGGCTGAGACCTGAAACAGCCACACCAGGGAGCCCACTGCAAACCACTGCTGCCAACGTGCAGATGACACTGTTAGCCCAACATCCACGGAAACGACCTGCACGTGCCAGCACAGGCCCAGGCCCCGCTCTGCTCCACAGAACGGCCTCCTGCCCAGCCGCTGCAAGGAGCAGATGCAAGTACAAACTCTGCCTTCACGACGTTACATCGGGAGGCTGCACCACCTGGAGCAGCCACAGCTTCCCAGGAGTCAGAAAGCAGGATGCTGAAGGAGTGTGTACATGCGAGTGGGGAACAGGACATTTGTCCAACAGTAAGACACTCAGATTGGAGTAATGCAAAACCAACACACAAATGGACACACAGCAGATTAAAGCCAACCAAGATTAAAATGGTTAAAAAGTGTCCTGAATGCTCTCTGAGAGGTTCAACCAAGCCCCTGCTGTGGGTAGCAGGGCCTCTTCCATCCCCTGTGCAGAAGGCTGTGCTGCAGGATGCAGCTGCAAAAGACGATTGTTACCAACCCAGTGCTCAGAGAGCAGCAATGGGACCAGATCTTGTGTCAGAGATGGAAAAACATCCCTTCACTGCTAGTCTTCAAGGGTTCTGCTCCTCCCAACCAGTAATTTTCAAACAGTAAACAAAGCCAGAACTTGCCTGCCCAGGTCTGCAGGTGCCTCTGATCTATTCTGAAGGAGGGCAGGGTAACGAAAGCTGCAGGCCATGTTCAGAACATGCTTAACTTGCCCCATGTACGGCACTGAATGCAAGAAACTCTCCCAGGCTCCATCTCACAGTGCGGAGAAGGGATGGCCATGCTAGAACGGGACAGCAGCAGTTCCAGGCATCACTCGGAGAGCCACGGGAGCTTCCATCCTTCTCCCTGGGTGTTGGTGAGTGGAGATCTCTCTGACCTAGTGGTAGTCAGAAGCTCAGCTGTCCAGGCCCCAAGGACTCCTCCACACCATTTTCTTTGGTGGTGATGGCTTGGAGGTCAGTGACATGCCCAATGCCTTTTGTGACTCCTTCACGGAAAAGCAGCTTGGCTCCAATTTTCAAGTATTCAGGATGCTTGATGAACCTGAAACGGACGACTGCCTTCTCTCCTGTCCGCAGCTTGTCCTGAAAAGAGAAAGGGGAGAGCTTAGACCCATCTACCATACCAATGCATGCAGGAAAGGTGCATGTGAATGCTAAGAAGATGAGGCAAGTGAGCAGGTTGCCTCCCCCAGACTGCATGGCTTGAGCCCTTCCCATTATTGTATGTGTAAGGGGAGACAGGAAGACACAAGCTCTGGAGAATGGGAAGTTCACCTCCCTTCACAGTCTTGCTGTAGTCCATCATGCTGCTTGTTCTGTGAGGAGGGAATTCTTTAACACGTTGGGAGGAAAAGCAACCAAATGGGCAGGATAAAGGGACAGAGTGTGCTCCTAGGAAGGGACACAGCTACTCAAGGTATCAGCAGACCCTAGCATTACTAGAGGGCATGGTGGAATCCCAAGAAACCCCACAGAGAGGTCTATCTTCCTCCCCTTTCCTCACATGCCTACCTTTCCATGGATCTTCTCTACGATAGCAGTCTGTCGCACATTCCCCACGTGCACCGTCACCTGAAACCCCTTCCGGAAAGTTGTGGCATGGAACAACAGCACGATCTCAGCTTCAAACACTGAGCAGATGGTGGGGTTCATTTCTGGGCTCACCATGACCATGCCCTGCACAACAACGCAAAGCTCAGACCAGTTAGGGCCCGTCCCCTTGCTTCTGAACAGCCCCCAGAATCACAAACACATCTCCACTCTGCAACTTGGGCTTGCATCCCATTCTCAGCCTTGTACTCATCCTACTTCATAGCCTGGCCATTCCCTCCCCTTCCAGCAAGTTTCCTGCAAATATCTCTACTTCATTCCCACCCTACCAATAGGGCATCTCCCACTCTCAATGGACCAGCGAGCAACCTGGCAACAGCAGGACTCACCTTGCGCAGCAGGGAGCGGTCAAAGGGTCCGAGGGCCAGCGTGGCTGCCTGCCCAGCCCGCAGTACACGGCAGGCGGAGCGGTTGCGTTGGATACTGCACACTTTCAGCCGGAGAAACTTCCCGTCATCAGTGGGACCAACCACCAGGTTCTCCCCTTCTCGGCAGATCCCACTGCCCAGGGCAGAAGAGCAGGACAGAGTTCATCAGGAGACAAGGAAGAAATTTCACCCTGCAAGATCAACATGCACAAACTCCCCAGGGCCAAGGAGGTGAGTGTCCTTGGACTCTTACCTGGGACCAACTGACAGGGATGCAAAGCTGGTGGGAATAGAGATTTCCTACACTAGGAGTGAAAACCACACTATCGCTCCTAAGAATACCAGGTACAGCGAGGGGCCATTCTGTCCCCAGCACGTCACCACACTGCATTGTTTCTGCTGGGGAGACTGCAGTTGACGGCTGTTCTGTGTGGATGCACTGGTAGCCAAACTACTCTGATCACTCCTGAACACTGAGGGACAGCTGCCTTCTCATGGGGTAGCATGCAGTTAACCTCTGCTAGGATCAGAGGACTTGCCCTCTACATTTCCTCCCCCTGCTTGAGGAAGGAAGAAAACAACACCTTGGGATCACGGCTAACCTCTGCCAACTCTGGGTCCCAGCATGCCTTCCTTCAGCAAGCTACAGGTCACATTCCTAATCCTGCAACTTTAGAGCAGACTGTCTGCTTGCCACCACATGACCAATGGTCTGCTCATGGCAGCTCTCAACACCCTGTAGGGCTTTGCCCTCACTTGGCTCAGTCATCTGGCAGCAGTCAGCACCGAGCTTTGTGCTGGTTTCACATCTGCAGCGGGTGACTGTAACCTTGTGGAACTCCAGCAACCATTCACACCCACACTTGTCTGCCTGGCTTCACTTACCTTGACAGAGTTCCTCCCACAACAGTCCCCACCTCTGGCACAGTATAAATTTCATCGACCTGCAGCAAGGCAACAAGAATAAGCTGCTCAGACAGCTGTGAAATAGCACTCCAGAATGAGGACAAGCTGCCTGCCCCTTGCGTGGAGGGAGGCGAGGTCTCTGCTGGTCATCAGACACCATCTCAGAGCTTTCACCAGCTCCCACTACCTTCCCATTAGAGGAACCTCTGCCTTTTAAGTGGCAACCAAAGAAAGAATCTTATCCCCAAGACGGGCATCCTTTGGTTAGGACAGAGCCCAGCCTAACAGGCTTTTTTCAAGGACCGAGTCCTTTTTTTTCCTTTAATGTCTCCCAATTGTCCAGAAGTTCACCAAGTCTCTCCCCATGGTGTCCAGATCCCCCAGATGTTTGTCACCTGTCACAGCAATAAGTACAGTACCAGAACTGGAAACAAACTACCCTTACGCACCTGAAACTCTGTGAGTTGCTGCATTAGTTCTTCCTGCTCTTTACTGTTGGTCAGCGGAGGGAGGATGTTGAGGAAGACTTTTAAGAGATCCAGGTTCTCCCCAGAAACACTGGACAGTGTGAAGATCGGGGTGATGCTGCCAGACACAAATAGACAGGAATAAGCAGAAGGCCAGAGCGCAGCTGCAGAAAGTGGCTGGGATTCTGAATCTAGAGAGTCCAGCAAGAGGACAGAGACTACAGCAATAAATGGCTAGAGCAGAAGGGCAGATGGGCCAGGTACAACTCTGCAGTAACCCCTGACTCAATGGTTGGTCAAGGCACCAATCCCCTGCCAAACCGCAACTTCTATCATGGAGAAGTAACTCCAGTGCAGCCTCAGGCACCTTCTGCTCCCAGAGCCCAGAAAAAGGCCTGGGAGGGGAAGATGACTTCTTGGAGAACGCAAAGATAGGAAACTCAATGAGGAGCCAAGGTATTAAAGACTCGGTCGCCTCCCCTGTGGTCGACCTTCCCCAGCTCCGCACAGCAGCCCAGTCTGAATCGCCTGCTCCTAGCAGAAGAAAAGAATGGTCCCTTACTTGGGAGACTGTGCAAACTGCTGTGCTGCTGTAACAGCATCATCATCTGAGTTCACAAGCAGGGGGAGCTTGTTGCAGCCTGGCTGCTTCAGGATTCGCTCCAGCTGCTTCACTGTCCGTTCCACGGTGGCTTTCGAACACAAGTCAACTTTGCTGATGACAATGAAGAAGGGGACCTTGAGGGCCATGGCCAAGCCCAAGTGCTCTCGTGTTGTGCCAGCTGCAGGAGAGAAGTGAGAGTGTAGGTACAGTAGCAGTCATCACTTTTGCACGTTTATGCAACAGCTGTGTCTCCTGGCTCTCCCACAGGCCCACTCTAGAGATTTCACCCTGTTTAGTTCATCAGGCAATGAAAAAGAAAAATTATTCTTTTAAACAAAACCAAACATCAGTCCAGAAAAATAAAAACCATTGAGAATTTTTGTTTGCTTCAGAAAAATGCAGTAGTTTTCATTCTTGGGCTAGTGTTTGCCAGAAAACAGCCACAAAAATGTCAAGGAAAGATGTGGGAGAACTCCAGCTGCCTTCTTACCAGGCTTCAGGATTCAGCATCCCTAATAATATCACAGAGTTGGGGTTTTTTCTGACAAAGCTTCAAATGCCAAACAAAGCCCCTCTGTCCAGGATGAAGTTTAATGGGGTCTACAGCTGGTAAGAGAATCCCAGCTCTGCTCCCCTCCTAGGCACTCATAGGCACTGGCTTACAAGAAATCAATAGAGGCTTCCAGAGTAATATTTTTCTCTGACAACCATTCCCAGCTAACAAGGACCCACTCCCCACATTCTCCATTTCTCTTCACACGTTGCTGTCAATCCGTACAAGCAGGGCAACACTCACCAATGCCAGTGTTGGCACTAACCACCAGCATAGCAAAGTCTGGGCAGTAGCTGGTGAGGCCAAAGATGGTTGTTTTCAGATACTTATGGTGGCCAGCCAGGTCAATGAAAGTGATCATTTTGGAAGAACTCTCACAGATCTCTTCTGCTGTTCGGGAATCGCTGTAATTTACCACCTGAGGAACACAAGGACTTGGTGAGAAAAGGAGTCCCAGCAGGCAGGTAAAGAAAACCCAGCTCTTATCTATCCACTTTGACCTCAGATTTAGTGAGGCAAGATCATTCACCACGGGTGTAAGACACAACATCTGTTGCAAATGGACAAGTAGCACTCAGGTTCAGCTAAAGGGACAGAGAGATGTGCTACCTCTCTTCCCTCACGTCCCACTCACAGTTGTAA
>NW_009259313.1:213202-217152 GCF_000687185.1 Egretta garzetta | reverse complement strand
TCAGCAGCCCACACCCTCACCTCTCCTTTGCTGTTGAAGCCAAGGATCTCAAAGCTGATGCTCGACGTTCTTCCTGACTGGATTTCATGGAGATGCCGGAAGAGGTTGAGGCGTGCTCTTCCCCGCCCATTGTCCAGCTCTCCTTGCGTTAGGACACCCAACAGGGTTGACTTCCCTGAGTCCACATTCCCCAGCACGGCTACTCGCAGGTCTAAAAACTACAGGAAGAAGAACAGAGAAATCATGAAAGTTAACCACTGCTGTGCTGGTATGCAAGAACACAACATGGCAGTGGAGATGGGCCTCAGAGAGCTTCCTTCCACAATAGACACTGTGCAGTGTATCTTGCTCAGATTCTGCTCTTGCTCAGCAAACCATTGCTCAGGAGCTGTGATATACTCTCTAGAGTCGTGATGTGACACATCAGGCATTGATATCACAAAAAAGGCCGTTTGCTGCAGCAGGACCTGTAAATCCTTCCTTGTTTGCACACTGGCCTGGTTCAGAACTGTTGCCGTAGAAGTGAAGTAATTTCTCACCTCTGATCCAGGCAATCTCCCCTGCTGGTATCTGCCTCAACCACAATCTTGGAGATGAAAAGCGTTATCATCAAGCCTCCCTCTGGCAGCTCTTTAAAGCATCTGCCACGGGCCAGTCTATGACAAGGTGCCTCTAGGGTTTGGGCTCCCATCCCAAAAGGAAGCTGCTTGTGTGAAGCCTCTAAGCCCCCAGCAGGAGAGGATGGCCAAGTCATAGGTCCCTACCTGCTGGTTGTCAGGCACCTTTCGGACAAGCACCTCTGTTATCTTCCTTGGAACGTCGCTGTCGTAATCGACTTCCCTCTCCCGCAGCACCGTAATGTCAGCCCCAACCCTGCCACAAACACAAAAGGAAGGAGTGAGACACACACTTGTAGCCGGCAGCTGTTGCAACTCTAGAATCACAGCTGGAAAAGCGAATAGGATGAAAGCTGGGGATAGCAGGGAAGGAGCCTCAGGCTTCCCGCCAAAAGCCCTATAACCACCTTCATATTTCCAGAGCCTCTTGATGAGGGAATTTCAGTCACACAGGGGGTTTGCCGAGTCCCTCAGGGGACTTCTGGGGCCGAGCCTCTCTACTGGAGGCTGTTTATGCCTGCGGGTCCTGCAGATGAAAGGGAACACGTACTTCTCTGCCATACGGCGCAGTGTCTTGAGTGAGGCACGCATCTCCTCCTCCGAAAGGCCCACCAGCAGCCCATTGTCCTCCACGCCGATCTGATAGACGGCCTCACCACGGCCTTCCTGTAGTCGCCACTTCATCTGTGTCACCAGGTGCTCAAAGCGATATTGCGAGGGATTCACTAGCTTTAGCTGTTTAATGGAGGGGGATAATTATAGTCACAGACTGGATGCAGAGGGAATCCCATTGCCCAAGCCAGCGAGTCCCTAATCCAACACCATTAAGCAGTGCTCCCAACTCTGACCCACCTCTAGAAAACACAGCACATATTAGTGTCTGCACAGAAGCCACAGGACAGGTGAGAAAGGGTTTCACAAAGGTGCATACATATGGTAGAAGAACTTTTCTGCATCTTGACAAAGGGACCTATACCCTGCCTGCTGGGAAGGTAAAGACAGCACTGTGGGACCTGTGACACAGGAGCCAAATCAGTGCAAATGGCGGAACAGCCACAGGAAAGTAACAAATGATTATCAGGGATACCTGCAGCTCTCTCTCAAAAGGAAGAAGATTTCAGGAAAAACACAGTGGGTCTCACCTCCTAAAACAGATTCCTAAAAATGAGTAATGAGATCGAACTTTTCCAGCTCAGCATACTGGGTGTTGCTAGGCACAGAGACACAGAAGATGACTGATAGTCCCTTAATACAGTGTCCACTTTTCTGTCCCTTCCTTGGACATGTTCCCCATATGCTGTCTTTGGTGAAGTTACTCACTGCAAAATAACCCTCTGGGAGGAAGACCTCCTTCTGCAACCTCAAAAGGCTCACCTTGTACTCGATGTTCCCATCTTCTGCCTGGTCAGGGAATGAAACAAGACAGAAAGGTTAAATGCTGTGCCAGCAAGGACTCCTATAGGCATCAGCTGCCCAGATACTCTGTAGCTCGTGCTGATGGCTTCAGAGAGAGGGAAAGTAGCAGAAATATACTGTGTTAGGTCACAGCCTCTTCTGTCATTCATTCCTACACTCAACTGGAACTTACTTTACATTTGTTTTTGCTGTTTGCATCCCACATCATGAAAAACAGAAGACAAAACTAGAGAGGGACACAGGGGGTAATACTGTTGGGGGGGGGGGTGGGGGTTTTTTTACTGCCAGTAAAGCATAGGGCCAGTCTAACAGTCACAGAGAGAGAGTTCCAGTTTCAAAAAAGCACAGCCAGCAGATGATTAAAAGTCTCCCCCCTCACCTATCCATGACACACAATGCCACACAGAGCATCCCACTCCCACCCTATCCAGCAGCTTCCATCCACCCAATGCACACAGAAACGGGACTGGGAACAAAAGTCGCTGCCTCCTTTCCTGCATGCTGATACCCTCCATCAGTCAATTAGTTTTTCATTGACTCTCTTCCATATCCTCACATATCTTCTCTCTGCAAGAGACCTAAGGAAGCAAGCTACTGACTTCTTTGGAGTACAAGAAAGCTGGTCACTGGCCTGGTAGTTCTGGAGAACCAGACCTGATCAGGACTGTCTGTACACCAACATTCTCAGAACTTTCCCAGGAAGGGCTGGAGCCAGACTGGGTTGTCACAGAAAGGCCCGGGTACTCATCAAGCTCACTCCAACCACAGCAGGCTCCAGCCTTCCAAGGAGAACATATAGCCAACACTGAAGTAATTTTCCCACTGATTCGGTCTAAGGACGACTGAGAAAGGGCTGGAGCCTGCAGGAAGCCAAGTACTCTGGCAGACTAAATGGGGCTGCCAACACTAAGCGCTTCCTTTTCCTCTGGACACTGATTTGCATGTCAGGAGAGGCAACAGCCCTCTCCTTGCCTTCTAGCTCAGCTCCTAACCACAGCGGTGCTTATGGTGGCAAAAGGCCAACAGAGGGAAGTTCTGAATTGTCAGCTCAGCTCTCGGGCAGCGGAGCTATGCAGTGAGAAAAGAGTACTTGCAGAAGGTTTTCCTCTCTTACCATCTACCACCTTTCCAGCTCTAAGAAAGACACATTCACATACTGTGCTGTTGTCTAAATAAGGGTGTGGGTCTCTTTCAAGGCAGTTAAGACTAGAAAAGCAACGAGCCTAGACTTGCTGGGCCACATACTGCACAGGGTAGCCAGGGACAGGAAGCTATGCTGAAACCACAGGGGGCTGTCCAGCCTCCAGCTGAAGCAAACAAAAACTAAACTGTGGCTGCAGGGAACAATCCTGCCTGTGGAGAAGATCTAAGAGCAGCAAAGCGCTGTTTTCCCTTCTTGCCAAGAGTCACAGCCCTGCCTTGTGGAAGAATTGCTCCCTCCCAGTGCAGACTTTTAGATATTTTACAGAAAGCTCACTAAGCGGGGTCAAGCGATTGACTCCGGGGCAATGTAATGCTCCCCACAGCAGCAGCCCTGTTAGAGCGGTGCCAACTGCCTCAACTAACCAACACACCCACTTACTACCAATGCCATTTCTTCCTGCTGCAAGAGGCAAGTGCCTCACGCTCTGTCAGTACCATCCGCATCTCCTTGTAAGAAAACAGTTGCCAAATTAGCTGGGAAGGGAGTCACTAGAACCTGCTGAGCAACGTCTATGAGTTTGGCAGCTGGAAAGGGACTTACACCCACCAGATCGGCTCTCAGGGAGAGATGCGAACAGGATGCTCGGGACTACGAGTTGAGCAAAGCTTTATTTCCGAAGCTATTTAGCTCCCAGGCGGCAAAGCACCCACAGACGGATGCCGGGCGGCGAGACGCTGCTAACGGACCGGGCTCGGTGGAGCAGGCAGGGAGCT
>NW_009259313.1:169693-210871 GCF_000687185.1 Egretta garzetta | reverse complement strand
CCGGGGTGTGTGGGGGGAAAATCCCTGGGCCCGGGGGCGGCCGTGCCGTCCTGTCAGGCAGAGGCTGCGGCATTTGAGTTCTGTCTGTAACTAATTCTTAGCGCGGTAACTCGTATTTTAATGTGTCAGCTGCTTCTAAAGTAAAGCGCTGTAGCTGTATCCTTAAATGTTACCACAGCTTCATTAAAAAAAATAAAAATAAAGCTTTAGGTTAGGTGGCTAAACGTCTCAACAAGTTACTGTTTCTCTCTTGTCACGCTTTCTGCTCAAAGTGCTGTTTTGTTTGTTACTCAAACGGCTCTAAGGGAAAAAAAAATAATGCTAAGTGGGTTTGGAGCAATAGCTTTTAAAGATAGCCTTCTGACTCTTGTGGGAATTCATCAGTAGCGTGATTCAGATTCAAACTGAGTAGCTACAGAGCAGCCTGTTGTGTTCTCTTGGACCTGCTGATTCTATACGTGGGTACCTGTATCTCTTAAAAGTAGCATAAAGCCCTTTGAACCTTCCTTGACTTTCAGGAATGGGATGGGCCATGCTTTCTGAAGAGCATATTAGGACTAATATGTCCTAATAATGAAATGTATTAATCTTGTTTTGTTTTGTTTTCCAGGATGGAGATGTGATTAAGAAGCCACCCTCCATGGACCTGGCAAGCAAGAAGTGCCAGCAGGTGCTGATGCTGCTGGAGGGGGTGCTCCAGCACTTGGAAGTAATGTTTAGTTTGACACTGGTTCCTCGGGTTCTTATTCTACTTGGAGGCAATGTCATGAGCCCCAAGGAGCTCTATGAGCTCAACTTGGAGGGTATTTGTGAGGGCAGTGCTGAGGAGAGTCTGAAAACTGCGTCCTGCGTTCGCAAGCTCTTTCATTCGCTCTTTGTTGCGGATGTCTTCAGTGAACTTCAGGCTCTCCCTGTCATGGGCACTGTTGTTATGCTCCAAGGACACCGTGATTGTGGTGTTGATTGGTTCCGGCCCAAGCTCAACTATAAAGTGCCGACCCGAGGGAGGAAACTAACTGTTAACTTGTCGTGTGATGGAGACATCAACATAAGCGCCTCGCCTCCTCAGCCGATGGCTTCTACTTGGGAGGACTACGTCTGGTTTCAAGCACCAGTGACGCTCAAAGGCTTTCATGAATGACTTGTGCTCTGTAGAACTTCAATGGAATATTGAATAACCTTTGGTGCTGCTTTAAGTGATAATAACTTTATCATGTAACTGCATATTCTTGTCTGTCTGGATCTCTTCTCCAGGGCATCTTCTGCCTTCCTGTAGCTTGACTGTGTTCATCTCCTGAATTGTTGTTGAAAGCAAATACCCTTTAAGGCACAGTTGCACACAGATACAGTGATTATTTAGGGACCTGAGTTGTGGCACAGGAGGTGAACTAGTGTTGGGAGTAAAACTTTCCTGCCACATACTTAACTGAACTGGCAAATACTGGACACAGTCTTCTCTCTCCTGAGTTTTAATGCAGATGTTTCTCTGGTAATAATTGCTACAGTAGCTGATTATTTGGGACTCTAGATAATGCATGTGATTATTAATGCACTTGGCCTTTACTATAAAGGCCATAACCAGTCTTACCTACCCTATTCCTCTAAAATGAGGCCTTTCCCTGCAGTCTGATCGGGCTTGAGTACTCAAGTGTTTTCCCCATCTATTTGATAAAATTAGACTTCCCCATAACTCAGTTTAAGTTACTTAATAATCCAAAGAGTGGGACTTCTCAGCAATTGGGAGGTCTTATACCTAGTGCCGTCTTGTACCGGTGACGAAAAGAGGTTGAGCAGTCCTGTGGAGGCAGGGAAGCACATCTTTTCCCTCCCCCCACCCTTTAGTCCAACAGCCCTGACAATCAGTTAGTTATGCAGTTAAAAGTAAGCAGTTTCTGCTCTAACCCTCTTCAGAGGAAGTTAGGGCTCCTGCCCCAATATGCTAGCTTATTCTCACTTAAAACCACAACAAAAAAGTTAGTTTTTTGCTTACCTTTACCTCTGAGTCTCAGACTCTAAATGTTTCTGAAATGTGAAGAAGAGGTGAGGGGAGTGTGACCAAATTTGGCACTATCTTTACCTGTCAAATTCCTGTTCTAAGTCAGAATGTACTACTTGGAAGCAAAACTTGAGCCCTTTCTTCTGGCCTGGTGTCTAGTGCAGGATGGGACAAGGAAGGGAGGGAGTGAAACACAGTGTGTCGGAACCAAATATCTGCTGGAGTTATCTTTGGTCAGCTGGGTATGTATCTGTAATGCAGTGAGCTTAATAGCTTCAAATAGCGCTATCCCTCTTGAAGAGAAACTCGAGCCTACTGGTAGTGAGGTTGCTTGCAGTTTCTTGCTAGCAAAAATTGCATGATGGGGTGGTAAAAATCCTTTCAAAGAAGGGTAAAGGTTGAAGTAACCCTCTACACTTGGTGCATGTTTAACTTTGTCCTTTTGGAATGGAATGAGGTTATAGAACTAAGAGGAAATTAAGTCGATATTTTTGAGCTTGGAGAATGCTAGGAGTGCTGCTTCTGCCTTATTATCCATTAACAACTGTTTACAACGCGTAGGAACTGCTAAAGCTAGCTCTAGGGGGAAAACTCCTAGAATGAAGAAAGCTGCCTTATGTGCAGCTGCCCACTTGAATATGTAATCACAGGTCTCTTGAATGAAATATAACTTGAACGTAGGAGTGTTTGTGCTCAGGAGATCAAAACCCTTTACACTTCCACCAAAGCTGCTTGTAAAGCATATTTAAGAATGCTAGCACTCAAGTATTTAAAGAAGCTTTTGAACAGAAGCCTTAGTTCTGAGGAACAAGGGGCCAGTTTCTTTTTACTCTCTTCCCCAAATGAGTGCAATGTTACTGCATTAAACTGTTTACATATTCTGTTATACTTGAACAATGATGCAGCAATGATATGGTGCTGGGAATGAAAGAAGACAAGATGCCTTTTCTTTTTTTTTCTTGTGAAGAGTTTTAGAGCTTGATTAACAAGTTTACTACTATAATCATTGTCAAAATAAAATGCTGGCTTCTATATGTAATTCATTGGATTTATTCGGTCTCTCAAAGTAAAGGTTCTGCTGGTGGCAGAACAACTTGCTTCCATTCTATGTATGTATCTCAACTGCCGCTTCACAGCTGTTCCACCTTTCTGACAAAGCGCATGATGTCTTGTGCCAGAAGCTTTGGTTCCTCAAAGGCAGCAAAATGCCCTCCCCGTGGCATGTAAGAGTAAGTGATGATGTTCTTGAAGACCTTCTTTGCCCAGGCATGTGGTGTATGTACGAGCTCGTGAGGAAAAGCTGCAAGCCCTGTGGGAACGTATACTCCAACCCTAGAAGACATTAGTTAACTGCATTTTTGAAAGAAGTCCTGGGAAAAGTCTATAAAAACCTTCTGACTCTGGTAACTGCCAGTCAGCTGGAGAAGTTTCACTACAGCAACCCATTTTGTGGTCTGTACTCTCTTGAAGAGCTTCACTTGTACTTGGATCTCCTTGAGTTTAAGAATGTTATACCCAAAGATGCGTAAAGTAGAGCCAACTTTGCACACAGTTCAATCTTGAAATGTTTCAGATTTTTAAGCTTACCTTGTTTTGTAGTTTTGTGACATGGCAAGATGCCACACCTCTTTGTGAAAGTCAGACATGAGGTAGCTCATGTTTACTTTAGAATTTGTGGTACCAGTATATGACTCTCTTGAGAGGAAAGGTAAACTGGTTCAGTCTCCAGAGAAAAAGACTCTGTTTGTATAATCAATCACTTGGAGAATTCTGCTCAGCAGCATTTTCCTGGTCAGCCTTTCTTATAGTCATCTTACAGCCAGCAGCTGTTAGAAGGTGCTTGGTTTCAAGTACTGCTCTCCAAATTGCTTCCTCAAGTTTGTGCTTAACTGTTGTAGTTCTTAGTTTACCCATCAGTAAGATCCATATCCTTGCTCATTCACTTTAAACTTCTCTTTGAAATGCTCACAATTTTCTGTTTTGTTTTTACTGAACTGAGCTACGGATTACATTTGTTTGGTGAGTAAGTATATAGACCTGTATTTTGCACACAAGCAAGACTGAATATACTTTGATAAGTCTTCTGCATTCTCGGCCACAAGCCACCTTGTGTGAGTTATAGGTTCAAAAGAAAAGTGACCCTTAACTGTATTTATCAAAAGAAAATAACTTGGATTATTTTTTTTTTGAGGTAGCTAAATTTGCTGATGTAGGTAGTATAAAAGTTTATGCAGGCAAATATGGCTCAATCTCATTTACAAATCTGTCTTGCACCTGCCACTTCATTACCTGGCATCAGCAGTTAGGCTAGGGTCCTTGGAGATGTTCTCCTTGTAGAATCGCATTGAGGACACAATGGAGGATGTCACCCAATAAATCATCACATTGGTCAAAAGCTCATCAAGAGAGTATTTGCTGTTGAGAGAGAAGATGAAGAAGTGTCATCGGAAGCTGTTTCTCAGTATGCTATATTGGGCTCGTGCCCTGAAGAAGAGTTGTCCCTCTTGTTCTCCACTCATTTTCAAGCAACAAATTAATTGGCACCCGTGTGCCCAGAGCAAAACTACCTGGTGCTGAAGGAGTAGTTTGCAAGCATTCTGCTGTAAGATTGAACTACTTGTCATTTACCTATCTCCTCGTTAGTTATCATCACTCATTTTTTTAATGAGTCTTCTCATGGTAGAGCACCTGTTTTCTTACCTTCCCAAGCCTCCATCATCTTTATGCAGAAATGATTTATCTGTCCAGGTAGAGAATTTCTCCAAAATATATGCAGCAAGCCCCACAGGGGAGTCAGTCAGTCCACAGCCTAATTCAGGAGAAGAACAGGAGAGCTATTGCAGTTGCAATACTTCAGCAGAAGTTAAACTGGACATTCATGAATTCTTCAGAATTTTCTATGAGACTTCAGTACAGAGTCTCTATTTTACTAGCCCTGGTAGTACTTTATTCTTGACAAATTCACCCCAGTGGGATTCCAGCTGTAACTGACAGCGCTACAAACTGGGGTAATTCCTATATAAAAGAAGCTAGGGGCTAAGGAAGTCCTGTTGGCTTCTTGGTAACGTGTGTCAGAAGGAGCAAATTCAGATGTAAAGGGATTACACTCTGAAAAGAAATTTCAGATAAACTATTTGGGAGCACTGTGCTGCTTAGGATGGATAACTGAGACCTGGAGTGCTGTTCATCACTTTTTACCTAATTTAAACAGCGCTGTGTTGTGTATCTGTTACCTGTTCCTGCCTTTGGGGAATGCTAACAAGCATTATAAACCCAGCAGGTACACAGCATGTTATATTTGTGTTCTTCCCTGTAAAACAGGGATAGGGATCACTTCAGCAGTGATAGAGGCTTGCCCTGGGAAAACTGCTGTAGTTTTACGGTACACTTGGTATTGCCTACTCTCAAGTGTATTTTAGTGTGACTTTAGTACTGGGTGACTTTGTAGAAGATGATGCACAACATGATCTCAATTTAATAGTGGACATAGCTAACACAAAATAAGTTTGTGCTTTGGCACAGCAGTTTCCCTGCACTGGCGGGCCTGGAGTGATTTGCTACAGATCAAAGTCATGTAAATGCTTTGACCAGCAATGTTAGGGTAGGCTAAAATGTGCCAGCTAACACATGACCTGTCTGGAGATGAGTATTTTCTGGGCTGAAGACTGGCTCTGAACCACTGTATTCTATGTCCATGGATTAGATGCTCAGAAATACAATCTTGGTTGTAGCTTGCTTGTCATTCAACCTGTACCATATCTTAGCTACCACAACTTGTGGTGAGTGAAAATACTTTAGGTTTGCTTTAAATCTGCCTAATGAGAACTAAACCAATAATTGATATTGATTGAGACTGAGTAGGGAATGCAATTTTTTCCCCTCTTCATTTTCTACATTTCATAATTTTGGCATGATACAAAATCCCTGCTCTTCTTTTTCCAGGTTGAAGAGTCCTGGACTATGTATAGTGCTTGTATGGAAGCTGCTTGGTCACTTCAGTCTTTCTTTTCTCCCCTTCCTGTATTATTCTGATTCTAAAATGTATTTATGAAACAGGGTGAACAGGGGTGCACCAGATTCTGAATATCATGGATTTAGTGTTTTGTCTTAGTCTCTTTCTGCTTTCTGTAAGAGTTTGTAAGATTCTCTTAAACTCTGAGCCGGCTGACATTTCAAAGCGCTATCCATGACTCATGGATTCTCTCATATGGCGACAGCCAGACTAGAGCCCATTGTGATTTTCTTCCTCTACTTAAATTGCTTTGCACTTTGTTGACGTCAGGGGGTTTGGGCCAGTTTAATCACCCAGCCACTTAAATGTTTTTGCAACTCTCTGGAGTTATCTTTAGATTAAACCAAACCCTGGATAGCTGTCAAATTTTCACGTAACCATTAACCTTTATCTGTAGAGAAATTAGGATCCTGTTGAAATGTACAGGTGCCAGCACAGATTTTTGTGATACTCTCCCTCCCCTGGAACTTGTTTACTTATTCCTGTGCTTGGATTCTCATGTTAACTAGTTATTAATCTGTGAATTTAATCCTTTTCTTAAGGCAGTTTAATTTCAATAAGAACATTGGGGGAGGAACCCCAACAAAACTTTTTTGGAAATGAAGTATGTTCCGTTACCGGATCCACAGCTCTTTTATTCTGCCAGAGCTCTGATTTTTGAAGCTTGATTTCCCTGTAATATTATTACCTGTAAATCAATTCTCCTCATTAAAATAGTTCTGCTAGTTTTCTGATCAGAGACTAGTCATACAGGTGTTCATTTTTCTGGGGCTACCTTCACTGTTTGGCTCTTAAATAAACCCCCCAAACTGCCCAACCTGGTATCTCATTTGTCTCCTATTATTTCTTTGGTATTATCATCAGTTCAAGCAACAGGCTAGACATTAGCTGACATTTCAGTTTGAGTTTCTTTTTTCTCAGTGGATTGCCAGGATGGGGTGCTATTCATTCTACGGTCTTCACATCTGACACCAGCCTGAGACAGCTCCGCTGTCTTCCCTGATGAGGGATTATTTCAGTAAAGGAATACCCCATAACCCCTGCTAGTGGGGACTGATGCAAATAGTTCATTTAACTCTTCTGAGATGGCCGTCCCTTTCTCCAGACTCCTTATCTACTGGCCCCACTCTGTCAGGCTTCTGGCTTTTCAGGTGTTAGAGCTGTGTCTACCTTTCTGCAAGTTTCACATTGCACTTGCTTATGATATTTTTCTTGTTTTCACCCACACTTATTTCTAGAAGCTTCAATTTTAGGACTCTGTGCTTTACTTTGAGAGGCTTTTTGCGAAGGGGTTCTTTCCCCAAGAGAAGTGAGATGCCATTTTAAAAGACCTTGAAAAGTGATATTTGTAGTCTCCATCTTTTTTTAAGCTGTTCCTTTTAACTTCCTTTTACACAGTCCTTGTTCCCATGCCTTGCATTCAGTCACCAGAACTCAGTGCTTCTCAGACATGGTTGGCCTTTTTTCAACGATAAGTTTTTATATACCATAAGCAGTTAGTATACAATGTTCATAGCAATATAGAGAAGGTTCATTACCTGCAGTGTCTGGTTTGGTGGCTTGGATGTGTAAATATCCAGACTCTCGCAGAAGTTCGTATATATTCTTCTGGATGAAAGGGTACATACGTTGAACATCTTCCCTAGTGAGGCCAACGAGCCATGGCACATAAGCCCCAAGCATCACAGAAATCATCCCTCTCAAACCTTGTCTGCCGACGAAGATGAAATTCAGATGAAGCCCTTTCACAGATCTAAAATTAAGTTAATGAATAGAAGGTTAAATCAAGTGATTTTTTTGTCTCCAAACTTTCTAGAAAATAAGTCTGCCTGGAGCTGTGATAGAAGCATTTCACTGTGCCAAATACATAAAAAGGTTCATCATGATTAAAAAAAAATAAATTATGGGAGATAGAAATGGTACAGCTGGTGCCATCTCCATCTGGCCGTGCCACTGGTATGATGTTAGCTTCAGGTACTCAGTTTCTGGATGTGGCATATCCATGCTGGTAGCTCTGGCTGATGCTTTTGTGTTGTTCTGTGCTGTAGGGAACAGGCTGTGTTGGGTATTTTCTGAAAAGCTTGAGCAGATCACATGTGGCCACAGTGCTCTGGGTGCTGTGAAGCACAACTGCAATCGGGAACAGCAAGCTGCTCAGCCTGCAATCTGACTGCTTCAGGAGCTTTCTCACTTTATCTGTTCTCTGACCTAAGCGTGGCTGTGGTGCCTGCTTTTCATTAAATGCTAACCAATGAGCTGTGATGCCATCTTCTAAGGAAGGTATTGTGTTTCTTTTCCCATCAGTCCCAACTCTGCATTTTAGCTAGGGAACTCCTATACTTTGTGGTACTGTTTGTCTGCTCCCTGCTGATTTTAAATTTATCTCCTTCCTGATTTAGAAGGACGATCTGTCTCCTTGAGGTCTCAAATCAAAATGCAGCAGAGTTTACTTCCACAGCTAGTGAAAGAGAAGCCAAACAGTGCTGAAATTAGAAAGCATGAGAACTGTGTCAATATCCCCGCAAAGCACATGAATACAACTGAACTCACAGGAGTGTGGATGTCCCTGGAGGAAACAAAGCGGAAAGGGACGAGAGGCAGGGCAGACAGAAGGCAGGACCAGGACCATGGAACCAGAAGGTAGGATAAGAACTGGAGGCAGCTTTTCTGCACTGATTCTCTTTGCTACTCACTGTGGCAGCATCTGAGCCATGTTTGTGGTAATACGAGATCCCCAGTCTCCTCCCTGTAGGTAGTATTCCTTGAAGCCCAATCTGTTCATCAGCTTATGAAATATCCGAGCAGTTGCTATGGTGTCAAAGCCTGTAGGTAAAGAGAAACACAGGAGACCTGTTTGCCCTGTTTGTCTTTTGGCCTTGGCCAAAGGTCGTACCCTGACAGAGACATGAGTACACTGCTGTGTGAAGGCATAGCGTGCATTGCTGCTCTGCCTCACTTGTAGCAATAAGGTGATGACAGAATGATGATAAAAATGATAGAAACAAGAGGATAGAAATTCAGTGGAAAGTGGAGGAAGTGGAAAGCAGAGGAAGTGGAAAGCAGACCTGGCTTCCAGCTTCCAGATCTCCATAGCCAGCCCCAGAGCATCAGTCACGTGGGTGTTAGTGCAGAGCCAAGCATCTGCATTCACAAAATGCAGTGAGCAGGGGGCCTGGAGATGGCTGAGGTGTTACTCCCAAAACCTTGTGATTCCAACAGAGCCTTTTCGTCACTTACCTTTCTGGTGCGGTGCCTCTGAAAAGCCATAGCCTGGAATGGATGGGCAGATGACCTCAAACACCACATCACCCTCATTTAGGCTGTGGCCAGCTGGCTCCGTGAGCAGAGGGATGATCTTGTAGAACTCGTAGAAGGAGCCGGGCCAGCCGTGGACCATCAGCAGAGGCTGAACAGCTCGACCATGAGGGACGTAGGAGGGCTTCACATGGATAAAATGGATATCGATCCCTGCCACACATCCAAGACAGAGAAATTAGAGCTCTGGTTCCATCACAGTTTCTGCTCTGGACTCTGAAGAAGGAGGGTGGCAAAACTGTTATTAGCATTTGTAGCAGCAGTTACACAATCAACCCATTGCAAGAAGATGCCTAGCTGAAAGGGGATGCCTCGTATTGTACCCCTGTCTCATCTTTTACATACAGACAGCGGTATCGATCCCAGCTCTGGATATTGGGCTCATAGGAGATTGAGCATGTACCTCCTGAGCAACTGGTCTCACAGTATATAAGTAGAGCTTCACTTAAATGAATAGCGCAATGCAGGTAGACACATGCAAAAACACGACAAAATTATAAAATAAGGGAGTAATAAAGAGAGAAACATGAAAAAGTAAGTGCAAGATAGAAGTTTAACCTGCAGATCACTTACCTAAAGTCTGGCTAACCTCACCTGGCTAAACTGGGTGGTGGTGGTAGAAATTCTAGCCCCAGAGTCTGGGCAAATTTTGTAATTTTCAAAGGTGGCTTCAAGGCAATAGCAGAAAAAACCTCCTCATCAGTTAGCACAGGTTCAGAGCCAGATGAAGCCCATCTTGAAGCAGACCTAATCTTATTGCCTCCACTAGTGATATTTCACTCATATCACTAAGCTGTTATGCATATTGTTGCCTTAAATATTGTAACCTCTTAAATCCCCCCCTTCTCTCTGTGCATTTCAGAACGAGACCTGCTCAAGCCACAGAGACCCCCTCACCTTCAATGGTGGTTTGGAAATGGGGGTATTTGTTCAGGACTTCCACTTGCTTGCGCCAGTCGAACTGGTTCCTCCAGTAGGCCACCACCTTCTTCAAGTAGCTGGAGTTGAAGCCGTAGTGGAAGGCAGCCCCTTCCAGTGGCGGTGCATAGCGGGCCTGCTCCAGGCGGCGGTGCAGGTCCTGCAGAAGGGAGCCCTTCTTGCGAGGCTGGCCAGCTGCCCACGCATGCCCTACGCCAGAGCAGGCATGGACGGGCTCTCCTGGCTCTGCTGGCTTTTGTATTGCTATCTGGGACACCACAAGCCCTCCTGAAGCAGTGGCATATTCTGCATGACCTCCTGAATACTTTATATGGGGAATATATTTTTCTACAGGTTACCCTAGGGCACCCAGGAGTACCAGGTCCTACTCTTGCCTTGTTGCTAACTTGCTTTAGGGTTTTTGGCACTAGGAGCTTGCTGGCACTACCAACTGGAAGAATAAGAAGCTCAGCCTGAGCTGGTGGCTGCTAGTTCGCCAGATAATTAGGGACAGGCATGTAGGGACAGAAGTGCTGTGACTCAGTCAAGACCCTGTCCCTCTTCACCCTTCCAGCCCTTGCCTCTGTGGAAGCCCCTCAGTCCTGTCCCACCAGCGCAACTGCTGTCCTGATGCCCTCCCACCCAGCTCCACCATCTGCAGACCCACTGCACCAGGTAGCTGCACCAGTGTATACAAGTGCACTGCTGCCACCCCCAAGACATCACCTCAAAGCAGTAACGTTGGTGACAGACTGGCTCCACCTTGCAGTTTTCTGCCCCTCCCTACATCCCAGCCACCGGTACCTCGATTTCTTCGTCAGACGTCTCAATCTTGAAAGGACGGATACTTTCATCTTCTTGCCCTTTTAGGGGTCTTTCACCTGAGCCCCACCATCCATCGCCCATTTCAATAGTCTTGATCTTTTGTCTAGATGTCAGCCAGTAAACCAGCATCCCTCCAACACCCAGGGCGGCCGCAGGGACCAGGACTGCATTCTTCTGAGAATATTCAAAGCACCTGGGGAGGCATAAAATAGTTTGTGTTCAACAAGAGATGTGTCAAGGGTAAAGGGGACTATGCTGAGGCTTGTTTTCACATCGGTTGGGACTGAGCAGTAACAAATGCCTACAGAACCCATGGAGTCAGCAGGGGCTGGGGTTTTCTGTTATTTTTGAAGATCACAGGCAAGATTTGGGACAGGTTTACATCTACCAGTGCTTCTTACAGACCTCAAGTCCTTACTGATCAGGACTTGCTGATCACAAGGCTTCCTTGTCCCTCTCCTTGTGAACCAGGATGCCCTGGGGGACAAGGGTCAATAGGATATGGGCCAGTCTATTTTAAGGCAGCTACTGAAGTGAATGGGATAGTAGCAGCAGAACTCCTCTGGGAATAAAAACTGCACAGACAGAATGGGCTGAGGAGCAGGAGCAGTGACAAGGGTCTTCAGCTGCTGGAGAGAGCTGGATGTGCCTCTTTTGGCAGTGCTTTATCCATAACTCCCCTACAGATTCAATCATCTTTTAGGGCAATACTGGCCCTCCACAATAGCTTTCCATGGGTAAAGGTCTCAGCTTGTCTGGCTGGTGCCCCAGTTTCTGTTCTAGACAGAAAGGTTTCAGGCTTTCTTGAGGTGTGGCAGCTAAGTCTCCAGCGTTGCTTTTAACAGATATGCAGCATGTTTCAAAACTGTTCAAATGCTTGAGCAATCAGTCCTAAATGTAGTGTACCTTCTTGTCCCTCTGACCTGTGCCTGAAGCTCTCCAGCTTCCCTTGGGGATTAGTAGAGGTGTCCAGGGCTATTGCAGGGAGCTGCAAGGGGACTGTGAATGAAGATTTTGTTGTTGTCATACAGGGTGGGGAAGGGACTATGCTGTGCCCCAACCAGGGTGCTAATAAGAAGTGGAGGTCTCAGCACAGGGCAGCTATTTCACTCACCTGATCCGGGACAAGATGCTCTCCCTACAAAAGGGGAAAAAAAAAAAAGAAGATCCTTATAGTCTGATAATGTATGAATGGTACCAGCCTGAATGCCACCTGCCAGCATCATTTACTGCCCAGCCATGGGATCACAAGCTGTTCAGCCACCCGGCAACATCTGCCATTATTTTTCCTACTTTTTGGATGGGACAGAAAGAGAGAGCTCAGAACACTGCCCCTGCACAGAGCCAGTGTTTCTGGGCTGTGTTTTAGCTAGATAGCTTGTTGCCACAATGTTCCCTCCTTCAGCACAATTTAGATAAAAGGTGCTAAACAACTGGGTAGGTGTCCTTGCAGGGTTTCATCCTACAAGCGGCTCTGCTACTTCAGCCAAGAAAATAGTTTATTTTAGTTGCTGTGCAGTGATTAGGGCACAGCCTTGGAAGGGGACTTTTGAACTCAAGGATTATTCTGCTGCCAGCCACATGGTACTTATCGTGCTGCAGGGCTGGCATGAGGAGAAGCTTGTGGGACTTCTCCCCGTTCAGATTTCAATGGGCTGCTATACCTTTGCTACTTCTAACTACTCCTGACTGGATACCAAGGCTTTTAGGTCTTACTGCCTGCAAGAAAAAGCAAACATCCTCCTTGGTTCTCTTTCAGCCTGGTAGATTCTCTTGCAAGAAAAGCACAGCCTAAAATCTAGCAAAATTAGAAATGACCTGAGAAAGTCTTGTTACTCTGCCGTCTGGAAGGCAGCTAGATTAGGGAGCCATTTGGTGTCATAATTACAATACCTTGAGACACACACACAAAAAAAAGGACATGAAATTCCATGAAAACCCAAGTCACCTGGCTGTTTCTTTTTACCTGGTATTGTTTCCTACTGCTTCCTGTGATGCAGAACCCGGTGCCTGTACTGGAAACCCCAGCAATCCCCAAGGCAATTTGGTAATGATCTCTGAGCCTATGTGTGATTTTTAAGGAGGTATGTCCTCAAACCGCTCCCAGACAAGGAAGAACAGGGCTTCTAAGAGTAAACAGTGTCAGCTTCCACCTCCCTGGAGGCTGAGCAGCTTATGCAACAGGTAATAATATCCCCCTGCACTTACATCCCAGAGTTTAGTGAGTCAGAGGCATGAAACGAGTTATCATGGCAATAGCACAAACTCGGTACTGCTAAAAAAGCAAGCGTGTCCCAGAAGCAGCTCTCTGAGCGACACAAAACAAGGCTCAGTCTAATAAAACCTCCTCCTCGCTCACATTCAGCAGAACTCAGCCACATGCTCCCACCCTCCAATGGCCTGGTGACCCCGTAGGGGCCTTCTCCTGCCCCAGCCCCAGGAAACCCCATTCAGGGTCCCTCCTCCCCACACCGACGGGATCTCACCAGGCGTTTGGAAGGATCTCCTGCCACATGTCTGCTCCTCCTTGGCTGGACGCTGCTCTGAGGAAAGCAACCCAGGTGTTGTCTCTGCTGGCTTTCTCCTGGGCAATGACGCTTTCCCGGTGACAATGCAGGCTACATCATCCATTAGTGCCACCTATTGCTTAAGTGTGCAGTTGCAAATTAAATTCAGCAGAGGCCAATATGAAGTCCTGCATGGAGAGGGATAGCCCTGTGCACCAGCACAGGCTGGGTGCCAGATGCATAGAAAGCAGCTCTGTGGAGACTGGCCTGAGGTCCTCAGCTGAGCCTGAGTCAACGAGCTAGCATGTTAGCCAGCAGGCTGAGTGAAGTGATCCTTTGCTCTCTTCAGCATTTGTGAGACCATATCTGGAGTGTTATGCCCAGTTCCAGCCTTTCTGGTAGAGGAAAGATTGCAGTGAACCCACCCTTGGTAGTTTAGGGCCACCAAGCTGCCAGGGGGCTGGAGCACACGGCATACAAGGAGAGACAGAGAGACCTGGGCTTGTTCAGCCTGGGAAGAGAAGGAAAGGGGGAGAGGGGGGTGTCTTATTGCTGTCTACAGCTATCTATACAGCAACAGTTGAGGGATAAAAGGCAATGGATGCAAACTGCAACAAGGGAAATTGTGGTTAGATATTAGGAGAAACATTCACCATGGAGGTATTCAGACACTGGGACAGGGGCCCAGAGAGGATGTGGGGTGTCCATCCTTGGAGGCATTCAAAATTTGGCAGGAACAAAGCACTGAGCAACATGGCCTACCTCGACCTGCTCTGAGCAGGTGGGACGAGCTGACTTCCAGGTGTCCCTTCCTCTGTAGGACGTGGCTCTATTCCACGTGCACCTGTGATTTGCAGCAGCCAAAACAAAATGGAAAGCTTAATTTTTTCATTTTCTGCAGAAAGCAATGCTTTGCTTTAGCTCAGAACTAGATTTTGTTTCCCTCATGGTTGGTAAAATCTTACTGGATAAAGGCTTCTTCTTCCTAAACTGTTGCACAGTGTCCTTGCTATGCTTCACTCCAGAAATAGCTACGTTTTAGTGCCAGAGGAAACGATTCCTGTCTCCATGCAATGCTCAAAGTGAAGTACCATCACCAGTGAGATCTGTGGTGAATTCATATGTAGCCACTGTGCCATCAGAAAGACCCATCAGGAAGAAAAGCTTGTAAATCCTTCATGTGGTCGAAGTTCAATGCATTGCTACACAATAGCTATTTATGGTTATGTCCATCTGGCATTACTTAGCATTAAAGTACTATTTCCAAAGCAAAATCAGGTCTCTGGAGGCCTTTTGGAAAATGGTATCCCTGACTGCAGAGAGGACTATAGTCAGAAGACTATTAGCAACAATAGCAAAGAATTACAACCCATGTGGAAAGTAGCTGAGGACCCCATAAGGTGTCCAGGTTGAGGTACAACAGGCAGTGATGTCTCCAGGAGACAAAAGAGACCTTGGGAATTTCTATTTCTTACCTAGCACTTTGAAAAACAACAGAAGATGGTGGAGGAAGGTCTGGCTTAAATATTTGAGAGTGAAATTATCTATGCCAGGAATGTGGGAAGAGCCAGCAGACCTAGTTAAAGCTGCAGAGAAAAGTTACAAGTTGTTGCTCTCTGTCTAAAAGATTTGGGAGAATCAGAACTGCTTTCGCTTAAGATACAAGGGGACACACCAAGGCCATTAATACCCTGGGGCTAAAAGGCAACAAACCCCCTCTGATAAATCTGAAACAGCTGAGATGCCAAGACCGCGCCTACTGAAATGCAGGGTGCGTGCAGGAGTTTGGTGTGAGTGCTGGTGGGCTGAGATCAAAGGGTCCCGGAGGAAAGCCCCTGTCCTGGGATGCTGCAGCGGCTTGTCCCTGGAAAACAGGGTTTTCCCCTTCTCTCTTGCAACCTCTAGTGGCCAAAATGCAAAATTCCAGGTAGAAACTTCCTGCTGGAGTCAAGAAGGCTGCCTACGAGATTTTGATGCACGTCCCGTAGGCAGAAACAGGAATCATAGAATCACTTTGGTTGGAAAAAACCTCTAAGATCATCAAGTCCAACCTTTAACCTAACCCTGCCATCCCACCACTAAACCCTGTCCCTAAGCACCTCAACTACCCTTCTTTTAAATCCCAGGGATGGGGACTCGACCACCTCCCTGGGCAGCCCATTCCAGAGCCTGACAACCCTTTCGGTGAAGAAATTTTTCCTAAGGTCTAGCCTAAACCTGCCCTGGTGCAACTTCAAACCATTCCTTCTCGTCCCATCGCCTGTTCCCAGGGAGAAGAGGCCGACCCCCGGGCGGCTACGCCCTCCTTTCAGGCAGTTGTAGGGGGCGATAAGGGCTCCCCTCAGCCTCCTCTTTTCTTGGAGTGAGGGGCCCAAAACTGAACACAGCATTCGAGGTGGGGCCTCACCAGCACCGAGTACAGGGGCACGATCACTGCCCTGCTCCTGCTGGCCACACCATTCCTGATACAGGCCAGGATGCCATTGGGCTTCTTGGCCACCTGGGCACACTGCTGGCTCATATTCAGCCGGCTGTCAACCAGTACCCCACAGGAAAGGACTGCAAAGGTATCTCAGAGCATCTCCCTGCACTGGGGCAGGATCCCTTATCCTTAATGACAGATGTCTTAGCACACCCGTTTTTAAAAAGCCTCCTCGGAGCACCATTAAAAAGTTTTCTGCTTCTGTCCCAGTGCTGTGATTTTGCTGGTTCAGCTGCTATTCTGGCATGGGGGAAAACCCGCAGAAATAATAATATTTGATATGCTGTATATCATTATTGCATTTCTGTCTAAGCTTCCAATTGCAGCCATCCCACAGTCCCTTTAGGACTGGCATCATTTTATAAAGGGATTTCATACATTTTCATCGCACAAATCACATACTAACGGAGAGCTTGTTTCCTATGTTTTTCTATTGCTCGTCACTGATCTGCAGGATCACCCCTGCAGCAATGATAGGAAATGTGCACATGGAAATGTTACCGTAATGTATTTTTTCAGCTGGTTTAGCAGCTGGATACAAGCAGGAGGAGCCACACACAACATAACCTGCCTGCTCTGCCAGGCCTATTTGCTAGCGCTGGCGTAGGGTGCTGCTGGAGAAAGCACCCAAAGGCCGAGCAGCAGTTTTGCAAATACTGGGTGCCCTCTAGTGGGAAAGAGGAGCTTGCAGTACATGTAATATCACTTTTTTTTTTTTCTTTTTCTATTTGGGCTTTTTTTCTATTTTGGACTTTCTGGTTTTTCTCATTGCCCATTGCATGTAATCATAACCCAAGCCTCATCAATACCATTAATAATGAAACCTGAGACATGGAGAGGAAAGCTGGTGACTTCTGGTTATGAAATGAGCTAGTGAACAGAGGTAAGAGTGGAGCGCAGAAGCTTTGAACACAGCTCTTTTATAGCTTGAGATGCTGTGGCAACTTGGAAATTATTATTCTGATCTTTAGAGCCATTGCAAGCCCCTTGCTGGGATTTATGGCCCCGGCTGTAACGCTCTGCCCTTCATTTTACAGCATGAAGACTTTGTCGCATAATTTGCCTTTCGTATGCACAAAATCAAGTTCATTGTTTCAAGATGATTACTAGAGAGTAAATGGTGCTCAATAACAGGGGAACTTTATGAATATGGTCTCCTGACTTACACCAGGGACCAGCGCGCTCTTTTTTGTTTGGTCAGTGGCCGCTACCAAAGAGCTGCTTGCTGGTGATGTTGCAGGGTAGGGCAATATCTGGAAGCTTCAGATCTCCCCTGTTCTCCTCCAGGCTCCTGCAACCCTGCTCGCCCCATGGTATCACTCTGTCTTTGAACTTTACCTTCTTTCTTTGCTTTTAAGTAAAGTCCTTAAGGCTAACGAACGAGGCTTTCATTTGCTTCACTGGACCTTTGCTCCCACAGGCCGAAGATACTGAATGCTGTATTTCCCTGCCTGATTTCTGAAGGGAAATGGTCCCCACGGTCCAACAGATCCAAGCTGGGACTGTCCATGCGCATGTAACTCTTCTCAATAGGTATTGTATGAAAAAAGCACTGCCCAGAAATGGGATCACATGGGAAAAATTGGAGAGTTTACCACGTGTGGCTGTATCCTGGGCATTAAGGAATAGCCCCAAGCACACCACCCTACCCGCAATGGACGGGCAAAGCTCTCACCTTCCCAGTGAGGTCTCAGGACATTCAGCTGGTTGGCGGGAGATTTGTTTTGCACCAAAATCTATGCCAGCCCTGAATGGGACGCTCTGTGCTCAGCCTCAGTGATCACGTCCCTGGAGGAAACACTGAGCTCCTAAGCGCTTCCAAGCTGTTAATACCTGAATCTTATTAACAAGAGCTAGCTCAAACGTCTGAGAGCAGATCGCAGCAACACCTTGCTCCTGCCTCCATTGGCAGGCAGCCCATGAGGCCTCTGTGCTGTTCCATGGTATCTTACATAAAACTCAGATTGCAGGAGCAATGAACAACTTGGGAGGGCCAGGGACAATTTCTCCTATCCCCTCCTCCCCCTTCACAAATGCTTCTTTCTTGTCTAGAAAGCCCATCATCATTTCTGCAAGTACCTTCCCCCCACACCTTCTCTTTAGTCCTCTGCTGTGCACTGTACGCTGAATAAAAGTTAGTGTTTTCCCAGCTGGAAATGGCCCCTTCTCTGCCTCCCTTATTCTCAGGAGACCTCACAAATGTTTCACTGCTACCTCCAGCAAGGACTGGCCCCTTCTGTTGCTAATTAGGGAGCTAAGAGGTTCCCCCAGGCACTTCCCAGTGAAACTGAACCCATTAAACGAATGGCAGGCAACATCTCTGGGGGTGGGGAGCAAAGTTACACAACAGCTGCTTGGAAACAGGCAGTTTGTTACATGTGCTGGTTTTAGAGATTCAGCAACATTAAAAACAAAAGCAACTTTCAAGTCCAAAACAGTGTATTTAGGTCACTGATACCCCGGGGATAATCTTGGGGATACTGGTGATGGGAGGCAGGCAGTGGGCGCTGGGAGCTTGCGCTCAGTGCCTCGATGCACAAAACGTGATGGTCCCCGCATGTGCGTCGGGCCATGCACTGAAAGCTGGGTGCATGGGTCCTTTCCATGCTCTGGGATACGGGTCCTGCTATGCTGCCCAGTAGGAGCGTTAATCCTGGAGCGTAATGTGAGACACTGAAAGCTGGGTGGATGGGTCCTTTCTGTGCTCTGGGATACGGGTCCTGCTATGCTGCCCAGTAGGAGCGTTAATCCTGGAGCGTAATGTGAGACCGAGGCCTCTTGGGTTTGGACACATTGCTGGCGTTTTGGTAAGTGAGGGTGGCGGAGGCTTGTGGGCTTGGCTCAGCTAACCCAGGAGCCCAGCAGCCATGGGACATGAGGAGTTTTTATACAAAAGGGAACTCCATACAATCAGTACAGGTACAACTTTAAACCCTGGTCAGTTATGCCATTTCTGCTGCCTTAAAGTCTTAGGAGTGCGTTGTATGTCCCCTGCAACTGTTGCTCCAAGCCATGTAAAATTGTCATCTTGCAAAGAAAGCAAGAATCATTAAAAAAAAAAGGATGCAGCTGGCCAAAGGCACTTGAGGGAGAGACTATTCTTAAGATCTGTAGGACAATATAGATACAAATAACTTATGGAAAAGAATATCCTGGGTGTTTTGTCATTACTGTAGCGACAGAAGCATTGGTGGCGGAAACAAAGGCCTTATCTACAACAAAGGGTTGCAGATAAATCAGTATGCGTAGGGGGTCTACACTCAATAATTTATTTAGTTTAACAAAAAAAGCTCTAAAAAGGAAAATGACCGTGTTTGGCTGAGGCGAAATGAAATGGCAGAAAATTATCTCCATCCTTCTCAATAACAATGACCACTGCTCAGGAGCCTGTAATAGTAACTATTACCACAGGCCAGATCCCAAGTTCCTTTTCTCCAACCTTATCATGGCAACCTCCTGGTCTTGTTTTTGGTGGGCATCAGGGCTCAGAGGCTGTGAGGCGTAGGTGCATTGCAGGAGAGGGGCAAGTTTTCTCCTTCCAGTTCCTCTGCCATAGCTCTGCACAGACAACTTCCTGAAACGAGCCCTTACAAAGAAGGGCGTCGGGGGGAAAAGGAGAAGCCCAAATCTAAGCATGGGTTTTGCAGAGACATCAGCTGAGCGTTAGGCACCCACAGAGCTCCCATGATTGGTACGGGAGGCAGCCAAGGGGCTGCTGGAGCATGTGAGCTCCCCTTTGCAGGCCTGAAGAAATGTGCAAGAGGAGACGTGGTTTTTGAGAAGTCTGTCTCATGATGAGTTCAGTTCACTGGAAATTTTGGAAGGTTTTCTGCTCTGATCCTGTGCATAATTTTCTCCCTTCTTGGGAACTGTGCTAGCTATTTGGAAATATTTCTGTGGCCTCCTTTCTGAATAGTTATTTACTCTCTCATGGTTTTTTCTACCGTCCATTATTAGTTGTTATGCCTACATTGTATAACAACAACAACAACAGTAATATGAAGAAACTCTCCAGGTCCAGAGATGTTAAGAAAATGAAGACTGAATCAGCTGAACTTCTAACATAAGGATATGATTTTCATTTTTCATTAAAAACAGCTAGTCTGGAAAACCAGGGATGTTTCACTATAATGTAATAACAGCACTGCTGACGTGTCATCTAAAGAAAATAGCACTGTGGACCTTGAGCCTTATATGAGGACCCACAAATGCAGCTGGGAAAATAATTAGGTATCATATATTCAGATATCAGTCTGAAAATGGTAAACAAGGCTCTAGCAACAAGTCTGTAAGTATATTTTTTTGTCTCCTCCAGCTTTTCAGCATTCTTGGAAAGACTTATCTAAGCAAAATCCCAGCATACGTAACTGACTGGCCCTTCCCAAAGGTACAAGGATAAAGCCCTTTGCAAGTAGCTATTAAGAAAACTTGGCGACAACAGCTTGCAGGATAAATCCTTGCCAAAGATTAATAAACCGTTCCACAGGCAGTGGAACTAATGAAGCCTCATTTCCTAGATGTATTTGCAAAATACAGCTATTATTTGCAAATACAAAGAATTTGTTTTTTGCAAGTACGAACACACAAAAACTTTCTAACCGAATTGTTCTAAGACTTTGTTTTTTCCAGGTACGTTTATGAAATTCCCCCTGCAGTTCCCAAAGCAATCAGTTTTCATGAAACATGTAGAAACAGCTTTCAGAACTATTTCTGAAATCTCTGCTTGCTGAAGTTGTTGAAATCAGCAAACAGATCAAAAAGTTACCGAGAGGCTGCCCCTATAGACACACCAAGTGGTTGTACAAGCATTGGTTCTGCAGGAAGCGGTGAAAGGAACCATAGGAGAAAGCATCCTTTTCTTAGCAGCGTTGCGTTGACAGGAGCTGCAGGGCGTCATCCCCCACGATCAGCCCTGAGACGTACAGTAGCCAAGAATGATCCAGCCCAGCTCCTTTGATTACAACGGCAAAATCTTCAGCGCCATTAGTGAGACCACAGCTTACTTTTGCACCGCATCCAGAAGATGAAGTGTGCAGTGAGGTGACCAAATCTATGTAAGATACAGAATGATTGGCAAAAACTTCAGAAGGCCGTAGTAAAGGCTGCCCCTTTTAAACCCGAGGCATGTTTTGGCATTTGCATTCAGTGGGAGCAGAGATGAACCAAACGTGGGACAAAGTGATGGCAGATGGAGCTCTCTGTATGCCAGTATAAGTTAAGGGAAGCTGGAAAAAAATATTTCATTTACCTAATATTTAAATGAAAAATTCTGAATTAGAGCTGATCTCAGGGAAAAGCTCTGGGCACCACTGTGGATAGTGCAGTGTTGAGAGAGGAAGCTCAATGCAGAGCAAAGCAAAACCAAAATAAGATGTCATGTATTACATAGGTCATAATTATGACCATAATAATTCCTAAATAAATCAGTTGTGTATCTCCACCTTGAAATCAGTGTTAAGTGTGACCACTTCCTCAACAAAGGGGCAGAGAAGAATAGAAAAGGCAGAAAATAAAACAGCACCATAGTTACCGGGACAGTGGAGGCTGTGGTGGGAGAAGGGAACGAGTGAGCAGGACGATTTAGCTTTGTGATGAGTTGAGTTAGAGGAGAGATAAGCACAATAAGTTTCTACTTTGACCTTTAATAAAGACTCCTATCTCTTTCTGAGCACCTTCCATGACTTTATATGCATTGTAACTTAGGGGTTACACAACACCTGGTGGTAATTCTTAATTTTATGCCATATACAATTTTGAGACAAAAAGAACTGCTGAAATATGTGACTAAGACAAGTAGCTGTAGTAATAAAATTAGTATTAATAAAGTTGCTGATGGTGAAAGTCTGTCAGTTCTTCTGCCTCTTGCCTCAGGATTCCCGTTCAGCTTTGCACAGCTCACTAAAGCTGGGATTCTCCTTGCTGTTCTTTAAGCACAGCAGCATCCACAGGGGGAAATACACTTCAAATGCAGAGAGCTAGAGCTCAGGATGGACAGCCAGAAAAAAGACAGTGTAATCCTGGTTTCTGTTGCAAATGCATCACTTAAGAGAGTGAAGGGTTATCCTTTCCACAGCTCCCATGTGGTTACAAATATCTGTCCTGAAGATACAGGACCTTTTTTTTAAAGCTGAATCTTCTCTCTGGAGTAACCACCTGAGGGCAACATCACACATGCAATGGGATACACAGGGCTCCTGTGCCTGGAATATTGCGCCTTCTTCCAGGAACCGCATTACCAGAAAAATCGTGACAAACAAGAAGCAGCTCAAAGAACAGCAACAAAGATGATTAGGAGGCTGGAGCTACTATATAGAAAAACATTACAAAAGCAAAATCTAGCCTGCCTAAAGGATGATTGATTAGTAGCAGGATCCTGGCCTCCAAATATTTGAAGAGTGAAGAGAAATTATTCAGCATAATAAAGGAAGATAGAACTGTGAGTAATTGGTGGAAATGAGGCAAGGAAAATGTGCCTGGTCTTCCTGTTGTATTTTTCCTACCTGTGAGACACTGGGCTGTGAATTGGAGGTGTTCATATTCTGATTCTCTAATGAAAGATCAAGGCTCTGTCAGGGTAAGCATACTACAGGCCCTTGGTCAAGAAGAGCAGCTGATAGTCTATGTGACAGTCAGGAGATGACTTGTGGGTGAAGCACATGCTTGTTGTGGGGGAAGAAAGAGAGGGGTACCATGAAGTAAGAAATTCTTTGTAAAAGATAAGTCATTCCTCCAAGAAAAGTGTTGGAAGTCCCAGGAAAACCAAGCTGTTCTCCCCCATCCACAACTTTCGAAATACATGTGGTTCCAAGAAGCATCTTTCTTCTTTGCCAGCCTATGACATATTTTTGGGGGTGCTCTAGAGCAATACTGATTTCAGGACAGGGCTACTTCTCCACCTTCCCATGCCTTTCCAACGAAGGAGGTGGTTGGTCATGTATGACTGTATGATGGTGGTTGGAGGCAGCCCGTGGGACGCATCACCATTTGCCCTGATTCTGGAGAATTGTTTTTCTGGTGGGGAGGGGAAGCATCCTACTGTGTGCAAACACTGAGCTGGTGCCTAGAACAAGGCGTAGAAGGGAGAGCTGAATTTATGGTGGTGATGTGAAATGCCACCTACGTGTGCAGAAAGGTCTAGAGAGGGGACACAGAAGTCCTGCCTGCCCTGCAGTCCAGGTTTGTCTTCCTCACTGCACGGATTTGTCTACTATAGCACAACTTTGGCAGAACCTCATGGCAGTGGGCGATGAGGTGTTGGCCATGCTGATGAACCAGTAGTGAGACATGGGCTGGGAGGGCTGTGCTGGAGGGACCCAAGGAGACTGAGAAACCAGCACCGTGCAGTGTGGACACAACTGAGCACCTCTAACAGCCCACAAGATGGAGGTGACAAAATTGGTCCAGCCTGGTGCCTCCTCAGGGGCAGACAGCCCTCCCCAGCTGCCTGACAAGGTCTTCCAGTAAAGCATTGAGGAGGATAGGACAGGGTGAGCTGGATGCACTGGGCAAGCTAGCAGAGCTGTGGGGCCGCAAGCCCTAGTGCTGCCAGAGCCTCTTCAGGACAAAGAGAGGATTTAGCAACCTGGGAATGTACATAGTTGGCAGGATCACGCTGTGCCAGTGCTGAAGGCAAAGCTAAGCTGCAGAGCTAAAGCTGTGCACTTGGGGGTAGGTTAGCATCTGTCCTCTGCTCAGGAAGGGAAAAGCTTACGCAGTGCTCACAGGGGGCTCTGTGTGCCTCTGTAAGCACAACACAAGAAAATGGTGCTAAGACAGAGGCACGGCCTGTCATTTGGCAGGAGCTGCCAGCCTGCCCAGGTTAGCGGTGCTCAATAAAGCAAGTGTTACAAACCAGGACAGTACAGTACATCTCCTGTCTGCTTATCTAAGCCCAGCCTGCACTTCTGCCATATCCAGCTCCCTTGTGGCACTGAGTGGGTGGTTTTGTGCAGGTCTTGGAGTTACTAACCCTCACCACCCCCAGCTCTCCTGCCCCATTCCCCTCTCAGTATCCCTTGTTGGTGAAGTCTGAGCAACACTGGTCTAGCTGAGAGCCATCTCTTTCCCCACTTCTCCCTCAGCCAGCTGTTAATCATCTACCTGGCACCCAAATTCAACCCTCCTCATGCCAGGCTATCCCTTTCTTCCCTTTCTGTTCCTCTGTTAGCCACTGATGGGGCCACACCAGCCCTTGGAATATGCCAGCATGAAAATCAGCTCCTTGCACAGAGCTCCTGTCAACCACGGAAAGCTGTCCAGCCTTTTCATATGTGCCTGGCCCCTAGGCGGAAGTGGAGCGGGCTCAACTAATCCTGAAGGGAAATGATTAGCAGCTGTAGACTTGCATCTCAGTGGCACAGGATCTGGGATTCATTTTTTTAAGAAGTGGAGAGCCAAAAGCTTCAGGGTAATCTGGGGCCACTGGAGAGCCCTGGAAAAGGAGCAGTTCTGGACCTGTCCAACATGTGGCGTGCCCTGTTACACCAGGACTTTGCAGAAGGATCCGCAAGATGTTTCTTATTTAAAATGCAATTGGAGCAGGGAATGCTGCACAGGCAGACTCATCTAGCACCAAGTACTTGGGACGTCAGCAGCAGTGAAGCCGCGGCAGTGTGGTCTAACAAGCTTGCTCAAGCCCCTGACTAGATTTGACTGGCCTTCCTGGAAGTCTGTCTTGCTGTTACTTCATCCTTGTTACAGTTTATATACAGTTGCTATGCTGCAATTAAACACTGATGCTGCGGTAGGAATGCCCTAAGTGTGACGGAGCCTGAAAACCTGGGAAGCAAACCAAGCTCTAGTAACTAAAGTGACTCCAAATAGAATGCAGTAAAAGACAGAAACCCCTCCTTCCCTTCTGAGATCTCCTATTTGAGGAAGAAAATACTAATTCTTCTAACAGTCCCATTATAGGACTGAACTGTATTCAGGTCTCTAAAAAAAACCAAAAAGGATCGGCAAATCTACAGTCTCTTCTTGGAGGGTTTATTTGCAAATATGGCTAACCAGATACCTTTCCTACAGTCTGCAGCAATATTTTTCTCCCTGAGATCGAGGACTCAACACTCAAATACATCAGCCCATCTCAGACCCTGGAGGCAGACTAACGCACCCTCTCTGCTAGAGCATTATCCCCACAGCCCGCTGTTTTCAGGTTCCTGTTAAAGATTAATAATGAAAGAGCAAACAGCTTTTGTTTTCACTCTAATACCAATTCAAGCCTGTATCTGTGTTTAAGCAAAAGCAAACCAAGTGAGTGTTCATTTGTTCCGGGAACCACTGGTTCCCAGGAGAGAGGACAAATTTCTCTTTCTGTCTTCTGGACAGTTGGTGTGGGCAGCTCTGTTCCCAAAAGGCTTTCATAGCACATAGCGGCTGGGACTCAGAGTACGTAAGCCCGTAAGACAGGTCCCTATCCTCCAAACTTAGAAGAAATTGTTAAGAAAAAAAAGGCAAAGTGATTTTCCAATAGAAGACACCAACCCATGGCTTTTCTGGCAACCTAAAGCCCTATTTGTTCTTTACCAGCATCCTCTGCAGGTTCCCAAACTGGGTATCTCTGAGACAAGGATGAGAAGGGGAAAGGAAGGAGACCAGTACTGAAGTGCGTATTGCTCTGTGTTGGTTTCTAGTATCTCCTACGCTTAGGCTACACTGTTGGAAAGCAACATACAGAGGATATCTGGCAACGTCTTCAAGTACCTGACCTGTGCAGTGACATGAAGAGGGAGATACAAACTGTTCTGTTACTGAAGACATGGCATAGGCTCCCCTAGCTGGAGGGGAAGTCACTGCTGGGAGACTTTTGGTTTTCCTGGCAGTTCCTTTCTGGCTTTGTAGGGTCCTTGCCCCATAGGCTGTTTTCCTGGGAGAAGCAGTCAGAGAGGTTTGTTTGATTTCATCGTATCCTGTGTTCACTAGCTTCTGGAAAACAAAGCTGTTGTGAGCGTGAAAGAAAAAAAAAAAAAAAGGGCTGAGCCCTTGAACAGCAACCCGTGGAACAGCAATAGCTTCCACAGCTCTATGTGCTCCCCAACCGTGACAGTCCCTCCTTGATGCACAGACCCTGAGGGAGGAGGTGTAAGGAAGTCCAGCATCCTCCCCCTAGCACAGAGGGGACAGGAAAAGGTGTCCAAATATCTGCTGGTGTGTCACCAACAGGTCACTGCCTCTTGGATGTGTGAGCAGGACAGCAGCTCAGTTTACCAGGTGTTTTCTCGCTCTTTTATTTTAGCTGCAGGGTGCCGTTAATCCCATCCTTTCCCTTTTTGACTTCAAGAGTTGGAGAACATGTCCACCAAAGCAGAGACACACTGGCCAGTGTGAAATTATGTTGGTCTGGGAAATTTGGAAGCCAGCAGCCCCCTCTGCTTAGGGCCTCACGCTTTATTCATTCTCCCTTGCTCTGAGTTTTGGGAATATAGATCCAGCCAGCTTTCTCTTACAGCTGGACATGGAGAAGGGTCATTTCACAATCCTTTGGAGCTGGTCTGCCTCCATATTTGTCCCATTGCGTATTCCTAATATCCCTTTTCCATGTGAACTGCTCTTCCATGTGTGCTACTGCCATCATTACTCCTGACTTCAGCATGCTGTCGTGCGGAAGCTGGTGCCTCACTACTTCAGCTAAATTTAATCCCATGCACGTTCCCCTTGCTGGTGATTTTCCGAATGACAAACATTTGCGTGGATCCTGGCCTTCATGTTTCAAAGTGCTCAGAGGTGGAAGGCAATTAACATTATCCTCCTGTGCTTCCTGACTTGGAGGAGTTGCTGGGACCCCATCAAACACCAAGGCAGAAGGAAGTATTTCATACATTGTTTGGAGAGAAAAGCACCTCCCCTCCTGAAGTCTCTCTAAACCCTTTGTGTCACAAGGAGCCCTGGATGCTGCTTTTTGAGTTCCTTCAGCAGGGGGTTAAAAGGATAAAGAGTATCTGTGACCGCTTTTCTCAGCAGGAGACCATCTTTGGCTCCCTTCCCAGGGTTGCAGTGAACTTCTGGAGGCAGCAGTGGTAGCTGAGAAAGCACAATGCCTTTGTGGAAGACTGTTAGTACATTATTCCCCTCTTCCCATTTCTCCTAACACAATGAGTATGTTCAATGGCATATGCAAGAGGTTAAAAGCATCAGTGGCTCCAGGCGAGTGGACCCTGCAGGTGCAGACACTAACTGCGTAATGGGGTGTGAGCAAAAGGAAGCCCTGGATGGAGGTTGTCCTGACACGAACCCCTTGTAATCAAAACAACTGGAAGCAGTGACATGAAGGAGAACCAACTTGCACAGTTCAGCCTCTTCCTGATGGGGTCTGGTGAGCCCTGGGAATCCTGCCGAGTCTGGTGGGGCAGGAGGGGCTGGGCCATCAGAAACACACTTGAGTCTGTAGCCTGCACTGTCTCCTGATACATCCCAGCCTCAGAGAGCTCTTCAGTCCCCGGAGCACCGCCTGCCTTAGGAACCGCCATCCAGGAGAGTGGCTGGGGATGTGCCAGAGCGTGCAACTCATTACGCACAAAAGCACTACACCGAAACACAAAGGAACAAGAGATTAAAAGGGAACAGATGTTGGCTGATCTTGTCCACCCTGCTCCTGGGAGGCAGCCTGGTGCAGCTGCTGTCTGCCCCAGGCTCTGCTAGCTCAGGGTAGCAGGGCTGGGATCCTTGCAGCTTTGGACTACTCTTCAGAGGACGGTACTGAGTATGGCCTTGCTGGTACCCTTTTCTGCTGTGCCAGCTTGTTTCACGGGACGACGTTTCTGTAAAAATTCATTTAAATGAACCCCCATCATCATAAGACATGAGCACTTAACTGTGGGATGCTGGGCCCCACCGAGGTGAACCATCCAATCCATAATGGGAAAGGAGATCTGAATCACTGGGTCATTAGTCCCAAGCCACATTAAACCATCCGTGATGCAAAGCTTGCCATCAGAAAAGCCATAATGGGCACTGCCTGACTCTATATACAGTTCAGCTGCCAAACCTCGGTTTTCTCACCTAGTGCGTAAGCCACATTATTCCCCATGTTTGTATCTTTTTGCTGCCTTCCTTTCTTTGTCCACAGCCTTCCTTTCAATACTGTGTCTACCCCTGCCTCCCTTATTCTGCACTCTGCTGTATCAAGCCACCGCTTGTTCATATAATGGCTGGACTCCCTCTCCTCATATGTTCCTTGCTCACCCTCTCTTTTTTCCTAAATCCTCAGGGAAATGCTGCCACCCACACTGACATCTCAAGAGATTTTCAAAGTTGCCTCAGCCAGCTTCTGGAGAACTTATGCTCCTGTGTCACTTAGTACAAAAAGGCCCAGTCTTCAGTCATATAAATTTCTTGCCCTAAGAGGGTCCTGATAGAGAGGGATGAAAAAAGACTAACCAAGAAGTAACAGCCCAAATGGAACAGCTTATTCTTTTTTGAACATTCTCCCTCAGTATCTCAGCAGAGCCCTTTCTACTCTTTACTGATCCCTTCCTTCTGCCAGTGCCCACCACTGGGAGCTATTGTCCACCTAATGCAGAGCAGAACATGCCAGTAAGATCTGGCCAAATTAAAACCATTAGTTGTAATGTGCCTACCACTACAGTAGCCGCAAAATAGCTGTGAAATCCCAGAGAATTAAGCTGGAAGACTTAATGGCAGAAACTGGCCTCTTGATTTCTATTTGCCTATAATGGCTCACTCATACACATTTGATAACTGAGCAACTGCAGCTGTAACCGTGCAGTAGAGCTCATTGCCTTCCAGCCTGTGACAGCACTTTCCCTGCAAGCGTATCTCGTGTCCTGCCTTCTCCAGCTCCTATATAGTCCGAAACGGGAGAGGGGGGTCAACCTTGCTGGTGCACTTCTTGGATGGTCTTTCCCCGCTCCTTGCTGCATGCTCCAGGCTGTTGCACTCACAGGGCTCTGCTGAAAGTCCAGTGACATGGCGATAGCTCTGAGATGGCACCGTGCCTTCCCTGTGGGACCACCTTAACAGCTCACTGCGTAGCCCTGCTTGCAGCTGGGCATTCCCCAGCACCCAACGGCACCAATAGCACCTTCCCCATGTCTCTCCTGATACAGCATCATATGCTACCTGATCCTTGCAAAAAAGAACATCTTTCTCAGCAGGTGTCCTGAGCCCCCCGGGAAGTGTTTGCTGTTCTCTGTTTGCAGATCTCTTCTCATTTATCAGGCCAGCCTGGTCACTCATCACCTCCTGATGTTAATGCTGGAAGATAGGGCCACTGAGTGCAAGAGTGGCAAAGCTGTCATGCTCCAGCTGGGCAAAAGTGGAGTCTCACTCAGTAAATATTGACACGTCTGCAAGCAAACAGAAGGCAGCTTTCAGCAAGCAGCTCTCTGGCTCCCTGAGCTGATGCTGGACCAGAGATGCTTGGTGTTTTGTGGTTATGAGCTGCTGTTTACGGAGGGCAAGATGCAGGAATGGATCTCCAGCAGCTGTGATGACAGTGGCAAATTGATCGGCTCACAGGAGCCACCAGCTGCGTGTCCACTGCCCACCTGCAATAGAGCAAGTGGCTGCAACCACTTCAGCCTCTGGAAAAACAAGTTGTCTTTTCCATCCCTCAGCAACTTCCAGACAGGCTTTCTTCCAGGAGATATTAAAGACACTTCTCCATTAAAAATAGATAGCACAAAACAGAGATTTGTTTCAAGTCTTTAGTTCCCCTGATTTCCCATCCTAAAACATTGCCCTTAGTATTTAGGTGGTTATTGCACCTCCTGCAAATTATCAGATTTAGGCAAGTCACAGGTGCAAGTGAGTATAAACACAGAAATAATCTGATTGAGTCCTTCTCCGGTGTCCATGGAATTGAGAAGCCACTCATAAGCAGCATCTATTCTTACAGAAATCCCAAAGTTTAGTTCTTATACGTTATAAAAGCTACAACTTAACTTACATCCTAACCCGGGACTTTTATGCTCCCTTTCAGACTCCTGCCTGGTAGCTAAATGACCGCATTCCCTGTGCGGGTGGAGCAGAGTCCTTACGCAAAGAAGAGATGGGATTGCAAGCAAGGGGTTGTGATGGATTGGGTTCACTTCCTGGCCCACCCTCTCTACGACTTTGGGCAAGTTATTTGATCTCTTAATGCTCTAGTTCCCATCCATGAAAAGGAGGTGATAATGCTTTCTCTCTCCAGCTCTTTCTTTTACCTACTTAAGACTGAAGGCGACTTTGCTTTTTTTTTTTGTTTTCTGTTTGTTTGTTTTCCTAGAACAATTAGATTCTGATCCATAGCAGAAGTTCCCTGTAGTGGAGTAAACGAAAATAATTATCTGTTCTCGTTTAGAGCCTGTGGGCACCATCAACAGCCAATAAACAAGACGTCCTCTCAAACAAACTCAGATCCTTAACTGGCACCGTATGGATCTTAGATAGAGGACTAAGGAGTGGGACAGTAAGTTCAGAAGTAGATCCCAGGAGTCACCGTGCAATTAGTTCCTTTCATCTCCTTTTCTGAATGCCCAAGTTCATTCTTTACATTTGTTTTCCATTCCCTGGTTTGTTTCTACTACCTGCCTCTCACTTGCAGAGTACAGACAACAGTTAATCCCCAGTTCCTTTCCCCTGCACGAAATAAACACTCTAAGTAACATGCAGGCTTTGGAGAGAGGGTAGGTCCCTGCCACGGAACATATCTTCTCTCTTCTTCCTTGCTGTCTCTTGCCATTTTTCATTTCTAAATCAGACTGGCAGTTTCTCAGAGCAGGGACGTTGTCTGTGTCAGGGAGCAAGCACAGCATGCCTGCAGCACTGCAGTACGCTGGACAGGCCGTTGGTATAGACTGTACTGGGAAGAGTTTCTTATTTATTAATTTCTTAGAGTAAGTCAGTCACTGAAAGTTTTCTGTCAGACAGCTCCTTTGCTGAACCATGTGTTGGGTGATGACAGGTCCAAAAGCATGGAAGAGGAGGGTGGAAACTGCAGCCTAGGGACAGTGGAAGAGAGCCCAAGGATTTGGTTGGTGCAAGACCAAATGTCTCACTGCTACAACAGTTACAGCCCAAGCTCCAAGCAGGGCCAGAAGGCACCTAAGCACTGCTTTGACTGCACTGGTCTTCTGATCCAAACCTCAGCTTCTACTGTTTGATAGTAAATAATTTCAGCTGTTCTTCTCCTTCAGCCATCCCTGCTCTGTGGGGCCTCTCCAGAGCCCTGTAAGGAAACCCACAGCTCCAGGCTGAGGTCAGTTCTTTTGCCAAGATCACTGGAGATCACGTCAAAGCCAGTGCCAAAACTGCTGTGTGCCTCCAGCACTGGTAAGTCTACCAGTACAACTGAATTGCAAGGAATGAGTGTAACAAGGCACGTTGCTGGAGATCCAGGGGAGGGACAGAGACAGAGAAAGAAGAGGGAAACACAGCAAAGGACGAAAAGAAAAAGAAAGGGACATAGCAGATACAAAATGGACTTAGGGGTAAATTAGAAGGGCAAACTGGTGATACCTTTCGTTAAACATTCATTGAATGATGGCTTGCACAATTAGAGCCAGATGCAACATTAACAGCAGGCACTGAAACTTCCCTGTGCTGGCAAGCTGCATTCCTCTTCCAGAAGTCACCCATCCCAACCACTGCAACAGCTTCAGTGTAGAGCTGTCAGTATATATGATGCTGAAAATTATGCCAGGCAAGGTTTTCCTGCAAACTGCTTCCAGTATAAGAACATACAGGTAGAGAAACTACACTGTATGTCACCTATGCATAGAAGACAAGATGAAGAATCCTTTTATTTGGTGACTGGACCCCCCACTTGACACTGGGAAAAGCGGGACTGGACTGCACCTCTGCCTTCTGTGCCTAGAAGAGCATGAGCTGTAAATAATTCATTTGGAGGAGTTTTCTGGCATGGACAGATGTGCACGGACACAGAAAGGAAACATTGCGTGTTGAAAGGTCAGCATATATTGGTCGTGAGCAGGGGAATGTTCTCACAGGAAACAGAGGGCTGCGCAGAAGTAAACATACCTCCAGTGTGGAGTGGCACGGTGATCCAGCTGAGTCCCTCTCCGGGGGACTGGCTTCCCAGGGATGATGCACAAGGCCCTCGGGGTATTTACACAGCCCATTCTCTAAAGACCAGCTGCCACTCAGCACAGTTTATCTTCTTTTCCTGATTATTCAGTTTGTGTTTTCTTTGCTCCTCCTGGCTGCCTCTTCCTCCAGTTCCTGGAACTGTGAGGAGCTGAGGGCCTCTATAGCACCTGTGTGCGTGCGCCAGGCACGGCAGCTGCCAAATCCCCGGATGCCGAGTGCAGCCTGTCCGCCACACACATTTCCGCACCACTGGGCAATGAGGCTACTTCCAGATCCTTCCCATGCAGGTTTGTTTCTACACCCAGAAACTCTGTATTTTCCTGCAGCACAAAAACTCTGCTCTTAGCCCCTGGCACCTTTGTGCTTTGTGTTTCTTTCAAACTGGAGGGTCCCCCGAAAAGACCCATCTTCTTCTTGCTACAAAAATGAGGAGAGGAGAGCTGGTTCCAGTTTGCAACAAGCCTGGCTGAAATCTAGTAGAGGCACAGGGAATATAACAAGTGAGGATCTTGCCGGATCCCTGCATTTGGGTCCTGCAAAGGCTCTAAATTCCAAGACCCTTTCAACAGAAACAGCATTTGAAGAGGATGTGGTTCTGGTGCTCCTATAGAAGGTCAAAGCCCCTCTTTATTTCTGCTGGCAAAGGCTTGTGTGTCCATGTCTGCTAGATCTCCCTGCAGGGACACAAAAGTCTATGCTCAAATATTTGTTGTGGTCTCCACTTTGGGCTGAAGGAGCCCTGACTTGCGCAGGATTTCCAAACACACAAAGATTAAGCAGGCTAGGCTGAACGGCTGGCATCTCTTCAACACACTACTTAGCCAGAATTTTGCTTCTTGTAACAGCAAGGTTCAGAGGGATGCATTCTTCTTTGTGGAACAAAGAGGGCACTGTCTACCAAGCTTTTGCTGTGCAAAGTCTGTTCAGTGAAATTCATGTTTGCTACTTGCCTGTTCCCTACTTCCACAGGCCTGCTGTCTCAACTACCCTCACTAGACCCATTATTTTTTGACCCAACCTCTGTAACAATAAAAAAATCAACATGAGTTGCCCATAGAACACAATTCACATCTGTTCCTAGAACACAGCACCTAAGAGAGGGAGAGGTTTCTTCATCCACCCCAGGTCTTTCCTAGAGTTATAACCCTGCAAAGACAGAACCCTTGTAAAACATTATTTTAAAAAGAGAAGTACTTACTAAATGCACAAACAGAAGCTTCCCTCGCTACCTTCAGATTCAATTAGCATTAAATCTCTCAGTTTAAAAACAGTGGAGGAGAAGAGAAACGATAATGTTATTCTTCATAAGTTGTTCAGAGCACCCAAGGAGGTGCTATTTAAACTAAACAGAAAAGAGAGGCATGCTGCCTTCTCCCAAACCAAGTCTTACAGGGTAGGAATGAGTCCCTTGATGTTCTTACTACTGAGGGAGCAGGGGGGCTGCTCTGGTGGGTACAAAGTCTATGAATGTTTACAAGGTAGGATTTCTACAGCATACAAGGGAGCTAGTCATCAGCCAAGGTTACTTCTGGCTTGAGCAATCAGTTCAATGGACTTTAGCATTGTTATACAATTGTAACCAGAATTCCTCTGGGAGTTTGAACCATGCTGTTGTGCTCTCACAACAAGCAATTTGTGAGGCATCTCTCCCCTTAGGAGTCCACATTAGTCAGTAATGTGGAGCAGCTGTCAGCTTTCTTTGGGAGAGAGGTACTCCCAACAACCAGAGCCCAAGTCATGCTCTAATCATCTCCTGTGATGTTATCTCACAGCTTTTCTTCAGAGTGTGTAGCCACCTCACAACGACTTCAACTTTCTCATCAAGTTTTTGTAGTTTATAATTTTATTTCTCCATGCAAAACATTAAGCTGCTGTTCCATTGGCTCCTCATTTACACTCTACAGATGAGATCCTGATCCAGCAAAATCAATTAAAGCTTTGTCCCCAAATTCTGCCAGATCTAGGCTTCAACCAGTAGCCTCTGGCTGTCACGAAACCTGTATTTTAACTGATATGCAGTTTCTGATTTCAATTTTTTTCACAGCATAATTCTTCCAACCACTCAGAAGTACACACGTCTAACAGCCTACCTGAGCTCCTATTTCTGCTTACATCAAGTGGATGTTTTGAAATAGGCTGCAGCTTTCACCTACCCTCAGCCAAGTTCTTACAGCTGTGGCCCATCATTTCAAAGATAAATGATCTCAAGATGCCAAGATGTGATTCTGGGTTAACAGGGGCAAAAATAAAGCTGTGGTCAAATGAAAAGGAAACATTAAGTTGTTTTGTATTTTGAAACAGATTAAAGATTTGCACACAGAGACCCGCTGAAGTCCTAGAACTAGGTATCCAGATCAGTCAGTACTGACCTGAACAGCTCTCTCCCAAAACAATTAACCTTAACTCATCCCTGCTGGTAGTGGTAGCTGTAAAACAAACAGTGCTTGAGGTTGTTTCATGGTGGTTCTCTGGGAAAGGAAATCTGGTTCGGAAGCACTGCTGTTAGTCCAAGCCTGCATGTGTCAGGTGCTCAGAAGTTGGCAACAGCCCATCCCATAGTGATTCTAACTGTGCCAGGTCGAGCTTTGCGATGTGTGATTAGTCCGAGGTGAACCGTAAGAGACACTATGGCTGTCTAAACCAGGAGTTCACCACAATACCCACTCCCCTGCCCTCAATCCCAGTTTTCTTTCCAATGGAAACCAGGAAGCATGGGAAGGAGGAGAGGGAAGAGAGGGCAGACAGTTACACACCCAGGCTGCATCCTGACAAGCAAGCAGGATGTGACTGCGGTGCACATCTGGGCCTCTGAGCTGGAAAACAGTCCGAGGCCTCGAAGTTCAGATGCACCTCTATGCTTCAAAGGTTGTCATGAGCATGAAATTGCCCTGTGGGTGGCTATAAAGCCCAAACAACTGAGTATGTGAGACCCATCCCATTTTCCATTGGTATAGTGCTGTGCTGCTGCATTGACAAACTCACAGCAGGGGCCTGGGCATGTGGTTTCTCTTACTGTCCTTGAGGAAACTTCCCTGGCTCAGATCTGCAATGACCTCCAGACCTTGCTGGACATGGACAAGGTGACTATGCTATGGGAAATTCTGAGGTAGAGGCTGGTAGAAGCAAAGGCAAATATAACAATTACTGCAGGAAAGCAAGCTGTTAGTAATTGTTATCATTATTCTATGTGACGCTACTTGTATTCCCGTACAGACTAAAAACGGCAAGAGAGACTAGGGAAAGGATTAATTCTGCTAGGTGCTGAACAAATCTCGAGTGACCCTCCACCCTTGCAGTTTACAGGTGTAAGCTGGGCTCATGTAAAGGGAAATCTCTAAAGTTGCAGCATTTACTTATTTGCTTTTCTTGCTTTAAATTTCTTCACTTTTTTAAAGATCTGAGAACTGAAAAAGAGATCAAACCAAAAAAAGGCTGGAGTCTGCAAGGAACTGTGTGGCTCAAGCCTACAAATCATGATTTTACAGAGTTAATCAGGTTTTAGGAGTGATGCAGACAATGATAAACAAATCAAGGCAAGAAGGAGAGAGGTAGGAAATAAATTTCAAAGGATTATGACTCTGGATCATTAAGAAGAGTCTTCACGCATGCCCATGAAACCACAGACTGTGTTCTCTCTTTAGATTATGTAGGAGTCTCTAAGCAGACAAGAAGGGAAAATTTCTCCTACCAGAGCTCTGTCAATAAAGAAATGTCAAGAAGGGTTCAGCTGATTAAAACAATTTCCCAACACAGAGGATAAATGCATTTTACAGGGTGGTCTAGTACTTCTTTCAGTGACAACCCTTCTCCTTACCAATGATTATTTAGCTTTTCAATAGCTATGTCAGAGGCACACATCTATTTAATATTTGACATTTTTCATACATAATTTCCTTCTGAATGGGCAGTGTGTGTTTTACTAAATGAATAGGGAGAAATTCTGCTCTTTGAAAATGTGACATAAATCTGACATATCTGCCCTAATATAGGCTTACACTTGCTGTCAAATCACAGTAAATGAGAGCATGCTTTGGCCTCATGATATCCATCACAGGGGCAGGAATGTAATACAAGAAAGGGTTACTTTCTAACTCCTTGTAAGATTTAAGGCAGATAAATAAATAATAATAATAAGTCTTTGTTTCTGAAAGGAGATATTCAGTCTACCCAAAGCACCATCCAAGTCATTAAAGGATTCCCAGGTGCCAGTATTTGGAAAGGGTATTAGCTATTCAAACAGTTTAGGCAGAGGTCTGTGCTGTTCTCTCTCCTGGGTCATCTCAGATTTCTTCAATCTCTGCCCAGAATTGAGCACAGGCAGGAAAGAAAGGCTGGAAAATTCAGAGTAGTAACATTTTCTCCAGAACTAGAATGAACGTATTTTTCAGTCTTGCAGTAAAAATGAGGAAAACCCTCCTTTGTTAGTGCAACTGCAAGGCTGGCTGGGCAAGGACCACATGCTGCACATGGAGGGACAGACTCCACAGCAGATGCTGTGCAGGGACCCCTCTTTTCCTCCCCTTTTCAGATAGAATTTACCTGGCTCAACTCTATTACTGGGAAAAGAAACCACACAGAAGTATCAGCATGACGCAGCTGGGTTGTTCAAACAAAGCAATTCAGCAGCAGGTGGGAAGAGCGAATCCACACAAAGGCAAAAGGCTCGCTGAGGGGATGGTTAAACTATGCTGACAAGAGTCAGTGCCCCAGAGACAGGAATACAAACACCTCTCTGGGTGTTTGAAGCTTGGAGGGCGCAGACAGTCATCTGAAGCCAGCCACCCCATCTGAGTTGGTCTCTGGCTCCTGCACATTTTTAAAGGTTAATAGTTCTAAGCAGGTGGCTGAGACTGAGCAGAAATTTCAGACTGGGAAGCATCTTCCTCAGAAAAAAAAAAAAGTGTTGAAAATAGCAATCACTATAGAAAGTGACATGAGAAAAGGCCAGCGGTCTCTGACTATCTGGTAAAGGGAGAGACACAGATGTCTCCAATGGGAATAAGCTCTGCCTAGGTACAACAAAGCTTACTAGAAGAAGGATGTTTTCTGAAAACATCATCTTTGGTTAATGAGATCTGCCTTGTCAATTGTTCTGATCCCAGAGTCCTCCTGGATCCACTTCCTCACTTCTGTTCCAGACTCTCAAGCAGTAGGCCAGAAACATTCGTCCCATCGTCAGCTTGCTACATGCTTTTCTCACACATCACCCAGGTCTTTGTTGCCCCTCTGCTTAACAGTTAGAGAGGTTCTGCCTGGAGCCAACTGCAAGCTGCAGACTTGCTGGCCTTTCTTCCAAGAACGAGCTGATTAAACTTTTTTACACCAAGATTGTGCTTACTGATGGCTGCTGATTCATTCCTCTCTGTGATATGTAGTCTTGATCATGGCTCTGAAAAGCCCTGCCACTATAAGACATGTTCTTCTGCCATTTCACCGTAGCAACTGCAGTTTGTAGAGATGAGACAATTGTCAGTCCTAAAAACTGAACTCATAAAGACCAGGGATCATTGCCAGCAAGCTGCTTCCAGGGAATCACTGAAACAATTTGGCAATATTTCATGCAGTGCCTATCCTTGCTTCAGATGTCTAAAAAACCCTGTATTAGTTATTTGTGAATATATTGACTCCTACTGCCAAGACACTAGGATGATGGGCAGCCCAAAATGTGGATAAAACCTATATCAATGCATTAAATCCTCCTGAAGCCTAAAGACAGTCAGGACTACGCTTACATTGCAGTTTCTCACCATATTGTTTCTCCCTTCCCAGGGTTCCTCAGCTGCATCCTCCCACTCAGACCGTCGGCAGTTTGTCTGGCAGCATGGTTGGCGCAAGGTCAGAGGGCTGCATCTCACCCCTCTGGGCACCTGAAAAACACAAAGGCAGACGTGTCTGTTCTGTTGCCAGCTGGAAGAATCACAACTACTAATGTGATGCCCAGGCAAGATGATACAATCAGCACATTGGTACTTCTTACCCCAGTAAACTCTTTACCTGTCCCCCTGTGCCAAGAGCAGTCAGGAAGATAGATGGTATTAGGGGAGTGATGAAAAGCATTAAATGAACCTTAAAGACATAGAAAACTTCATGTCACAAAAATCACAAAGATCTTTGGCTCTTGTGCCTGTCTTTTCCTGGTAGGGCAGGATAACCACTTTTTTGGGCATACTGCCTGTCCAGGATTATGCTAAAGAGAATCTCCAGGGAAGGCTTGTCGCAGTCATCCCACAGATTTCCTCTATCTCAGCGCAGCTGTTCCCATCCTGACCTACTAGCCTGATTTCTTGCTGACTTGTTACTGAGAATGCTACTGCAGGGATTCCAGATGTGGAGGAGCCCAGCCCACAGCACATATTGCACCTTCACCCTTTCCTCTCCGAGTTTCCCAGTGACTGGGTGCAGCTAGCTCAGGTCTCACTGACAGAGAAAATGGCATTGGTCCCAGACAAGCCAAAAGACCCACATCCTTTTTCTTTGAACAGTTTGCAGTCATAGTATTCCCAGAGCTTTGCCATATTCAGTACAGTCTCCAAGACACAGGGAAGTGCCTGTATTGTACCAGGTAGGGACATCCCTGGTCCTTTCTGTTGCTGTTAAAACTTTTACTTGGCTCCAGTTCCTTATTTTATGCTCATCATAGCTCAAGACTTCACTTAGCAGTTCTTGAAGTTCATTCAACTGTTTGTCATCCACAATCTCCTCCCGTTCTGTCAAGCAGCCATCTATCGTCTTCCTTACTGAGAAAAACTCAGTACTTTCCTTTCTTGTTTATGATCTTTTACTACCCTATTTGCCTTACACAGTAATGACTTACACGCAGGAAAATGATTCAAAGCCACAAGGTTTCTGAAACCAGAGACAGTCTGAACTTTTGAGATAACTGGGAGGAAAAGCAAACTTTATATTCAAGGCACCTGGGAGGAATAACCCTGATTTCTTGCTGCATCAGAACCAACTGCAGGCTGTCCCCACCACATGAAGAAGTGATCTGGATGATGGATAGCAGTTTAACTTGCACACTCTCAGCCCAATAGATGCTACGGACAGAGCTACAGTTGTCCTGCAAGAGTATTTTGAGGGCAGCCTCCTTAATCTGTACCAGCAGAAATGGTGACAATGGATTAATAACTATTTTTCTTTTGAGATGAGGTATGTTAGAGAACATGAAGGAAGATGAGCTCACTTCCTACTACATCACTAGAAGTATTTTCAAATGTTTTCTAAAGCTATGCAAGCATACAGGAGCCACTGTGCGCTCAGCAGTAACTTACGTGTATTTCAAGATGTTTAACTCTGATGCTGCAAATCGTTCTGCGAGCTTCAGCACCTTGCCCACGACGAGTAGAAGGGAACTGGAGTTTGATTTCTCACCCAAAAGGATGCCAGCTCTAACAGGGTGGAGCTGGGAGGAGCTGAAGCTCTTTGGCACACAGGTACATGTGTGTTCCTGGCAAAGGCGGGAGAGCTCAGTGCTCCAATGGGAGCTGCTGTGCACTGCTGGAGCATGGCACCTTCCCTCCCTGAAGCAGGTCTGAGAGAAAAAGCTGCCCAGCCAGCAGCCTGCTGAATGATGCCTGGTGTCTCTCTTCCCTCCTGGCTGCCCGGCTGCTGAGCAGCTCCTTCTTTGAGGCTGGGATGGCAACCGATGGGAGAAACTGCTTTCAAACTGTTTAATAACAGTGATGGTAACCTTTGACCTTGCTGAATAGCAGCGCTTTTGACCTTTCATTTGTTAAATAATACAACCACTTACTTCCCGATCCTTATCAGTGTTTAGTAATTGGGGTCAAGACAAAGCAAAGCAGAGTACAGTTACCCACCAGACTTTACTGAACCAGGAAGAATTTCCTTAAGCTATAGATTTCCTTTTTGATAATCTTCAGTCAAGACAGGCAAAGACTGGAGACTGGGTGGCTTAGAAGATCCATAACAGGCTAAAGAGCCTCTCAGCTGTTAGCATCTGGTTTGAATCCAGATGTGGTTGACAGTGGCAGAAATTCATTATGGTCTCAGGTTGCCTCTCCAGCTTGTATAAAATGAGTTTGGCTTGCAGTTCTACAGTTTACTGGCCAGCTAATAGCCATAACATAAAATATTAACACATGGTTCCAGAGACATCAGCGATTAAATGAATTTACAAAGCCTGAAAATTCCTATTGCCATAGAGAAAATCAGACTACGGCACAGTGGTAGGTAGGAGACAGCATGGACAGAAAGTTTGTGGTCACTCCTGTGTGTTCTGCATGATTCACATCAAAGAGAGGTGGTTAACCTTCAGGAATCTGAGTCGCTTTTTGTGTAGAGTAAGTAAGACTAATGGGTCAGATTGTGTGCTGTACTGTTCGTTAAACTTCTCACTTGACAAACGAGCAGGTGATGACTGTTACCGGCAGCAGTCCCAGGATTAGTGTTTTCCTTAAAAGTGAACAGGAAGCGGATAAAAAAGAAATCCAAGAATTTATGATGTCTCAATGGATTGAAATGTAAGAGCATGCTCATACATATATATATATTTATATAATGCACACATACAAAAGCTTAAACTTCCTAAAGACGTCAAACAGAAATTCTGTTTGTCTAAGCAGCTGCACAATCTCATCACTTACGTATTACATTTTGTATTAAGCCAGATTGCAAGATTTTTAGAGCAGGAGCTGTTTCGTGGATGTCTGCCTGTACGTGATTCAGCAAAATGAGCCCCCAAAGAGTGATCCAAATGCTGTCATTTATAAATAAGCCATTTATTTATAGATGTACATACGCTAGATAAGAGCTGTTCGAAATGACACTGTAAGCAGTGAGATTCAGAGGGGTTTTTTTTGCTCCTGTTCACGTAAGAAATGAGGAAAATGGCGCCCTTTGTGGTATCCCAGCTAAGCTGCGATACAATTTTAAGCCCTCCTGCTTTTTGGACTTACCTTTGGATTTAGGATTCTTGAAATTGAGGAACACCTATGCAGGACAGCCACCCCCAACTGCACTCTTAATGGATTGCTGCTTGTCAGCGTCTCTGGGCCTCGGGACAGGGTTAGCTTTACACGGGGCTGGCCCAGCCAGATCTGCCTGCACAGGCAGC
>NW_009259313.1:80076-169153 GCF_000687185.1 Egretta garzetta | reverse complement strand
CGGCGCGGGGCTGAGCCCGGAGAAGCGGGCGGTGCTGGGGGCCTCGCTGCTGCTCCTCCAGCGCGACTACCGCTTCGAGCGGGTCTGGTTCTGGGGCTGCATCCAGGGCGTGCGCGGCGCCTACTACATCGCTGAGGGGCTGGGCCCTGACCGCGCCGCGCCCCGCAGCCGCCTCTACAGGTGCGGAGGCCGGACCTCCCTGGGGAGGTGGGACCGGGGAGGCCTAAACGGCTTATGGGAGGCCGGTTTGGGGACTGGGGAGAGAAAAGAGGGAATGGGGGGGTCGGGGAGGCTGCCCGGCTCTCCTGAGGGGAGCCTCGCTGTGCCCCTGAGGGGCCTGGCAAGGCTTCAGCGGGCTCGGGCCTGTGTCATGCTTGTCGCTGGCAGCTTGAACTGCGTGGAATGGAACCTCCTGCCACCAGTGACCAAGGAGATGGTTGCGCAGGCTGAGCAGCTGAAGGGCCGTTTCCAGGGGGATCCTTCTTTTGAGTACGAGTACACTGAGATAAATGCAGAAGATGCTGAAAGATTGCTTGAAGATGGTAAGGAGGTAAATACAGGAAAACACTTCTGAACTCGCTTCGCTACAGTTGTACCCCTCACACTGGGCAGGTGGTGGCTCCTCCTCCTTGTTTGTAATAAGCAGCCTGAGCCTGGGCTCAGGCAGAACATACACAATTTCCTCTTCGCTGTCGTTGTGTAGCAATGGCTTCTTGATTGAACTCTTCAGTTACTCCTGGAGTTAGACACAGCTCAGAAATATTCTTTCTCCTTTATGTTTTATTATGCATAATTGGTACAGATCCTCACTGCAGTGTCTGAGGCTTTACATGGGAACTCCAGGTACCATTCTTTGTAACTAAATAGACAAGGCGTAAGTAGCTTAACTGAGAGGAAGGAAAGGACGGCTGAAGGAAGGAAGAGTTAATTCTCTGGTGGATCTAGACTGTCTGCTCCTGCTTCTCTTCTTATGAGAAGAAGTGTCTGATTTGTGGGCCTCCTCTTAGTGCCATCGAGCTCTAATTTGATGAGTCTGTTGTGGTTTCTATTGTCACCTCGAGTTTATTTTCAGAAATGACAACAAGGAAAGTCCTGCCTTTAAAATTTGCCTATTTTTTTTTAAAGACCGTGATCAAGGAGGAGTCCCGCCTTGTAGCTACGATAGAACAGATAGACAGAGCAGTTGGTATCATCCCTCGGGGGGCATTTGTGAAGACTCCTCTTGGGTCTGTGCATGAAAACAGAAACTTTGAAGGTAAATTCTCATTGTCTTTATCAGGATCAACTGTACTTTGATCATAAAGGTGGTAAATTAAAATTACTTTCTCTAGCTGATGTTTTGATTTCAGGTTTATTTTTATCTTGGGTGAGATGAACAGGGAGGAGAGAATCCAATACCACTAATGCTCAGGTGCATGATTCAACTCTGGAAGGTGGGAGGAGAGTCAGTAATGGCTCTGAGTCATTAAACCTGTAGTTTCATTTGTCTGTGTATAGTTTATGTCAGTGTTTAGCAATTATAGCTGCAGTGAATTCTCCATCTAGAGATAGGACACAATTAAATAGGCACGAGGAGTTGATCTCAACTCATGCCCATTGCTTAACTGGGACTGCAATTAGCATGGTCTCTAATGCACAGCATCAGGGAGTACTGCCACCCATTTCTGGCAAGTCTTTAGTCTCCATTGGAGAAAGATTGTGATTCTGTTGTATGCTGTGGGTGTTAGAGAAACAATACGACATTCGATGGTACAATGTATGTTAGCCCAGCTCACTGTATTAATGGTCACCAATGGCTGTTCGCAGGTCTTTCTTTGACGGAGGCAAAAAAACTAAGTTCCTATTTCCATTTTGCTGAGCCTGTTAACCTGAAGAATAAAACCCTGCTGGAAAAGGCTGACCTGGACCCATCCACTGACTTTCTAGACTCTCTGGAGCATGATATCCCACAAGGTAAAGGTAGCAGAATCAAGAGACGCAATGCAAGGGAAGGCAGTCCAAGTAGCCTGGAGAACACTGAGGCGACAAGGTGGTATGGGTTACTGTGGAGTTGGTATGCTCAGGAGAAGCACCTGAAAATCCATCAAGGAAATTTATCCTTTAATGTTGTACTCAATTCCCTTTTTAAGCAATTACAAATGCTTACAGTGGTAAGATGGAAGTGTACCAGGGCTGTCCAATCCTCACAACAGGCCTGAGCACATCAGCAGTTACCCCCTCTGTCTGAGTGTGGTATTCCCTCCTGACTTCTGTAGAGCCTGTGACAGCTGGTGTCCCTAGGAGGAGAGATAACTCCACCAGTGATAGAGGGAATTTATGTGGTTTGAAGTATTTCACACCTCTTGTCCCACCCAGTATTGCTTTTCTTTATCTAAATGGGCTGTCATTAACACTAAGCTGATATCTCTGAGAGGCTGAATTCAAACTTTCCTTTGATAAACTGTTAGAAATGCTGTAGTGTGGAATAATCTCTACCAGGATTACACACGGAGGAAGGAAAAAGAAAGATGTGCATACTGGAATGTGTCTTCAGTTCACATCTCTACGGTTCTGCTGAACAACTGTTAAATATATTTAAATCCTCTTCCAGGGATTCCTCAGGCAGGATATTTCTCTAAAGAGATGGGAATGACTTGTTATTTGTTTCTAACTGCTTTTTGCTGATTTGCTGCATTTTTTAGATTGGGCCAAGCGTTTTCACATCCTGCTGTCTAGATCTTGGGACACAATCAGAACTTAGGTTTGCTATTTTATTCCTATCCTAGAGTAGCAAGATAGGATAGTAGGCGTCCTGTGCCAGATGGAATTGACTGGAAGAACAGTGAATTGCCAGCGCTGTAAATAGCTTTTCAGACTTTGTTATATATATCTTTCCTTTGGCAGAAAAAATAACTGAGAATGAACCTAGTGAGCTCCTGCCTGAATTCTGAACATTTTTGGCTGTTCAGGGCATAAACAGCGCTAAAATCTAAACCATTGTTCAACTTGCTGGGAGTGTCCTTGCTGCAGTCATTTTCCAGAGGTGTAGTCTGGAGAGACTGCACATTTTTCATATACTGGCTCATCAAGTTGGCCCTTTTGACTCAAAAAGAACTATTGGAAGGGGGGTTAGGTCCTAGATACCTCCCAAGAAAATTTTAGCTGCAGTTTTGTATAGTAGTTCAGGTGTTGCTACTGTTCACATTTTTTTTTCCCCCTCTTTTTTTCTAGGGTTTGTGGTAAGGAGTCTTTTTAATTTAGTGAGGCCTGAAACCACAGAGCCACTGAAGTGGGACATAAATCTGCCATGGTTTCTATGTTTCCACTAGAAAACAGGCACCAAGGGCTAAGAGCCTGAAGGCTAATTTGCATCACAGAGTTGGTTTTAGCCACCTTCAACTGTGATGGAGAATGGCACCTTTGAAAGATTACAGATACAGTTTTGCAGTGTGTCATATCTAGTTCAAGGGACCAGGCATTTGGCAGGTTGTGCTGTGTGTTAGACATGAAGATGGAAGTTTTGCTGAAGTCATTAAATCAAATTTGACTTGCAGCTGTATTTTACCCAGTGGCAGACAAAAGTGGGGCTCAGCCATGCCACTGTCATGTTTGTCTTCCTGTGGCAACCTGAGGTCTGTGTAAGCATGAACCTTTGCCCCCTTCCTGGGTGGTTGTTGCTGTTAGTGCAGACCTCAGTCTCCTCAAAAAAAAGTTACCTCTCAAAGATTACCTGAGCACAAGTGCAGCTGAGTGCTTCTTAATGGAAGAGGAGAAGATTCATGACAGTGCCTGTGCAGCTCTGACTTTATTGCCTTGCTCTTTTTTGGACTGAATCTGGGGATTGATGGAATGAGCTTGTCAGGCAAAGGAAGTAAGACAGGAACTGGTTACAGGATCAGCAAGGCATGTAGCCTCTCTAATTGCACTCTATCACATGCAGATAGGAGCTCTGACATTAAAAAAGAGATCAACCCACCCCCCTTTAACAAGTATTCAGGCTGCCTAAAGTACTGGTTGCTTGTGAAAATGTGGGGGGGAAAAAAGAACAGAGAGCAGACAGGCTTTCTGCTGATTTTATCAGCATGGCTCTGCCAAAGTCACTCACTTCTGGCTGCAAGGCATTCAGGCTTTGGTTTTTGGATTACCTTCCTTCAACTCTGCCAGTGCATGTTGGTCCTGACCCAGAGCAGACGGTGCTTTTCCTATTGCCTGACATGTTGTTCATAGCTCTGGCAAATCCCCTCCTTTTCACCTGAAGCTTTTCTTGCCTTTCCTGGCTAGATCCTCTCTTGAACAGTTATTGTCAGAGCAGAAGTAGGAATCCCCAAATCTGTCACGTCTAGAATTGTGACTGAAGCCAGAATTGTCTCTGCCCTCAACAAATACACAGAAAGTGGACTGAAGGTGAGCGACATCTGGGTGATGCATTGGCTAGAATTTCCCTAGCGTCTGAAAAGACCTAAAGAACAGGACTGGGAGATTAAGGGGCTGATTTTAACCTGTCTAAAAGTAACAACTCAGTTGGAATAGTTTTCTTTATTACTTGGAAACTGAGCATCTGTGATGGCTGTCAAGGGGGTAACTGTCATAAAATGTATGGTATGTCATTATAGGAGAGCAGGGGTGTCTTACAGAATGGAAAGTTGGAGGCAGAGAGAACATTTTATATGACAGCTGAGAGGTGGGAAGAAAGGAAGTTAAAACCAGGTTGCATAAAGGAAACAATGGTAAAAGCAGAGAGTTTAGCGTGAGATTGGAAAACCTGGAGTTTTGTAACAAAACTGTCTGCCATCCTTATCTTTACCAGTGATATCTGTGGTGATTCCAGGTTCCAGATTCTTTCTGTATGTCTATCTATCAGGTTATCTGTGCACTTTAAGAGTCCAGAATATGTTGCTGCTCCTCCCCTAATCATACTGTGAGTCTGTCTGTTTTTTCTTAGTGTCTCAGCTCCCAGAGACAAGTGACTGTGTGACTTAGCTTTTCTTAAAAAAATACATTTTTTTTTTAATGATTGTAAAGTGGGAGAATGCAAACCCTGTCTCAAAAGCAAATTAAATTGCTTTATCCCCTTTAAAATCTCCAGCTCTCTGAGCCAAACTCATGAATTTGAGTGGCCTGACTCATGATTTTTGAACACGGAGGGTTACGATACTGATCTTCTGTCACCACAGTATCAGATCATGTAATGCTTCATTCTGATCCAAATGGCCAGCTGGCTAGAATGTTGCATGCTGGGATCTGTAGGTTTTGCTGGCCATATGTCTGCATTAAAGATAAGCTTGTTTGCTCTAGTCTAAGCATACAATCTGCTCAACTTTATGCACAATTAGATGTAGCCTTTCAGCTGCTGGCAGATCGCCAGCCTGGTCCTTTCTGCTGCATGGAGTTCAGCACCCTGGGCGATAGCATTTCAGGAACTAGAGCTGTGGCAGTTTTACATGCACTTGTAGATAATGGAATGGCAAAGCAAATAGCAATAATTCCTAGCATACCTACAGCATTTTCACTTGATGACCCAATGTTGTGTAGTTATGAAATAATCGTCACTTTTCAGGCACTGGCATGATGGGGAAAGTGAAAACGGAGGGAGACGGACGACTTCACTGTGACCACAGCATCAGATCAGGCAATGCTACATTCTGAAAGAATAAAGGAAGGGGATGGGAGAAAGCCTAAGGTACTAGTGTAGAATGGAAAGCTTGGAAGGAAGTAAAATAGGGGATGGAGAATTCAGTTCTTTGGCGCTTTCAAGCTACAGTTTAGAAAAGCAATAACTTGACTCTGAAGATTTGTAACAGATTACTGACTCAGATCACTTTGATATGGAGATAAGGGACACCAACAGGGCAGTGTTAAAAACTGATGCAGGAGGGGAGGTGTGATAGAGGCAAAGAAAAATGTAGATAGGAAAAGATATGAGTAGGATTTCTATGAGAAGAGTTTAGTTAAAAGTCATGATTCCCAGTCAAGAAATAGCTGGTTTTGGCTGAAAGCCTACCTAGTTCACTGGTGGAGTAAAAGTAGGAATTAGAATTTAAAAAAAAAAAGCAATATAAAAGGAAATGCAGAAAGTTGTGAACAATTAATGGCTGATGTAAATTGGAGTTGATAATGAGTAGAAAATGACAAAGAAAGCCAGGATAACCTGGAATAATCCGTGACAACTGTAAGGAGGATTTTTTCAAGTATATTGAGAGGAAGAGAAAGCATAATAACCGTACTGGAAACTGTCACTAAATGGTGATAGTAAAAAGGCTGACAAGAAAGTGGAAGGGCAGATAGGCTCAATAATTTTTTTTTCTGGTTTGTTTTTGGGAAGAATATGGACTCAAATAAAATGAAGACAATAAAATGCTCTTGCAGACAGTTTTCAGACTATTTTCTAAGGGATGGTAGAGTTAGGCAACCTTTTCTATTCATTAAAAAATGAAAATGAGAGCGCCAGGTAAGTTACTCCTAAAATCATTATCTCGGGAGACTTGTGGCATACTTATTATGCTAACCTTTAATAAATCCCAGTATTGCAGAGATAGTCCCCTAAGCTGATCTTGATCAGTAGTTGTGATTCAGAAATCACTGAATGGGTGTATTTGTGGAAGGGGTCAGAAGGGGCTTCAGCTGGGACCAGTGCCAGTACTGATATTCTTCAAATTATTTGTAAAAGATGTAGAAGTAAAGAATTGGTGGAGAGACAAATAATAAGGGCAAGACAGCTACAGAGATCTGGCAGACTCTGCTTACTTAAATAAAGTAGGTTTTCATGTAGCTTCCTGCAAAATCACGTATTTAAGAGCAGGGACTAGAAGCCAGACTTGTATTCTGGAAGCTGCGGCTCTGAAAGGAAATCCAGGGACAATCCACTGAACATCAGCTCCCAGTCTGATTCTGAGACTTAAAGGCTAACACGATCTGTAGATGTACAAACAAGGGTGTAGCAAATAGGAACAGGAAGGTGACTTTGCTTTTGCATATACTGTTAGTGGAATCAGAACTGAATTACTTCACATTGCAAAACTGGAGAGTTGGAGAAAAGAGTCACAAAATATTTCAAGGGCTGGTGAGAGACATAAACAGTTCAATCTGTTTATATTACAGAAAAGAACATGAGAATGACTGTATTACACTGTATAAATCCTCCATGGAGTTTAAGTATTGGGTGTTGAAGATCTATTTAGTATAGCAGAGAAAGGCATAACAGGAACCAGCAGCTGAAAATTATAGCTGGAAAAACTAAAATGAAAAATTAGGTAGACATTTTAACAGTGAAATCATTACCAGTTAGCAAGGGCAATGGATGAGTCTGCGTCTCTTGCTATCTTAGCATCATGCTGGATGTCTTCCTGGGAATTGTGTTTTAGTCAAATGCAAATATAAGTTGCTAGTCCCAGACATGAGTAACTGAGTTCAATTTAATGGGCAGTGGTATGCAGGAGTCCAGAACAGATGATTTCCTGGTACGCCTGGCTGTAAACTTGATGACAGCTGTGGAGGGTGATACTTACCTCAGGCTTCTTCTTTGTCAGTGACAGTAACACAAAGGTGACAATGGGTTCCTGAGACAGTAACTCTGAACACAGGACTTGGAGTACAGCTGGCTTTGCTTCCTAACTATGACACATGAGGGCTCAAAAGAGGTCTGAGGAGATTCCTGACTTATCGCTGTCCATTGTGGAGGTTGAACTGAGGAGCCAAGACCCCTCAGATGTACTTTCTGACTCTAATGCTGGGAGAGATTTTGAAGCATCATTCTAAATGGATATACAGTGGCAGGGTAGATCACGGTGAGTCTTGTCCACTTGCTGTTCCAAGAATCGGCTAAAGGAAGGGGAGAAGTGCCTAGACAGAAGATCATTTCAGCTCCTTTACCATTTTGACTGTGGAGGAGATGACAGTCACTCAGCCTGTAGCTCTGTTTCTTCACCCAAACGTGCAGCGCTTTTGGAACAGTCCTTTATACAGCATTGCAAACAAAAGGATTTATGGTTATTTCCCTGGCTGAATGCTTTGGGCACTAGCCTTTCTGGAAACTTGCTTAACAGTAGCCCGGGTTAGAACGCTAACCTCCTGTCCTCTGAGCTTCATTAGCAAGCTCTTTATCCGTTTAGCAAAAGCTAGTGCTTAATGGGCCCTTGAAGATGGAGAGGTTGCATTTCTAAGCGGGAGATACTTTCCTTTGGCCGCTCTCAAGAGCCATTTGGGTAGCCCCATCTTGGCTGCCCCAAAAGCCCAGGTGCTGGAAGGAAGAAGGCCAGGAGACACAAACCTGCTTTATCTCCATGCATTAACACAGCTAATTAACTCCCTTTCGACCTCCCCTCCAGGCGATTAATCCACTATCAGCCTCCGTCTCCAGCCATTTGAAGAGTCTGTGTCTGCAGAGGTATTTACAACCCCTAGCTAGCTGGCAGAGAGCGAGCTGGTCCGTTATCAGGGCTCTAAGACAAATGGCTGCCTATCTCCCCAGTGGCCTTGCAAAATCCAGCAAAGTGCTATGCTGTGCTGGCCACCTACTTTCACCCAGCCTTCCTTCTCCACTAACATTTCACAGATGTGACCTGAGCCCTCCCCTTTCATTGCTTAACAATAAGCAGCACCTCCCCAGCTCTGTGAAAGCTGAGAGCAAGAGCACTTTACTTCTTAGCCTGCCAAGAGCCACACGGGGACAAGGCTTTTCAAGCTGTCTCACTGAAATCCAAACTAAAAGACCCATAATGAATGAGAGGGCAATGCTTCATGTTAGCAAGGATAAAAAGAGGTAGCCCAAATGTAGATCAAAATACCTAGTGTGGCTCACAACTATTCTCATTTCTGGTTAGAAGTGATCCTTAGGCTTGGTGAATGTGTGAAACTGAACCACAGTATCCCATGGAGTTACCTGACATTTATACAAGTGGTTTTGACAAACAAGCTTTATAACACAGTGGTACTCAAGGAGTAAAACAGATTAGTGTGCATCAGAACAGTCGGCTTTCAGGTGTGGGAATCAAACCAAATAGCTGACTCAGTGGGTTATTAAAGCACTGGCACCTGAATTGCTCTGTTAGAACTGAAGTCAGCCATCCCTAGAAGTAACTCTAGGATGGCTGTAGCTGCTGCCTTCCAGCAGGGCGCACTATGGTGCTAGCATTGTCAGTGCTGAGCACAGAAAAGGAAGCCACAGAAAAGATGAGAAAGAAAAGCACTAAGAGCATCAGGTCGAGGAGAAGGTAAGGCCTGAGTTCCCAGACTGTGTGTGGTATACTGACCTCCTGACCTGCAGGTATGGAGAAGAGACTGTCCCTTCCAAGCTTAGGCAATTTCTGGAGTGGTCACTTAACTTTTCAATAGCTTTCCTAGCATCCTTAGCGGTCACAGGCATGTAATGGACATATACAAATACATAAGCATGTCTCCTGCATCTTTCAGAAGTAGAAACTTTCATTTTTGCTAGTGATGTGTGGACTGGGGAGCCTTAGAGGCTGTTAAGGCCACTTCTGCAGTGACCCAAGAGTTGCCAGGGAGCGATGTTGTCCCTCCTACAGCTGGGATGCTGCCAGCTCAGGATTTCAAGATCTGGAACCTCTCATATGGCAGCACAGCAGGAGGGTTCCAGAGCCAGTTAGCATTGTAGCTGTTGACTGGCTGGCTGTGGTCTGCCTTGATTTCTGGAAAGGAGTCTGTTTTCCTTGGGCTTTGTGTCTACGGGTAATAAAGCAGCGCATTTACTGCTTTTGGGTCCTAGGTCTGTATCACCTCAGGGGTCTTGTTTAGTCAGAGACTTTGGATGAGTTTATGCTGAAGCAAGGCTGCCCATCAACTGAGAGCTGTGGTGGAGTCTTTCGCCCTCCTGACCGCTGCAGTGAAAGAATGAGGACGGAAGCAGAGTCTTCAAAGCAACTTTCCAGGGATTGTATTTAAAGTTTTTTCCTCCTCAGTAAAATAAATCATTGCCCACCCTGTCTCCATTTCAGCTCCTGGTTCATTGGACATGAAAAGGAGATGAACTCCTTGCTGAACTGATGGGTAATGCTGGTAAAGCCTCTTAGAACCAGAAGTTGTAGTTTTATCACCACATCAGTCAGCCTTGGCCTAACCCTTTCTCTAGGGAACAATGAAAAATTACTTGCGGGAGAAAGCCTAGGGCAGTCTGTGTGTCACTGAAGTCAGAATGAGTTCAGCTTTTGCTAGGAGTGATCCGTTTCTGAAGGGGCTCCACATAAGGAGTGGTAGCTCCTGCCCGTGCAGCAGTTGGCATTGGTGCCAGCCCTGCATATAGTTTTGCTTTGCTGTTTGCTGTATGTTTGGCCATGGAACTTTTGCAGGGAGGAAGTCAACAGGCATTGTCTGGTGTTACTGTACACAAATATTGTATGGATTGAAATCCTGCGGCTGTGTGTAGAAGAGAAGGACAAGGGACAGTTCACCTATGAGTATATTTGTACAGCCGTTGTGCTGTACAGAGATAGCTAGGCTATCCCAGGCACTAGAAGATACCTAGCCATCTTTAGCGTTCAGAATTAGCTCGAATATCAACACGACTGCGCTGTGCTGCGTGGATATGCTCAGTGTGCCAGTCTTCCCAGAAACTGGTAAACTCTTCAGGTAATTGGGGCCAGAATTCGTATCTCGTTTAGTATGAAAACACTGACAGTTTATAATCCGTGCCATCTGTTCCTTGTCCTAAGCCCTTTTAACTAGTCCTGCTAATTTGGGGATGAGGTAAGAAGTGCAACTGGGGGACTGACAGAGCTTGTAGCCTTGCCCCTCCTGCAGAAGAGTGAATTGGATGTGCTCTAAGCATTCGGTGGATTTTGAATCCCAGCATCGACTGCTTTGTGTGCTCTCAGAATTCAGAGATCAATGTGAGGTTCTTTGCCCCTAATCCAGCCCCTGTTCATCATTATCACCTCCTCAAAGTGGCCGGTGCTTTGTTATCAGGAGAGGCAAAATCTTACAAGGTGGCCATAATCTCCTCTGAGAGTCAGACAGATATTCTCCCGTGGGTAAGAAAGTGACAGTGACCGAAAGCTCTAGGGGGAAGCAGGCTAGAACAAAGCTGTCCATTGCATCCTTTCATCAAACTGTTAATCTTTCTTTCAAAGACATCACATTTGCTGGGTGACAAAAGCCCCAAAGAAGCTGAATTGAGCCTGAAATCCTGTAGCAAGATTTAGAGGAAGCGTCTTTCATTCAGAGCAGGGAGGGGAGAGAGACTCCTTCTTTTTCTTCCTACCAACCAATGGGCTCACAGAAGCCCACGAAGGTGACGGATTAATGCAGGGGCTCCCCAGGTAGATGCTACGTGACTCCTGGCACGCTCCAAAAACGTTTCCACAGCGACCAGCTGAAGAAGAAATATGGAGTGCGACAGGATCCAGCGTAAACCTGTGCTTTGGAAAGAGGGTGCTTTGCCACTCTGAGAGATTTATAAATTTACTACAGAAGATCCAAGATACAATGAACTGTATTGCAGTTGTCAGAATCCAAATAGCAGGGATTTTGATCTGTTGTTCCTACCCCTTCTAAGTTTTGATTACATATTGTCTTGCTGTTTCCTCTAGTGCACAGTCCCATTCCAAATCTTTGTTCTGGATGCTTTTTGTGCAAAGGCTGCATCTTTTTCTTAACAACAACAACAACAACAACAAAGTAAAAAGGATTCTAGCTCTATTCTAATTATCAGGTGGATTTAGGACTAAAGGGCAAACTAAATGAGCTACAAGGGAGGCTGTAATTTGATGTGTATTACTTCTGTGCTAGCTTTTCCAGTCCTTCTCTTCCTCTGCTGCTCATTTATGTCTGTGTATTGTCCCTTCTTTTGTGTTGGCATTGCTGGCTGTGCAGCCAGATTCCAGCTGGAAAAATAACTTTATTTTTGGCTGGACTATTTTTCAGCCAGATCACTTCCCTGACCTGGTTCACTGAGCAGTAAATAAACACTTCTGTGGTTTCTATGATGGAAGTGATTGGGGGGGCAGGGGGTGGTAAGGGTTTGAGGCCGGAGGCTGCTTCAACTGGATTAAGCAGCACTGTTGTTGGATGTGTAAGCATGGCCAAAATTTCACCCAGTACTCGGAGGCACCTGAATACTGTGCATCTGGTATGACATTGCAATCCCAGAGTCTTCCTTGTCAGCTGGAAACAGGGACTTTGTGTGTAAATGGAAGGCCCAGGCCTTTCTTAATCATTTATGCCACAGAGGCATCCCTAGTGGGAGAAGTTAATAGAGAGAAAAAGCCTCTGAAGTCGGATGATTTTACTTTGAGGTTTGGGCATTTGTGTGTCGAAGACGTGGCAGGCATTAGGACCACGCACGAGCCACTTGGCAGCATCTGACTGTTTGTAAGCTGTGCTTTCCTAGCTCTGGTGGCTTTTTAAAATAATACTGAACCTGCAACCAGCCTGTGTTTTTATTTAATTATTATTAAATAGTTATATGGGGAATTGGAAATATTGACAGCAGTGTTAACATATGGGGTGCAGGTGGTGTGTCAAGCAAATGAAAGAGATTTAGTTTGCAGCCAGTAAGTGGCATGAAGGAGTTTGAGCCCCACATAAGAGTGTTTGGATGTGTCCTTATGGCTGGTAGGGTCTGTGTGAAATGTCCGTGTGGCGAAATTTGTTGAGAGCCAGAGCACAGTGACCTTTCCTTACAGCTGCTCTGCTTTGCAATTTGTCTTTGTTCCCTACAGACAGCAAATTAGAAGTAGGAAGCTCTTCCCAGTGTAGGATTTTCTGTTGGAGGGAAATGGAAGTTAAATCCCATGGGTGTAGTGTATCTTTGTCAGAGCGACATGCTCGGGGTCACGCAGCCAAGCAGCAGCTGCTTTTGCAAAGGGAAATGGTTTTGTTGCCCCTCTCTGAGTGTTAATATTTGTCTTATAACTCAGTACTTCACTCTCACTCAGGACTGACTGCAGCGAGATCTGTTATAACCTGCTCTTGTGACAGCGGATTGTGTTAATGGTGGGTGCAGCCATGCTGTAGCTGCTTTTCCCTTGAGACATTTCCTCCTTTGAAGAGGAATTGATAATGTCACTTTTATGATCCTCCATGAGCTTTTGCGACATGGAGCCTCTGTATCAGGCTGCCTAGCTTTTAAAGCTGTTTCTTCTCAAGCTTGTGCTGAAATGAGGCATTGCTGAATCACCTCCAAAGCAGCAATGTTATGAGAGGTCATACCGAAAGTGGACCAGTTACAGCAGGAAAGTTCTTCTGCAAACAGCCCTCTTAAAAGGCTTTTGTTTAAAAGCTAACGTCTCACGCACCCTATTGCCTCTGTGAATTACAAGATTCAGTCTGTAGCTGAGACAGACATAGGGGATGAGACAGGGATTTCTATTGGCGACTGGAAAGGAAGAAGAAGCTGAGAAGGAGGTTGACTTTTGAAATTCAGCCCTGGTGTCCTGGCAGCTGTTGAAGGGCCATAAAAAAGGCAGTGGTTTAACACTGGGTGAGCATCAGGATCTTCAAAGCACTTTCTTGTTTGGGAAAGATGTAAGGAACTCCTCAGAATTCCTGCCTGTGTTTGGAGGGGTGGAGGCTGCAGCCTGATCCAAAGAGGGAATAGGAAGCTCCAGATCTTCATCCAGCGGATATTTTTCCCATGCTCTTTCCTCCCACACAGCAGCTCCCTCCCTTCCCTTCTGGAGCAGCAACAGGCAATAGTTTCAGCACAGATAGTGCTTGGCTTCCTTAGGTTTGCTGGGTGCAGCTTAAGAATTAACATGCTCTTAAAAAAAAAAAAAAAGAATGTATTTTGAAGAATGGAAACCTCACCAGAGCTGTGCTATTGTGAGAAATCTCTAGCCTGAGAGTAATGACCTCCAGTTCTCTGCACCTCAGTGAGCTTTGCATGATGGCTGCAGTTAACTTTGCTGACTGATTTAGGGACAATACAGGTTACAGCTTGCATGTAGATGCAAGTTAAAATCAGTATTTAACTAACTCTAGGAAAGCCAGCTTTTACTTGCTGTCTCCTAGTTCTGGTTGTATTCCCTCCAATGCAAATAATAATAACTTAATTTTTTTTTTCCTGACAACTTTTATGTGGGAGTCTTGGTGTACTTTACAGACTGATGCTTTGAGCTTCCCAGTGAGAGACATTGTCTGACACAGGAGCAATGATGGGCGCAGGGGCTGCCATGGGATATTCTGAGCCAGTGTTAGAAGGGATTTTTATAGTAATACAGACCTATACCTAGATGGGATATTCTGAGCCAGTGTTAGAAGGGATTTGAACCCAGCATCCTGCTTCTGCATTTTTATAGTAATACAGACCTATACCTACCTATGCAATGATTTTACTCCAATAGCCAATTATAATAGCAAGGAAGTTTAAAAAAAAGAAAAAAGGATAAAAGCAGCATTTAATTTTCATAATTCTCATCCCTTTTTATATTGTTATTAAATGCATTTCTAAGGCTTTCTCTTGAAGGAGGAAAGAAGGCATATTTACTTTAAGCTATTATTTCATACTGTTCATTAGCTACTGATTAAAGTACTTCTAGAGTGATTTATGACATCGTTATTTCAAACTCCTACAAGAAAGGTAGGCCTGAAAAAGCATCTTGTTGTTTGAAGATTGAGAGAGTTGAACTGTGATTCAGAGAATACAATTGTCTTGGATCTTTCAGGAGAACAACTTTCTCCATGTCTCATGAGTTCAAATATTATTTTTTTTTTTCTGGACCATTTCCTCAAATGCTGCTAATGTGGTGAGGTATGGAAGAAAGTAAGTACTGAGATAATGAGCCCTAATTTCTTCCTTTAAAGAAAAGGACCAAACCAAGCAGAACTTTAATGTGATGTCTTCTTAGAAGGCAGACACCAACATTGTGTATCAAATGCAGTTTCTGAATAGGTTTTGTGTGTTGCCAAAGTCCAGTCTGGACAAGTATACTAGATAAATCACCTTTGATAGCTGCATTAGAAAAATGTCCCTGGTAATCTGGTTAGTAAAAGGTGGAAGGTGGCACTGCTGCTGTTTGGCTCTGCAGAATAAAGAGCACTCTATGACTAATCATCATTCTGGCTGAAAACAGGATCTGAATGAAAATGACTTTACAGTTTCAGGGAGTTCTTATAATTTTTCCTGTCCTCAACCTATGTTGTGTCAGTCCAGTTGGGATTGCTCTGAAGTAACCTGCTTGTTTTGTTCAGGTCCTTGTATCACTTATGCAGCATCAGCAAAACTTTATTGTCCATATTTGCATAGAACTAGATGCAGAGTCAAGGATCAGAGAAGAGCTGGAAAGTAAAACAACTTTAATATTCCCCAAAGGTCTCACATTCATGAAATGACAAGTCTGAGCCCTTTGAGAATTTGCAGTTTGGACAGACACTACGGAATTGAAGCAGCTGCACATCACAGCCTTCAGAGATCTAGCATAAAAGTGACTGGAGCTGTCCTCAATTACATCGGTCAGGTGTGAAGGTGCATGGGAAGTTCCTTTGATCAGCGGTTAACTGCTGATGAATACTCTGCAGGGACTGATAAGTCTGTGTGACACTGCGTAAATGTTCTGCAGAAATCATGGATCCATGTATTGTATTGCCCCAGAACACAGACTGGGGATTTAATCAAGTTGAACTCTACCTTCTCTGCAAATTTGTCCAACAAAAAGCATTCTGAATCCAGATATAGTTCCTGAGAGCATTAATATCCCTGTTTTCCCTCTCACCTTTCCCACTTGCCACTCTCCAGGCATTTCTTTTTGTTCTTTGTAAGTAGTTTGGGGCAGAGGTTTCATCTGTGTACATGAACATATACATACAAGCTGTCACATGTACCCAGGCTGCTGGATGCTTCCAGTATGTTGGGAGGCGTTAGCGAACTAGATAATCCCTAAAGGCTTTCACCACCCAGCAAGGCAAGGCACAGTCCTATCCTTGACAGGCTTCCCTCTCAGGGGACTGCTCCTAAATCAAAGACAATGACAGTTCCTCATTCCATTATCTTTTTGTCAGAGAAACTCTTCCAAAAGTTTACAGCCCCCCCCTAACCCAATGTGTAAAGCAGCAGCAAGAACCACCAGTATTTGGGTGAAGGGCTTGCAGATCATTTCTGCAAGTTCAAGCTTCAAGAACCCTGGACTGAAAGCAAAGTCAGTTCAGCATTCAAAGAAGAAATGGAAAAAGTTATTTGCCACAATTACATTCAGACCTCTTTGCTTGCCACTTGTTGCTCAACACCCCTCTGCGGAGTCTAGCTACTGCCACTAGCAAATGCTGAAAACTTGCAGTGGCAAAGTTCAAGAAACTGTTTGAAAGCTTGTCCTTTGATGGCCAATGTCTGCAGTGCTTCAGCCACTGGATGATGTGCCTTGTAGTGAAGTGTTCTTCATGTGGGTTTCCGTGTTATCCAAGTAGTGAAGTTTCTTAAGAACATGCAGATTTTGTCAGAAACCCAGCCAGTCAGAATTTGTAATCCCAGTGGCTGAAACATAATACATGTCTTTACTCCAGGTACGACAAAGATCCAGTCCAGTCTGTGTCCGTATGAGTGAGTGGCTCTGGAGAGACTGCATGGGAGCTTGGGGTTGCCTTGTATGTGAAATCACTGCCTGTCAAGACGCTAGCTCATGTTTTAACTAGGACCTGCGCAAAGGATGGCGTAGTGCAAGGAAGGTGAAAAGATGGCACACACCTCTTACTGATCCTGCCCTATATTAAGTAGTGCTTTGCTTTACTGCGATTCCAGCTGTTTGTCTTTAGTGGAAATGTGGAGCTGAGTGAGTCGGAAGTAAGCTCTCCAGTGCAGAAATCTCCCAAGTCTTTAAAGACTGTGAATGTCTCCTTTGAACTTCTATCCTGCAGCCAGAGGCCGTTTGTCAGGAAGTTCAGTGACATGGAAGGTAGGGGTTCTTGTTGTTCACTTAGTTCCATGTTTGCACATAACTGAGGAGGGTTCTTTGAAAGGTAACAGATCAAAGCTGACACAGGACTTATGTTGTGCATATTATGGTGTAACAGACCTGTGGAACTTGCTATTGAAGTAGACAGGGGAAACAATGGTGTCCCAAGAAACTTTTGAAGAGTGCAGAAACACAAAGAGAAGAGATAGGTAACAGGTGAGCACCACAACTCGCGACACCTGGTTTCACAGGGCTTTGAATTGTGTTGTTCCTTTCTGATTGTGCAGATGCCACATATGCATTTCCCCTCAACTTCTCTCCTCCCTTAAGACCTCAACTACGGTAGTTTGCCGTCAGCTGCATAAGAGGCTACATTACTGCAAGTGAGCATGCAAGAGCCCAAAGCAAGGCAAACACCGGTTGCCCAGCGAGCTGCTGCCTCTTGGCTGCCAGGCGAGCTAAACAGCCTGTGCTTCCTCGCAGCTCCTGGCAGGCCAAACAAATAGTGTCAGGAGCTGCAGTCAACCCCTGGGCCATGTCCTGTGGTGACCTGTTGTAGGAACTTGTGGTGTTAAAGCCCGTCAGCCCTGTCAGATGTGACTAAAATTGGCCAAGAGTCAGAAGTTAGTGGGAGGGGGAGGACTGGCAGCTGACAGCAATCACAGAAGCCCTTCCCCAGGCTAACCATGACATGAGTAAGCATGAGTCATAGCATAAATTGATGAGCCTAAAATTATCTACAAGGATAAATACCATCTAAGTGGCATTATAGGCTTTCTGCTTACTTTGGAATGGGCAGATTTTGGCTTTGGGTGCAGGTAGGCTGACCGCTTGACTCTAGGCCAGTAACAGCCTGACAGCTCCAACTGCGTGGGTTTGTTTTTTTTTTTTATTTGGGCCTCCTGCTTTTGCTTTCAGATGGAGATTCAGTAGGAACCTTCTTCCCTAGGCTGTAGCCTCTAGGCATTACTGATTTGGTGCTGAAACTGGTATTTTCTTCTCCTGGCAGCTCCTTGCCCTCTGGCATTGACTCCAAGCTGATGCTCCAGCCCCCTTCCCTCCGGCATTGTTCCCAGGCTGTCGTGTCAGACGCAAAACAAACACTCAGTGGCTCAGAGCTCCTTGCATCCAAGAGAAGTTGCATTTTCACACTGGCTCTGAACCTCCTCTGCAGAGCCAAAGCAAAATTAATGCGGAAACTAATCCCTTTGCCCCTACCACGCACATCCTCTTCAGTGGTGGAGCCAAGAAAGACTGAAAAGAATTAACCTTTTCTGTAAATTTCTCTGAGATATGAAATAACCTGCTTTTCACTTTCTCTTCTTCCTCTTTCCCAATTGCTGCATCAGGGAAACCAGTCTTCCCTGGAGCAGGAAAGCACCTTCTTCCTCTTCCCACTACTAATGCTACAAGTTTATTTTAAGAAGAAATTTCATACCTATGCAGGATTGCTATAGCTAGTCTGGGCTCTCTGTGGCTATTAGCTAGACCAAGTAGGTGGCAGAGCTTGTGAGAGTAACTGCTGCCCACTCAAAAGCCAAGAATAGCTGTAGCCTCTCCTAGGGATGAAGTATACAAGTCTGGAGGTCCGAGAGTCCCTTCCTGTGACGCATATGACATTACCATCATAGCCATGGGAACATGCTACTGTGTGAAACCAGACACAAACATCTGGAAACGAGGGCAGGCTGTAATGCTGAACTGACAAAAGAAGAAAGGGCATCAAGGTTTCTGGTCTCCCCAACTTCCCTCTTTTTAGGAGTCTCCAACTCCAGTGCAGCCCTGTGCACTGTCAGGCAGAACCCACCGCGGTCCTTCTCCCAGCTTAGGGACAGCGTGTGCCAGGACCGCTGCCTCTTTCTCCTTTGCAGTGACTCAGTAACACATGTTCTCGCACAGGCTCCTGGACGGTCCAGCTAGAGAAGGGAGGCACTGTGGTGGTGCTGCGGAGCCTGCTGTGGCTGGGACTGACCTTCTACCATGTCCCTATGACCAAGCAATATGGCTACGTCTACTTTGGCAGTGGTGAGAAGAACTTGGATCTGCCCTTCATGCTGTGATTCTCCTGTCTGGGATGAGGACTCGAGAACGTTTAGATTTTATATCTAGGAGATTTTTGTTTACTGCTTGTTCTAATAAATGTGTGAAACCTCTGTACTTTGAGCAGGATTCTTTTCTGCCTGGACTCTGGCCCCGATTCTTTTCTAGGACTTCTCTGTGTATAATCCTCCCTCAACTCCAGCTTGAATTCCCTGTAGTGTGTCCCTGCAGATCCTTTAGATACTAACAAATGGCATTTTCTTCCATGATGGTGGAGCCTGAGGTCAGAAATCAAACCTAGGCCATCTGTCTGATCACAAAGACACCATGCTTACACAAAAACTCATGTGGAGACAATGTGAATGAATGCCTGCTGTCACCCATGAGTGAGAGACAGAAAGCTGATGCATACTGTAAGGGATCAGTACCCTGAACTCTAGAAAGGAATATTGAAGAGTATTTTGTTTTTCAGATGTTTGGTCTCACCAAACTTAGAGGGGTCTTCCCAGCTCACAGCACTAAACCGTAGAAAAAAATAACTGTGGGCATCACCTGGTCTTTTGCAAAATGCGCTCATTCAGGTTCATCTCAGGGCAATGGTTTAATCCAGTGACTCTGCTGCAGTGAGCAGAGCTACCTGAGATAGAAGACATAGTAACTTCTGTATGAAGGAGATGAAAGAAAAATCTTTTCCTTTCTGAAGGGCTGTAAGTTTCAAAAGCTTCACAAAATAGAGACAGTCAGCCAGAGATTTTATCTCAGTATAGTTAACGAAGTCTTGGCTCTGTCTCTCAAAGCAAAAAAGATCTTGGCCAGCTCAAGGGGCTGAACGTAGAGCTTCCATTTCACAATGTAAGGCTAAAAAGAACCCTTATAATCTAATTTGATTTCCTGGGTAATATGAGTTTATCCTTACCCTTTGTTCCTGTCCATGCTAATAGGTATTAGCAGGTGATTCTGATGAAAGCAGCACCAGGTTAAGTGGCATAGTAGTACATAAAAAAGCTGTGTTGATTTGTAGCCCCCTAGATAATTATCAAAGCAATGGAGCCAAAGCAATAATGAGCCTGATAAATTTAATGAGCCTTTCATACCAGGCCCGTAAGTAGAACTTCTCAAGTAGCAGTGGTCAGTTGGTGCAAGGTACATACATGTACTGTACAGGGAGAGAAACGGTGCCACCTTTTTAGTTACAGGATGGAAAATTACGTACATCTATCAGCCCCAAACTATCCCAGGAAGCAGCTGTATCACTAACACGGAAGACTTACGGCAAATGGGCTTGCAAGGGAAAAAAAAAAACAGGCCAAGTCATCAAGGATGCCACCATTCTGTATTTGCTAGATCCAGGAGTGAAGCACAAGCCAGGAATCCTTAAGGGGACACAAAAGATGCACACGTGCCTGTCTGCCACTGCCACAGGTGTTCTGCTGAAAATTATGCATAGCACAGATTATAAAAAAAATTAATTTCAGTAGATATTAACAATTTCTGTTACTCCCAAGGAAACACAGTGCTGCAGGAGTCTTTTTCTTCCACAGTATCACAGGTACAAAAGCCCATATGAGACAAACCTGAGTTGAACACACCTTAATGGGGAATCACTATTCATTGCTAGAAAAAGAAGGAAACATCCTTTTCCAAACCCAGTCGTGGAGCATAATGAAACAAAAGCCTTCAGATCCTTTTTGGCTTTGAGGTAAAAGTCTTTGCCCCCTGCTTTCTCCAAATCATACTGCACATTGAACTTTGCTTTGCTGAATCTTGTATTCTCCTAGAGGAGCAGATCGCAGCTCATTCACTGGAGACAATATAGAGTACTAATGAATGACAATTTTGGATTAAGAAAATTGGAGATACTGACAAACTTGCAAAAAAAAAAAAAAAAAAGCAGAACAGTGGAAAACAACTGTGCTTCCTGACTATGCCAGTTCTGGCCCACTAGTGGTTTAAACAGAGAGGCTTGTGTGTATACTTGACATTATCCTTCAGCAAAGGGTGTCCGACTGGCATGGTTTTTTTGCACCACTTAGGGCCCCTCCTCCAGATGGGCTCTGCAGATTTGACAGACCAGCGGGTCAGATACCTGTCAAAACAACACAAACGCATTTCAGTTTGAGACTGATCACTAAGAAAAGGTTCCAAGTGAAGCAGAAGCAGGCACTGTAGTCTTTGCCTCCCCACATACTTCTTAATAAAAGGACTAACCGTGAGCAGAGCTCCCTCAATTCAGAAGGAACCACTGGAAAGGAATTTTTGTTTGTTTTGGAACTTCTAAGCTGCACCTCTGTACTGAACCCACTGGCATCTGCTTGACTTCCAGTCTCACAAAATGAATCAGGTGTAGTCTCCAGGCTCCTGACAAGTTGTCCACCTGTGGCTAAACTGGAGTGCCAAACTCCTTCATTGCAACCAAGTCCAAGATTGAATGCATCCAGTCTCTATGGGAGGTGTTATATCACCAGCTGGCCTCAATAAGGTAAACTAATTACAAAGGCTAAACTGTGAGAAATAAGGTCTCTAAAAAGGGATTAGTTTACTTTCAGAGGATAACGAGTTATTTCTTCTGCATGGGATGGGTTTCTGGCCTAGTCTTGTGTTTTCATTATGTCCAAATTTGCTTTAGTATTCTCTGTACAATACTATTGCAGCTTGCTGGTACAGGAAGTCAGAACCTACAATGTAAGAGGTACTAGAATGGAATTATCATCACAACTACAAATCTCTGTGAAGAGCAATGTCTGGCAAATATCCTCTGCTTTTTACCATTTGAAGTTTTAGATTTGGCTTTTCAAACAGGCAGGGGATTTCAGATCTAGAATCAGTTACTGGAAATTTTACCCTGTGGCTGGGTGGCCTGGAGTTTTGTTAGGCTTTAAATCTTTTGCTACCAGTAGAGAGGGGAATAGAGGTCCTTAGAGAAAGAAGAGTCTTTTCAGACAATAAAGATTTGAAGTAAAACCCTAGCATAATCTGCACGAACAATGCTCCAACAAATTAGAATTTGGAACAGACTGATAAACTTTGTCCAGCGATGTTTGCATGCCTCTGTTGAGTAATCCCATGGTCTTAATGTAACCTCAATCAGTCATCCTCTCCCCAAACAGCTTTGTTACCTTTTATTTGCATTGTGCAAATTTGAGATATTAAGAACTTTGGACAGAGACCATGTAATGCATTTGTTTGAAGGCATTTGGCACAGTCCTGAGAACAACAAAGCAAGCTTGCTATGCTAGGCAGCTACAGACTGTACAACAGCAGCCCATTTTCCTAGCACTTTTCTTTCTCAGCAATCCCAAACAGCACAGACTGAAATATGAATTGCATTTGGAGGCTCCTGCCACTGAAATGAAACCACTTCCAAAATGCTTTGCTTTTGCTTTGAGGAGTTTATGATAGTTAAAACACCTAGAAGCAACAGCAGGAGGGATTTCAGAGATGGCGCAGAGCAAGATCCAGCCACTTGTTCTCCTATGCGTGCACTGAATTAGTCCCTTTTGACCCTTAATGTTATGCTAGCGCATTAGTGGAATCCCTTACATAACAACATTGGGACAGGAAGTAGGACAGACTCTCCTGTCTCTAATTTCACATGCAAGGGGAGTTCAGAGAGTCCAAACGCAGGTCCCCAGTTTGGAATCTGCCAAAGAACCATGACCAGGCAGCTCCTTTGGGAGAAGCTGTAGGGATATTTGATGGGCACATGGGGGCTATTCACATCCTTTTCACATTCCCCTTGCTGCAGGGGTAGGTCTGTAGCGCAAGTTTTGATATCACGAGACTTCACTTACAGTGAAGGAGGGAAAAAAAAATCCCAAATTGTTTTAATGCATCAGTGTGCCAAGTGTAGGTCTGGTCACGTGTCCACATGCTTACGGGAAAGTGCTCTCGTGATAATAAATGATCTCACTGGGAGAGAAGTGAATGTGTGAATGTGTGATACACATCAATGCTACGTGCAGGTTTAGACAGACAGTGGCTTTTTAAGAAATCCCTCTGTTTCTGTGTGGGGGCTGGAAGTGCACACCCCAATTCTGCATAGGAAGGAGGATTTAGTAATGGCCTGATTTTAAAGCTTTTGTTATTTCTCTTTTGAGCAGGTCTAATCCAGCCCTCTGGTCCAGGCTTTTGGCTTCCTTTGGGGACTGCAGGCTGGGGCTTTTCATTGTTAGCTGAAACAGACATTTGGACGCTTTCCCTTCCTGGAGCACATTTGCTTTTAGCGCTTTTAATACTTGCTTTGTCCCAAACTCAAACTTGTCCTATTTTGTTTGCTGCTTTTTTTTTTTTTTTTTTTAACTTTGATTCAGCAGTGGCAAAAGCCTGATGCCTGGGAGCAGTCTACAAAGTTCCTTTTCCTCTTTGACTAACCCCAGTTCCTACTGTTTCACAGAAAGATATTTTTTTTATCCTGAGAGTAAAAACAATCCACAAAACTCATATTCGAGAGCTTCAAAGCCCAGCACGCAGGACTTTTCAGCAAACTCTGCTGTCCATGTAAGGTAGTGTACCCCCTTTTCTAGCCCAGTCACCCAAATTCCCATTGTATCCAATCACATGGTTTGTCTTGGGGAGTTCTTACAATAACCTACAAACACACACTGGCAGATGGGCTGAGTTTTCTCAACCAGCTGAGGGTTGCCAGGACAGAACCTCCACATGGGTGCCAAATACAGCTGGTCCATGGTCTCCTAACCTGTTATCTCAGTGTGCAGAGCTCTCACCCTGGACAAAGAGGGAAAGAACTGCCAATCTCGGGGACTGGCAACTCACCTCGGGGCTCTGCTTGCCCCCTTAAGTACAGTAGGATCCTGGTCAACAACCAGAATCCCTAGACTCCAAAGTACAATGAGCAGTATGGATAAAGTGTGATGGGAATCCTGGTGGGACTTCCCTGATGGGAAAAGGCAAGATATAAACAGCACAGAAACAACTGTGGTTAGTCACTGGCAATCATTGCAATCACCTAAAATCTCTATGGCAAATGAAGTCCATTTCCATGGATTTTATTAAGTGAGCAGGAGGGCCCCAAAATCTTCCCACTCAGAGGGTACCACTTAACACCGAGGAGTAGGCACAGCGTGTCCACGTGCTGGGTAAGGGAAATGACACCTATCCACAGGGCAACTGCAGCCCTGCATGCAGCCCAAGCAAAGGCCATGTTGGTGCAGTTCAAGGCTGAACTCCTGAACCCTCACTGAACTTTTTCAATCTGTCTTTTGTTTGGATTAAGAGCAGAAGGCAGAGGGCTAGACTGCAGGAAGCACTCGATCAAAGTGCTGGCAAGACTGCCTCCTCCCTGCCACATCCCTTCCCATGACACCTCTTGGCTTTGCTCACCTGCAGCCGCTCTGGCTCTTTGCTTTTGAATTCACATGCTATACACAGCACAGCTTCCATGCAGATGAGAGAAACCACATGCTGTTGGAGTGAAATGCTGATAGCAGTGAAACCAGATTCTGCTCCCAGGGACAAGAGGTGTCCACAGAGCCTGAGAACTTTGTAATTCATGAGGAGTTCACATGGAACCTGCCTCTTTCCTAATACATAGCAACTTCTTCAGTTCAGGTGATGGAGGAGGGATTGACTTGGATATTATCTGTGCCAAGTTCTGTTCTTCCAGTAGAAAGCTGAAAATGGAGTGGCAGCTGAACACTCAAAATCAAGTACTCCATAATCTATAGCACCTCTTGCTGACAGAGCCCAGAGTCAGGAAGTCTGTGACATCCCTTAGTCCTTTCGGAAAGGGAACAACTTCACAGTGTTGTGCTTTAGCCAATATTTTGGACCTGTCAGAAGAAAATGAGTGGTATATTCACATTAAGAGAGCATCTAGATACTGGCCTGAACTCAGTGACTGTTCTGGATAAAGTGTTAGTTCACACTATCCATGCGACAACTTCCATGCTGGAAAGAAAACTGCTGAGCTATTCAGGTTTCCATTCCTGAAAGCAAGGATAGAAGTTTGACCTGCAGCTGTGCTTGACTGTTTCCCAAATGGTTCTGGTGTGTGGTAGGCTGCACACATATGGACTGGGAATATGACAACAGTCTGCCACTCTGCACAGTGCTGGTGAAATCCCTGAGAACTTCTTCGGCCTCACGGGCTAGTGAAAATACTCTTTCTGCAGAACTTAACTGGAACATGCCAGGTTGGAGCATAAACGGATGCAGAAATAACAGCAGGAAGTTATGAAAGGGAGAATTCAGGCTGAGGATGAGGGAACAGCCCTTGGCTGCAAGACAAATTCGCTTGTGGAATCATCTCTTGGAAACAGTGAAAGCCCCAGACTGGGCCAAACATGAGAAAATGAAGCGTAGGGAGTAATTCTGAATTGATGGGGGGTAAACTTCAATGGTTTTCCATATTCAAGTTCTGCAGGCAAATGATATGGAAGAGAGGGGGAGGACAGTAGACTCAAGAATTTATGGATGATGTGGGTACTCCAATGGCCGTATTTCTTCAAAACCACTCATAGCTAGTAAAACAGTTAAGTGATAACATTCATGAGCTATCGCTGTCAAAAACAAATCAGGCAGAAAGCAAAAAGGCAAAGAACTAAAGTCCAAGAAATGAGAAGTATCATGGTAAGTCTCACCTGGACAGTGTCCCAACTGCAGGGGGTAGAAGAGAGTGCTGTCGAGTTCTCCCTGGATGCATTCTGACCGTGAGGTGTTCTCACACATCTCCTACCACCCCCAGGACCACACAACTTGGCTCAAACTGGCATTTCACTTTCATGTTACACCTTCTTCTGCATTTCCCAATCTCCTCCTCTATGTTAACTACATCCTGGATGGGTGATCTCAGGCTGTGCTAGATAGTTGGATGACCAAGAACAAGGCAGGATCTGCAGGTCACTACTTCCCAAAGCATTCTGCTCTTCCTCTTGCATTCCAGTAGTAGAAACAGGATCAGGAGATAGGGTGGGTAGAGGGAGGCCAGCTGCCAAGTGATCCAGTGCAAAGTGAGGAAATTTTTATCTCTCTGCAGAGAGGGGGTATGGGGGATCTGGGGTATGTAGGAGGGAATGTCCAAAGTTCATACAATGGAGACAATAAAACCACTTCAGAAAATAGAGCAGGGATTCTGCTTTTTGGAAAACATCATTGAGTAAGCACCAGAAAAGCACCTTCTGGAGGGGCAGAGCAGGCAGAGGGGTTCTGGATGATAAATCCACACTTCACATCACTAGATCAACAGCAGGGCAGCACCACTGACCTTTGTTAAAACAAGAAAGTTTGCTGATAGTTCCATATGGTGGCATGTTATATTTTCACCTCAGCTAGGTGATAGCTGCTGCATGCCAGACACTTTGTATTTCAAGCAGGCTCACTTGAAACAGGTTGACTGTGACATAGGTCAAACATTCTGGCCAAGATAGCCACAACTGCAGCCAAGCAAAAGCTGAGGAGCAGCTCTTCTGGTGCTCTCAAAAAGTATACATTAACACAGCTCCTCAGTTATTCTTTATGTACTTCCTTAGCACCTTTCCCAGGATCCACAGACCACCTCCCATGCAGCTGGCCTGTACATCAACTCAGGGGCAAAGAGCAGAGACAAAGCAGTTTTTCATCAGGCTAGCTTGTCCCTCTTTTGGCAGCAGATGAAGCTGCTTTCAAAAATACTGACATAACCTTGGAAGAAGCCTGGCTAAAGGGAGCATCAACCAGAACTTTGCAAGACTGGAGAGAAACGAAAGAGATAGATAACTTCATTTGGATGAGCAATCTGGCAGATTTCTGCCAGGCAGGGGTTGCTGCTCTGAGCCTACAGAACATCCACAGTCCACATGCAGTAAGTGAATGCTCAGGTCTGTGTTATGGTAGAGGTGCTGGGCTCTGACTCCCATGTCAAGTTACACTCCCCACAATCAATCTCCTTCAGTCTCAGGTGGCGTGAGTGGGATCAGTCCCTAAGGTTATCTTAGGCTTTCATCTTGGTCCTGTCACTCTAGCAGCTAATGGTGTAGTCTAACGTCAAGAGCTTTACCATCATCAAAACATTCTTCAGCTCAGTGTAAGATTTTCTGTCCCCAGATGGTAGGAATTGTCCTAGAAGTATGTGGGGTAACATCTGGAAGAGGCGGTGACTTCCTGGAAGTCCCTTCTTTAAAAAAGTGAAAGATTTCTCAATTCAGAGTAAAGAGACAGCAGACTACTTACAGGAGGGCAATGAGAGGAATTTCAGGGCAAAAGGGGTGAGCACACAAAAGTGCAGATGAGAAATTTCTCAGAGAAATGCTGTCCTTCAGCTGGAAAAAGCTTTTTGGCACAGTCTTGAGACAGACTACATGCCTCTATGGTGCTCTGTCTACTCATTTTGCACCTTCCTATTTTTGAATAGCATAGCAAGAACCGTGTCTTTTGTATGCAAAGTTTTCTTCTCTGTGCAATGCAAGCTCCTGATGGCAAGAGATTAAGTGCAGATGAGTGAGAGGGAGAGACAGCAGGAACAGAGGACATGTGACTGGGAATGTACTAAATTCTCAGTATTCTGGATACTACTAGCCCACCTGTGAGAACTATTCAACTCAGTTTGCAGTTTGACACCAGTTTGTCTCCGTCTCTGTTTGCTGGCTTGTTTCTGCATGACTACTTTCTTTTGACCAAGGAGGACCAGACTGCTGCAGAGCCAAGCGAGTGACGTCTCTTTCACCTTTGCAAGCATCAGTGTACCGCAATTGGCAAGCTGCTGTGCCAGGATCTCTGGTTCCTTCACAGATCAGGTTAAAGGTCCCTCAGGCAGCTGGTGGCAATTCAATAGCTGCAAGCATCTACAACGTGGGCACTTCAGCCTGCTCCTGAAGTGTGGCTGGTGAGGGTTATTTTGGAGGGGATGGGGTGCAGAAGAGCATATTTCAATACCACACTCAAGAGTAGACACACTGGTGGAGCACACAAAAAGCTATCATTGCAGGCAGAGCTGGAGAGCACCAGGGCTGGTTAAACTGATGTTAAGGAGTGTACATTACCGGTGTTCCTGTCTTGGAAGAGCTTTAACAAGGGGCTCAAGCATATTATGGGGCACCTTAGTTTGTCCCCAATGCCATTCCCAGGGCTACAGCAGGAGTGCAAAAAGACAGTTACCTCTCATTTAAGCAGAGAGGTGAAGATGACTAGAGCAGCCAATAGAGCGATCTCAAGACGAGCTGAAGCTCAAGGATTTGGAAAATACATCACTTAACTGTGCCATGTACTGCCTGCTATGATAGGCTCTCTGTATATCCTGTTCATCCCTTCATGGACTGACACTTAAAAACCCAGCAGACACAAACGCAGTGAAAGGACAGGCTAAGTTAGGTGGACAGCCCTGATGTTACACCAGACAGGATTAGAGGATGACCTGGTCATGTTCTCACAGCACTGAACAAGGCAGCTTGTTCCACTCAAAAGTCCCAGCCCAATTCTGCCCCTGTCCTCCCCTGCCAGCTCACTTGCATTTGGCAGCACCACTGGTTGAGCACTTCCCAAATTACTACAGACTTACAGAAAGCTTTAGACACAAGCAGAGGGGCAAAGACAAGGTAAGCTTGGACAAGTCGTTTACGTGGGAAACTTCTGGTAAGAGCTCTGGCTTAATTCCCAAAATAAGTAATGGTTCAATGCCTGCAGTACGTGGGTACCCTTCAGTCCTCCCTTCAGGCTAAAGGAAGGAAGCAATTTGTATCTCCTGCCTTTTGTGGGGCCAGCCACTGTTCCAGAGAGCAATGCGGGAAGCACAGATGGGGGTATGCAGTCAAAACTCTCACAGAACCGCAGTGGCCAAGATTTCACAAGACTCCAACACACAAAGCTTTTCCCTTCCAGCAGGCTGAGAAGAAAATATTGTGAGGGACCAAGGGAGCACTCCTGAAGCACCCCTGCAGTCTGTCCTGGCTCTGGGGCTCACTTGCCTAGTTCTGGCCCCACCACCAAAACTTTCAGTCTGATTTCTTGAACCCATTCTCTTGTTTCCACCCAGACCTCAAAGCTTGCCCATTTCAATGCTGTCCCATCTCCTCAGCAACAGCTCTGCATTCTTTTTCTAAACTCTGCTTCCACCCTGCTTGCTATGTTCCCTTGCTGGGAGAAGAAAAACAAGGGTGGTGTAGGGAGGGACTAGCAATGCAATAGGGAGGGCTTGGATACTAATCTCCAATTTAAATATCTTAATTTTAGAGGTGTAGCACACCTACTTGCATGTAGAACATATCCGGAGGTATCTGTTCTTTGTTCTCACTAGAAGTCTGTGGAACTATTTATAAGAGTCAAGGCATTAGATCTGGAGTCCTGGTGCAATTCCAGCAAGATACAGGATTTACCATTTCTTGTCTCAACCTGCTATGCAGGGTTGCTGTCTGAATGCTAACTAGATAATGTGTTCCACCCCACAGCTGCTAGATAGGCACAGCTACTAAAGAATCCCAAAGACTTGTAAGGCACAGGAAAGAAGTTTTCAGAGTTGAAGTATCTGATGGCTACAGGGCTGCATCAGATGTAGAGTCTTCTAATTTGATCCTCACTGATACCCAGCGTGCAGCCTGCCAGTATCCATGGGACATTTCCAAGAGCTTGCCTCAAATCTCCACTGCAGAGAGCCAGACCTGAAATGCAGGAGTCTCTGGTCGCCCCCAGCCCTGCAGCCTAAGCTCTCCCAGCAACAGCCCCATGGCCTCTGGTAACCCCACGGCTTGCTAATGCGAGGTTCATAAACCGCTCTGACATCCCCATGGAAACAGAGTGTGAGGTCATAAACAGGGGATTAGCACCTCCGAGCGCCCAGCACAGCGCAGGAGGCAGCCACAGGCTTTCCCTTCACCCACCAAAGGCCAGGGGCCATTCAGGCCGGGGAAGGGGAAGAGAGTCTGTTGCACAGGAAGGGCAGGTGGAGGGCAAATACCTGACTGGTGGAAACATGGATGGGGCAGAGGGGAACAGGCTCATGATGGGCCCTTGCTGGCTGCTTAGCCCCCCACTCACTGCTGGTACCCCTCCTGGGCACCCTCCTGCTGTTGGGGGCCAGGCAACAAAAGGCTAAGAGAGAAGGGACTGCTCAGCCTGGAGAAAAGAAGGCTCAGGGGTGTCTTACCCATGTTTATAAATACCCGAAGGGAGGGAGTAAAGAAGACTGAGGTTCTTGCCAGTGGTGCCCAGTGCCAGAACAAAAGGCAATGGGCACAAATTGAAACAAGAAATTCTGCCCGAATGTAAGAAGACAGTCTCACTATGAGGGTGATTCTCTGGAACAAGCTGTCCAGAGAAACTGTGGAATATCCTTGGAGATATTCAAAACCTGACTGGAGATAGTCCTGGGTAACCTGCTCTAGGTGACCCTGCTTGAGCAGGGGGCTTGGACTAGACAATCTCCAGAGGCCCCTTCTAACCTCAACTACTCTGTGATGCTGTGACTCCATCTCTATGGCATCGTCCTGTGACTGCCCTACTGAGTGTTAGTGATGAGGAGGCGAGTGCAGCTGAGGAAGGCAGGGCAGACTCTTAACATGTGTGGCAATTTTAATCCTCTGTGGATAAATGGTTTGAATGAGATACGGTTTTGTCCTTAAAAGACTGCTAAGAGAATATTGTGACAGACCCTCCTTCTCCAAAATGCTACGAGTACTCTTTATGAGCCCTGTTGCCCAAGGTATGTTTTACCCAGTTATAAGGAACTGCTTTTCCTCTTCCAGTCTATTCCTGAGAAAAGAGAAGTGGAAAGACAAGACTATTCACCTGTTGAGCTTGGGTTTCTTGGAAATATGCCCCTCAGGAAGTGAAGGCCTGTGGTTTGGCAACAAACCTGAAACAGAAAAAGAAAGGCGTGAGAATATTTTGCAGTGCATCCTTGCCTCTATAGCATCCCGAAGTTACATTACACCTCATAAGCCAGCCAACCCAGATCCCTACTGGGACAGCACAGCAAAAGCTCATGTACAGTCCAAAGGGTTTTTTATCTTTAGTCATTGCTGAACCTGCGCCCCAGACAAAGAGAAGCTAGGGGGTTCTGTTTGGTATAGAGAGGAAATACACACCAAAGACACAGCCACTTGGGCTGATTGGAGAGGCTTTTTCAGAGGACATAGGGCACTGGTGTCCAATCAGAGTCCATCTCCAACATTAAAATCTATTAAAATTCTCATTCCATTTAACTTGGACACAAATCCTGCACTTGGATACAAATCAGGTACCAGACATAAAGATCAGCATAATACTCCAACCGCGTCAGCTTGTGTCCCACTCCCAGGGTAAAGCAAAAAAGTCTTCACGTGGCATTCACATTCAGAAGCTGGTATTTAATCCACTAGAGACTGAGCCACTTCCCAGATCTTTCTGCAACAGTAGACTCATCTACAGGGATAAATATCTGCTGCCAAGGCAGGAGCCAAGACACAGAGAAAGCAGAACAAGTGGTCTCTGGTCCATCATCCTGTCCCAGCACTTGGACCATAACAAGTTTGCTGGGTGACTGGACAATGCCATCTTACTGAGCTATACTAATTGGGTGGGAGACCCCTCTCAAGGGGTTCTATGGGTATGCCACAGTAAGGGGTTGTTGCAGGAGGAGGAGGCTAGGTACCTGCACGGTGAGCCATCTGCACACAGACAGCAATCTTCTTGTGCTCCTCCAAACAGAGTCCTGTGACCCTTCGTGGCAGCATCCCTCCATCAGAACGGATAAACTGACTCAGTAGCAAGACGTCCTGAGAGAGCAAGAGAAGGGAAAAACCATCAGTGCTACAGCTACTTTAATTGCTGTGATTCTTAGGTGTTGTGCTAACCCTTGCGCTGTGTACAGAACTCGAAAACAAAGCAAAACAAAACAATGATTCCTTCCTACGCATTTTGGCTGCAGCCTGACAACAAGTGGCTTTTGAATGCTGTCACTCCGCCTACCAGCTTAGCTCAGTAAGGTCACTCAGATGGTCTGAGTCTTCCCCTGACTTCACTAGAGTAAACACATGATGTCAGCTGCAATCCCCGCTACCTCACTGTTGCTTGCTCCAAGATTCTAGCTAAGATAATGTGTCCTAGGTACTCAGGCACAGTTACACAAGACCTACAGATGGATAGTGTTTACACAACTTGAAATGCCATCACAGCTGCTATCCTAAAGGTCACAGATATGTTAGATCACCTCTGGCCCCCTCCTTGTTCCCTCAGAGCAGGATTGTTCTCTGCTATCTACTCCTCAAACTTTCATCCAGTTTCCCATGGTGGAACTTCCCTCATGTCTCTCTCTGGAGGGGTGGAGAGCAGGGAAATGGTCCAAAATCCCGTACGAAGACACTTTTTGTAAGAAAAGAACATGTGCTGATGAGAAAGACCTAATAGGATAAATCGCTACCTTCAGTCCTTCGACTGTGCGTGTACGAGGTGGGGCTGCTACAGCCATCCTGGGTGGATGGAGCAGTCAGAGCATGCTGTGGTTTCATCTGTGATTGAAGAATCATTTAGATTACACTGCTGTTGACCTTTCCAATTAAGAGCTCTAGAAATGTAAAGCACCCTTAATAAAAACAAAATTAAAGGGATGTCTAGGATCAGATAGTATCAGAGGGCTGGGATGACAAATTTTTAAACACAGCAGTAACAGCTGTTGCACAAGTGTCCCATTAACTGTACACAGTACAACAGCCCAGTATTTAGACACGTGCTCTCCATTTCCACACAGAGCACCACTGCAAATGTACCCTTCAGGCCAATACAGACAGGTCCCCTTGACATGCTGATGTCAGCGTAAGTTGGCCCAAAGGGCCTCTGGAGACTGTGCTTGTTTTTTCCCCATCTGTTGATAGACTTGTGGCTGGTTGAGAGTTTACTTCTCCACTGCTGTTATAAACATGTTCATAGCGGAGGTAGCTGGACCATGCGGAAGATGCCTGCAAGCTGGAAGGGACCTGCCAGAGAACACCCTGTCAGAATGAGAATTCAAACCAGGTACACCAGCACTTTGCACCCCCCTGTCTGGGGCAACAGGTGAGAACAAAGTGTTCTTGTTGCTTTTCACACTGGGCGACTCTGACTCTGCCTGTTGTTCACAGTTTTGCAGACCTGCTCCCATCCCCCTATCTTTGCTCTTTTACAAAGAGCTCCCTGCAGCATTCCTAGCTTCATTTACTACCCTTGCAAAAGCAAACAATCATAAGTGGATCTAAAATACATGTTCAGTAAACTTAGCTATCTAGGAATTATACATCTACCCCAACTGCACAAGACCAGCTCAGCTCTGAAGGGGGCTGCTAGAATTCAGTATGGGTTTCTGGTAATGACAGATTCTGACAGATGCTGTCATACACGTGTTGCAGTCAAAATTTAGAGTTTTGTTTGCTTTGGGTTTTCGTGGGTTTGTTTTTGTCTTTCCCCCTCCCCATCTTCAATCCCACCCTCACTAATATCATCATGACACACAATTTCCCTCTTCCCTTATCTGGCTTCCTTTCTACCTTCACTTGTCTACAATGAATGTATTCAGACTGATTTTCAGACCCAGCTCCTTTGAAAACACGGCAGGTCGGGCAACTTCTCACCCATACAGAATGACTTATCAACCACCATACAGAGTGATGTTGTACCCAAAGAACAAGAAAAGCGCAGCTGAGCAACTAGCAGCAAGCGCCTGAGAGGCCATCTACGGTTAAAACGGAAGCAAAGTGGCCTCAGCTCAGCTAAAGCATGGCCTTGCCAATGAGAACAGTAACCAGGGGACCAGTTGGTGCCAGCTGCGTTGGTGGAAACTGGATGGAGGCCAGACAAACAGTCCAAGGGCACTGACTTCCAGCCACTCCTGAAATGCGCTGGATTAGATTCAGGAAACCAGAGCAAGACTCCATCCCCTTTTTTCCTCTTCTTTAGCCATCCAGTTCTCCAAATCACCAACAGCTCAATTTGCCATTTAGCACAAACATATCACTTCCCTAAGTGAAAAAGGGTTGTTCAGCTCCAAGTGCTTAGAAAGAGATGAACTTTCTAGACTTTTCTCCTAGCCTGCTGCATTACTCTGTGGGGAAGAGGAAAAAGGGAGCTGATGGCAAATTTGAGGCCGTTCCAGTCTTTGCATCCATGAAAGCCTAAGTAAGTCACAGGCTCTTGTGAAGGGTGTGTGTGGTCCAAGAGATTTCTCATATTACCACCACGCCTCATGGAGTCACAGCCTTGTTATCAAGTGTTTCCATGCAAAGGGGGAGGTGGGAAGCAAAGGGAGGTAGTCTTTCTTTTTCTCCCTGTGGAAAAAAAATCAGGAAAATCCATTCTCTGTTATCATCCCTGACCAACAGTTTCACCAACTGACCAACACCCTTGTGTGGCAGTCATTTCTTAACTGAAGTCATCTACGTCCAAGCCGCTGCAGCTCCAAATTATGCTCACGCCATTTGGCTTCGAATGCTGCACACTCGACAGAAGGTTTGTCCATTTCTGAAGATCCCCACAGTTAACAGGCCAGGTGCCTCTCCCACAGTACTTGCACAGATGCATCTTACCACAGGGAGAAAGCAGACAGGTACAGCCAACTTTATGGGGCAGCTGTGGAGGGAAGCAAACAAGTATGTGGAGCGGTCAAAGAAAAAAAAAATATGTCTGGCAAGTTCTCATGGTGCCGTCATGTTCCATGAAATTCACATTTTGTGCTAGTGGACAGCCAAGCCTGTAACCACAGATTTGCTTTAATCACTGGACAGCTCCCATGAGGCTGGACCCAGATTCCCACCCCTGTAATCTGCAGCATTTGATGAAAACAACTTGGATTGAATTAATCTAGGGCTAATAGGCAAAGCTTGCAGTTTGGTTCCCTTAATTGCTGCCAAAGCAAGATGACATATTTACTGCCTACTCAGACTAATGATGTTTGAAGTGGATAAGGGGGAAAACAAAAAACAAGTTTTGTCTTCACCTCTAAAAGGGCTGGATAAACTTGCTAAACAAAACACTATGTTCACCACATGCTTGTGAATGGATGGCAACCAAAAAGCAGAGGCATCTCTACATTTTAATATCTGCAGACACTTTGAAAAGCAGGATACTTAACTGGCTACATGCGATTCATTAAAAGCTTCATTTACTGCAAGAAGTGTTCTGTCTGTGTAGCCAAATTACTACTAGGCTGTATCAGACAAGGCTCCCAGTCATCATTTCCAGCTATACAAGAGTCTAGTTCTTCCTTTCTCCCTTACTTCTGGGAGCTGTACATCGTTCTCCAGGCATTTTGTAACAGGATGCAGGTTTCAATTCAGTTGCATCCTGACAACGATGAAAATAATTTTTTATCTCCAATGCATATGAAAAAAAATCAACTGCGGCCTCGGTTTCAATGGACAGACACACGCAGACCACAAACTGTGGGAATCTGTAACTTAGACTCTGTTATCCTGAGCCTCAGCGAGAGACTAAAGACTGAACTGGCAAAGACAACTACAGCCCTCCACACCACAGCTGAGGCAGGTTGGAATCATGACCTCCTAGTGCTCACAATGCATGTTCAGTTGATTAATAACTTTGGAGACATTGGTCCCCCAGTTCTCTGACAGCCAAAGTAACTCATTATGCCACTACTTTAGACGGTGCTAGCTGCACATGACAAAAGGGAAGTCCTATGAGGTCATATTACTCAGCTCCCTCAGGGGCTAATTCAACACTTCCCTTTTCATAGTGCCTCATTCAGTCCAATTACAAGCGTCCCAAGCAAAAAAGCTCACACTTTCCCTTCTGTGCAACTGACTGATCTCAGCTTATCAATCTCAAAGGAACCACTGTGATCCATCTATTCTGATCTCTTACCAAGCACAGACTATAGGTGATGCTGTATGAACTAGGCTGTATCTTTAACAAAAATAGCTGTTCTCAATTTACAGACTTTTAGGACAATTAACCACCAGTGAGTAAATTGTGCCACTGTTTAATTACTCACACAGTTAAATGCCTGCACTTTATTATTTAAGCATTTCAAGGTTCTGCTACTCATCACAGCTGCAGCAAAGAAAAATAGCAGAGAGCACTTTTGTGAGGAAAAGGGAGATTTTATTCACCTTAACATTTAAAAGCCTGAAAATCCATGACTGGTACAAAGCATTCAAACATATAAGGGACTTATTCAAGCAGAAGAGGTGGTCTACTCCAAAACTGAGATTTCTCCTAGTTCTCATCAGCCCCACCGAGCAATGCTTCTAAATACCAAGGTAAGAACCTTCTACAAATCTGAAATAACAGTTCACACTGCCCTCTTTAGCTTTTTGTCCAGGTTATCCTCTGCTCTACAGCAGGAGTACTGGATATATATATACACCAGATGCATATGCATTCAAAAACTACACGACAGCCAGGATCGACGTGTTCCTAGTTTGTCTCTTGGGACCACAATTTCTTAGGAATTATCTCAGCAATTATTCTCAAGACTCTGGCTGCAGGATCTCTCCTCGCATTTGGTTTTTTTTTCCATACTGAACAGTAGAAATCAGGATTTAGGAATCAAACTGAACTGAAGTGTGGAAGATAACTTGTAATCTTAGTTCACTCTACAAACACACCTAAGAATCCCACTTTATGTTGTCTGTTGGGACCAACAGCCTACTTCTAATCCTGGAACTCAGACTCTACACATCACATTGTCTAAAACTGCTTCTTTGGTTCTTGATAGCACTATTATCTCTATGTGCAACAGTCTTCTACCACAGGCAACAGTAGAAAGTGAGTCTACATGTTAATTTCTAAGATGTAATCTGCTCCCATGGCTCATTTCATCCCTGAGCAACAGTTTATAGTTCTTCTGGAGCTGTTAACGTGTCACTCATGGAACGCCTTCTAGAAATCTGTAGAACTACCCAGTTCAATGATGCTGTTGACTCCTTGCATTTAAAAGTCACATAAAACTATATTAACCTTAAGAAGGTATTTTCCAGTGTAAGTGATTGGTCTGTTTTGATCACAACACAATTCAACAACCACGAAGAATAAAAGAGTTGCAAGAAATCGCTGCATTCAAACGTGGGCAGCACAAAACCAATGTGATCTGGTTTTGTAGTGCCATACTTTAATGGTATTTGCCATTTCTTTCAATTTATTATCATCTGCAAATTCATTGTATGTTTAGCTTTCCCAGACTGCTGGGAAATCAGACCAGAGAACACTAAATACTTCCTTTGCCCCAATTATTTCACTGTTTAATGTTGCATCCAGCCTGAGTCAGAATCACTGACAACACTCAGATCCTAGAAAACTTAAAATTTCTGCAGCACAGGCTTTGAAAGATACTAAACTGATCTTTCAGTTACATCTCACATCTGCTGTTTCACCTGCCTGGAGTAATTGCAAGTATTTTGTCTGGCTCTATGTCTGTACTCATGTTCTTCATAATTAATGAGTTCATAAATGGTCCTATCCAACAGGTTATTTGTTTTTACTCCTAGATGATACCATTTTACTTGGAATTTGCGATGTTTGATTTACCAAGTGGTAATGATCACATCATTCTCCTTCCTCTCTCAACTCAGTATTTCACTTGCTATTTTCAAACCATTTGGCGATTCCTTAGGATTTTTTTCATGCTTTAAAAAAATCCTGCAGGTGAAGTAATATATTTGTTAGCTAATTCCCTTAAGATCTTGGGGCTACATGCTTAAGTTATTTCTGTACCTATTTTTTCCTGTTGTTTTACATTTGCAAGATTGCCATTACTACCTAGATATTAAAACATCATTTTTCTTTTTTGTGTGTGCACTAGCACTGCATGCGAGCAGCTCAGTCATTCTGCAGCCAACGTGGCTTTCAGTCCTCTTCTCCTCTCATTACTGAACTTTCTCACAAAGATTTCCTCCAGATGTATTTGTATCTCTTGCCCTAATCCTATTGACATTAACTTATTCTGAGTTTTCTGTTGCCTTATCTTAGTAACAGCATGTTCCTGTCTGGTTTTCTTCTTTTCTAATTCCAGTACTGGGTTTTTAGCTTGCTAGGGGGCACTTAGTCCTTTTGTAAACTCTGTGTTTGAATGACCTCTTGTAAAGTTACATTCTGCATCTTCTATCTCACACTTCTTATTCTGAAGTGTTCTTCACTGTTGTGCTTTTGTTTTAAAGAATTACAGGATTTCCCTCTCATCTTCTACATTTAGTGTTAGTAATCCTCTCATTAGTCAACGAACTTCTCATTAGCATTTCCAGCAAAAAGCTTGAATTGAACCTATTTTTTCTTGTTGCAAGGGATGTAAACACGTATGCTCTCCTTCATACCAATCAAGAGTTTTATAGGTTATATAAAACCGTTATTACCTTAGTGGACAATGACCCAATGAGAAATCGTAGTGCTTGAAGACATAAAATTGATCTAGTCAAGTCTTTTGGCCTCTCTGGAGTTAGAACAGGCCTGAATCAGTTGACTAAATGTTGCATTCCAGTTTGATTCTCCTGGAAGTGCAATGCTGAAAGACAGCTGGGCACAAAACAGATATATGGCCTTCTCAGATCAGATGGCCATGTGCATAATTCCAAACCTATTTGATATGAGCTCATCCTTCTTTTTCTCAGGAACACCATCAGCCAAGGCAAACAATTACTATGTAGGAAGCTCATATTCCACCCAAAGAGAAGCAGAGATGCAGTTAACTATCTTTACTACACACTCAGAAAAAGATGAGAGGGGCAGAGAGGGGCAGGTTGTGCTGTGTGTAGATCTGACAGCAATATTTATCTAGCTATGAGGATGGGGGAATGCTCCTTCATTAAACTTACCACATAATCGTACTTATACTTCAGGTTCCAGCGACAGATGGGACACTGGCCAGAGGGGTTTGGTGGAGTTGGTGTTTCAGCATCCTCTACAATTCTCCCTTCAATCTAGGAAACAATTCAAAGGATATAATGATCAGGCATAGTTTAGACCTCTACCTGCACCTATGACTTGAGAAACACTTTTTTCCCTCAAGCCACAACATGTTGACAGGTATTGTGCAGTTGTAATGGGAACAGCATCTACATTATTCAACTCCCTTCTGTATAGATATACCAAGCACTTTGGATTATCACAGGCTAAGGGGAAAAGAACAAATTCAAGGGATACAGAGAACGATTTGGTAAATTTTTGTATATGTTTTACTAAATGTAAACTAGTTCATAGTCAGTGTGAAGTGATCATATTTGCCTGAATTCCATTTATTACAATACTCCTTTGAATCACTATGCCGTGAAAATGGAGTGGCCCTTTAGACAAAAGCTTTAAAACACAATTTTTCTAGGAATATGAGAATGTCACAGAATAGCATATGCACATAACAGGGAAATTCTGAGCAAAAGCTAAATTTAAGGAAGGACTGTTAGGAGATGTCTGTGGTTTGTGGGTTTGTTTGTTTTTTTAAATACATCAATAGTTTGTCCAGTTTAATTCCCTGAACAATTCCTTTAGGAGATCATTTTATAATCTTTTTCATAATGCTACAAACTGGTGATATCCAACACTCAAGTTTTCTCAAAAGTAACGTGCAAAGAGATGGAGAAGGTGTGCGTGGGAAGAACTCGAGAAATTTATTTTCTAAATGTAGATATGTTAGGAACATGAAATCAATCTACATGTATGCTTGTCTTTTTTTTTTGAGAACTTAGGAACAGAAGCAAGAGCCATCTCAAAATTGCAGCTGTATGGACAGAAAAGACAATAAAACTAAGCAACTTTTTTCTTCAAAATATTTTGGAAGTTTCCTCTGGTCAAATTAAGATTAAAACCAGATTTTGAACACCAGCTGACAGCCTCAAATAGCACAAACACCAGACAGTTTAGAAGAAACCCTGGGCGGAATGCAATGTTCCTTTTAAGAAAAAAGCTGACTGATTTAGACTGAACGTTCAAGTTCTGTGCCTGAAAACCTGGGAAGAGAAAAGCACATTTTCTGTAAGTGTGCATGGGACCCTGGCATCCAGCTGAACTGTCACAACTATTTTATACCATGGATTTGTAGTTCAAGCATCTCAATACCTCAAAAAGAGAGAATATTGTAAATTTTTAAGTAAGATTCCTCCCCCCACATCTAGAACGGCCAGTTTTACAAAAACAAAAAAGTAACTATGAATATAAAATATAGGCCAGTATCTAATTTTCTATTCATTGGTAAAATTATTTTCTGGGAAGCCAGCATATCTGGTCTTGATTCTTGCCAGTCTGGCTTCAGACTTTGACTGTAATTCCATCTTGGAAATTAATAAAGATTCAGAATGCTATGTCAATATAAAATTTTCTTGATATAAATTTCAGTGTAGTTTTTGGCAATTATTCCCCAACTACTGAGAACTTTTGTATTGTTAACCCACTCCGTTATTATTCTTCTATTAGAAAACTAAGAGGGAATACAGGGGCTCTACATTCTTAGTATGCTGATGAAATCCAGATTTCTCTGGGATTCATTCATCTGGTTCACATCAAACACTTCCTTCAATACTGAGAAAAGCAAGGACACATAGAAAGATGAGCATAGAAAAGACTGACATAGACTTGGTAAGATAAATGGAGTGACCAGAGGATATGCCAAGAAATATATCAGCCCTTTAGTTGGTCAATTTACACCATTTGTTACAAGATTTTCCTCATCGAGGGACACTGATGGATCCTAGATTTATGCTAGGGTATTATATAGTAGAAATATCCAACTCTCCCTTATGCTTCTACAATGGGCCAGGAAGAATTATTTTTCTAAAGGGTTCTGCTACTGCAATGCGTACCTTTTTTACTTCAAACCTCTGTTAATGTATTGGGGCTTGGCAATTATAATTTACATCCCCTTTGAAACTGACTGAGGGCAAAGTACAGCAATCCACTGTGTGTGTTGTGTTGGTGTGCACACTCCCCCCTTATTTTGGTTAAAACAACTTCAGGGCATGCTTACAAGCTCTTCTCTTCAGGTCTCTGAGCAAAGATTAGTCTGGCACTTGAAGAGAAGACTTCCCATCACACCTATTGTCACACCTTAAACTTATTTTTGTTGACAGTCTTAGATATCTTGCTAAGTGCCATATGCTATTTAATATTATATATCTAAAAGGTAAGGAACTTGCTCCATGCAGTTTTGTTGACAGTCTTAGATATCTTGCTAAGTGCTACTTAATATTATATATCTAAAATGTAAGGAACTCGCTCAGTTCAAACACAGTTTCAAACACAACAATGTCCACTAATACAAATATGACAGGAAGAAAATTCAGAATTTCAAAGGCACAAACAACCAGGTTTTGTCTGGTTCATTAACAAGCAGAAAAGTCTGCCCTCTCCTTCCTATTTATGTATGTATAGATTAGCATTTAGTGCACTGTCTTCTAGCTATTCTCAAATAGTTCCTACTCCACTCTCCTCGCTGTGTTTACACATTTCAAAAATCTGTGCTACCTGTCTCCAGCCAAGGCATAGATTGCTACTGGCATAGGTAATGCAAGCAGAATAATACCACTCCCCCCCGCCCCCCCCCAGTAATTTCAGTGCTTCTTCTAAAAAATGACAATTCTCTTGATAAAGTGCACTAGATCAGATGGTGTTAATTAAGTAAAATTCTAATTTTACTGCTTTGGTCTTTTATTTCCTGTCTTAAACCATAGCTGAGAAAATGCTCTTCTTTATCAGTTACTTCAGAACTTCTGTTTTATTTTCAGGAGCAGTTTTCCTTTAGTCTTTGGGGTTTTCCTGTGACAATATCCCTTTCACTGAATATTTTTTCTTACCAAACGTGTTACAAGATGCAAGTTTTGTGTTGCCTGCAGTCAGTGTGGCACACGCAGCGATTAACAAACACAACACAGATCAAAGGCAAGCGATGTGTGTGGCACGCAGCCGGCACAGAACCAACCTGTGATGCTGCATCACGTTGCCGGGCCAGTGTGAAGTGACAAAGCCACCGGGCAAAGCTACTTTGTGCCTGCCCGCACTTGAGGCAATGGCAAGTGTCACTACTTTAAGAAATGAACCCACCTGAGAAACCACCTCTTGTGTTTTGGGTCCCAAATGCCTCTGGTCAGGGCTTCCAACTTTACCAGAGGTGCAACAAGGTGACGATCCCGACCTTCAGCAGCCAAACCTTCCACCTGGCTTAGCCACACTTGCAACACATTCCTACCTTGGTTTTGCCTTCCTGCCCTGGGATGTCTTTCTGGCAGAAAAGTGATCCTTTTGCCCTTTTTTTTTACTTTGGGGGGCGGGGGAGGGAGTGAGGGATGGGGGCCGAGACGAACACACACACACACACAAAACGGGAGGCTGAAGAAAGGAGGAGCGACGGCAAGAACAGATACTGAGGAAAAAAGGTGGAGAGACTTACTGTGGTCGTGTTGCCCTCGGTCACCTCCACGACTGCAAAAAAAAAACAAACAAAACGAGATGGGAGGACAAAGCGAGACTCGCTCAGCCTAGAAGAAACAGTATTTTGAGGGGGGGAGAGCGTGAAATACAGCGAACGCAACCGTCTCTCCCTACCGCGGTGAGGCAACGGGGCGCGGGGCAGCCCCCGGACTCCCCCGCCCCTGTCACCTGAGGGGAAGGAGGAGGCGGGAGGCTGTTATTCCCCTGCCCAGCATCTTCCCCCTGGGGTGGTTTTCCTTATTCTTTAGTTTGTTTGTCTGTCTGTTTGTTTTAAAGTTTTTTCTTTGTTGTTGATTTTGGGGGGGGGGGGGGGGGCTTCCCTGTGGCAAGTTTTTTGAAGGTGAATCTAGAGGTAGTGCTGTCTTTGTCTTATGGAGACCTGAGCTACACTCCTGCCACAGGTCCTGAGTCTCTCCTGGCTCTCCAGTGAGAGGAAGAGCAAGGGGTGGTTTAGCTTAAAAAAATCCAGGGAGCAAAACTAACAAGAGTGAGATAATGGTTGGACTTGATGATCTTAAATGTCTTTTCCAACCTAGACGATTCTATGATTCTATAAAATCCCTTGGAAGGCATGTGCACTGATGGACGTTCATACTGGACATTGATGGACATTCCACTCATTCCATCAGTGGTGAACAGTGCTAATGCAAGATGTTCTGTACATTTTTCTGAGTTTCTAGCTAAAATGTGGTATAAAATATCCATTATGACATAAATGTAAAATTTAATGTAAAATAAAATTTTATCTTCCTGTTTCAGGAGGTCTTCCACCCCGTTCCTCTTGCGTGTTACACTTGCTTCTTGTTACAGTCCAGTTTGCAAATGTCTTTCCGCGGCAGATCTAAATGCTCAACTTGTGAAGAAGTGGGAATGAAAGCAGGGCTTCTGTCCAAACTTCTGCTCTATGCCAGGCAATGAAACCAGGGCCATCCCAGTTATTCAGAGAACAAATTGAGTAAGAATACTTGCCGCAAGAGACCTCCTCCTCTCTCGCCACATTATGCTATATAATGATCTCAAGAAGCAGGGTGATCTTGAGCTTGTCCAAAAGCTTTAACATAAGAGCCAAACAAAATATTTACTGCCATCCAGTCTAGTGATCACTTCCTTATGAGGCAAAGGAACATTGCTAGGCACAGTGTAGTGATACCACATTTTTATTAGTTTTTTTTCTTTTTTTTCTTTATATGGAGTTTTATCCTAGTGGAAGGAGTTTGGCTTCAACAACATGACAGGAGAATTTATCCAATGGCTTAAATTAAGTGCAATTTCTTCTGCTGGCTTCCTTGCCTCTTGTGATGGGGAAAACTAAAGGGGTGACTCTCTCCACAGGGTAGAAACCAACAGTTGGTAAGCACAGTGCTGGCTCACCATGGTAAAGATGTAGACAGAGGGTTAGGGGATGTTCAAGAGTTTCTCCATGTCATAGGACTTTGATGAAGATACTTAAGCAGTGCTATGGCTTTTGGTCAGACAGGTAGAGACCAGCAACATGATGATAGTTCAGATACAGTAAATACTCCACTTGCTCACCTCACCTTCAAACAAATGCTGTCTCTAAAGGAATATAAGTGACATAATTTAATGCAAAGAAGGAAAACAGTTGCTTTCTTAAAAACCTGCAGTCCCTGGGTTGAACTAATTGTCTCTTCTCCTGAGATGTTTTCTTTGTCTTACGAGTGTTTTCTACAACTGTTAGCAATGCAGACCATCGAGTCCCAAGGAGACAAACAAAGCATTTGCCAATTTGAGTTGAAGCCCATCATCTCTTTCCAAGCTTGGAGATTTGACATATTTCTGAATTCTAGCAGATGATTTTTGAATGTGTTTATTTCATCAAGCCCTTGTATTCAGGGGGAAAGAAAAATAGCCCTGAATACTATGTCCATGTACACGAGGGAGAAAAGAAAGTGATTTTCTTTCTGTAAGTCAGTTCAACCATGGTCTCTGATTTGTCAGCACTGCAGAGGGTTGTCCAGTTTAGATAGAACTAAAGGAACAGAATGGGATGTCACCGGCCATTGAAGAATGACTCGTTTTCCTTTTGAATTAAAATTAAACCTGCGCTCCCAAGTGTGGGTCTGGTCGGGAGCAAGGGAATATTATATTTTAGATGAGAAACTTGTGTCCTCATTGCTTATGGCCTTCAGAGGTTTTTTGGGACTGTTCTCAAAGAAATGGCATTGTTTGAACTGCTTTGGGATTAGACATTGTAGATGCTCTGTACGGCTCCGTTTTTCTCTTCATACTAACTTGCATTCTGTTCTTGTCTGAAAAACGGAGTATGTTTTGGTATTTTTCGTATTTCCTATAATGTATTACTATTTTCTGCTTCCAACTACAAAGAAACTTTTCTGGTCCTTTGGGCCTTTTCTGGTCCATTGGATGCTAATGGGTGACACGTATGTCTGCTCCAGAGCCTTACCCATGCAAGTAGCTTATAAAGGCTGAGGCTATTCCAACCAAGCATGATTAAAAGTCATAGGAATCAAGATGGAAAAAGCTATTAGGTCACGTAGTTCCCACACGCGTCCCTCAGCCCAGTACAGGTTTGTTTCCAATGGTACATTTTTGGTGCTTTCCAGAAGGGGTCAGTGCAGGTCAGTGTTCACTTTGCATCCAACAACCTTCCTCCCTTCCCCCTTGAAAAATTAGGAAACCTTCTGGATCCGGTGATGAGTAGGTTGCAAAATGTCTAGAGTTTTTACTATATCTTGTTATTTGATGGTGGGTGATGAAAACCGTAAGAAATGTGTTCAAGTCCAACAATTGATCGTCCAAGATTTGAAATAAGAAAATTTAGTGAGCTCTTCAAAATGACTTGTTGGCTATGTAAGTATATTAAATGCTACAGATCCTGAAAACTCTTCTGGGGATGCTGGGTTGTAGCAAGAAAGACATAGATTCACAGGTTTATCCTGTTGGGTAGTCCATACTTAAAAAGAGCATATTACAGTAATATGTTATAGTTACATAAAAAACGTCTGGATAATTCAAATCAAATTTCTGATTGTAAAGAAACCAAAAATGACAAACCCCCTTTAAGTCTGAATAAGAGAAGGGAAAAAACTAACGATCATGTTGCACCCAAAAATGGAGTTCATCCTACTCAGCCACTGCGATACAGAATTCTTGCTGGAGGTTGTCCAGTGTCACGAGTCTGTTAGGGTGCAGGGGCTCCTGCGGGGTTCATCTGATGTATGTGAATTGGGTGTCCGGGTCGAGAGTAGCCACGTGCTCGTCAGCAGGGAAGGCCTGCCCGTTCCACACAACAGCAGCTCACCCTGAATGCCTGTGTCCGTGAAGAAGTGACGACCAGCTTCTGAAACAGACTTTAGAGGGTGGAGGAGAATAATATTGGGATAGAAAGTAATAATACAAAGTGCGGAGGGGGAATGAAAAGGTGGCTGGAGGTGGTAAGAAGGAAATGCTGCAAAGAGAGCAGGGAGAGATGGCACTCTGGTAGGAGAATGAGCGACTCGAAAATAACTTGTTTATATTTTTAACGTTTTCTTATTTTACCAGTGAATATAGTTATTTTTCAAAGTAAAATAACCAAGTAATAATTTCATTACATTTCCTTCCAAGATTTCAAGCTAAGTGTAAACAAGAAAAATCCAGTGGGAAAATTAATCCGACTTCCTTTTTCAAGAGCATTTCAGTTCTGTCTCTCCCCCCGCCCCTCTCCTTATATATTTTCACTGCTACTGTTCTTACACCCAGTATCTGTGGCGTTGCTGACACCAGCTGAAATACCTCGGTGATGGCATTTGTTAGAGGGAAAAACCTTTAGGATCACTGAAATTCTGATACAGAAATAATAAGTTCTGAGCTTTTCAGTGTTTGAAAAATATTAGTGACTTTTGACACTTTTGGGAATGCTCCATATGGGCAAGTCAAAATGATGGAAAACAACTGAACCACTTGCACTGAGATTTGATCTCTGGCAATTAATATTTGGGCTGCATGGGAGAATTATAAGGAACAAAAACTCTGTAACAACACCGTGGCAATCAGACCGGCAAACTTCCAAAGCTTTAATTTTTCCAGATGTTAAGTGCCTTTTTTTTTTCCAACCCAGGTGAAGGAGGGACTTCAGAAAAACAGACAATGAAAACCATTGAATTTGTAAGGGATGGTTGGCATAAAGACCACCACATCGCTGAATGTTCAGTTACCAGTGTGCTGAAACACAAGCGGTGTTAATTTGCATTAACTGAAGTCAGAGAGTTTGTCTGGGCCATAAAAATAAAATATGTTTTATACATTTTAAAACATGTTTATATGTTTTTGTAATAAAAATGTTATGTCTTCAGACCTTTCCAGGCTGGATTGTAATGAATGCTGAGTTTGCCTTCAACAACAGACGTGCTTGTAAATCGCGAGGATGAGCGGGAGGAGACCTGGAACCCTCTGGTTCATTCACGTGAGGAGAGCCCTGGGGTGGTCTTTCACTGGGGAGTCACGAAAGCCTGAAGCCAGCTGTCTGTTTCAGTGTTTTGTACTGCTGGCTGCAGCACGTATAGCCTCGACTCAGTTTCTCTCTTGTTGCCTCCGAAGCCCGAGGTTTACCAGAGAGGCCTTGGGACATCATAGGCAAAACCAGTGATGCTCAATCCTTCCTTCTGATTGTCGCTGTAGGTGCCGCTTCATTGAGTATTTAGCATCTTTAAGCTTCACGTCCCTGTCTCTGAGTGCAGGAGGATCCACAAGCTTGGCCTCCAACCACTCCGGTGAAGACTTACATGAGGCTGTCTGAGGGCAGAACAGGCTCTGAAGCCTGTTCCATCCAGGAGTCAAACACCTAGACTTTAAGTGGAGTGGGATTTTTGTAACAAGGCATAGAGTCAAGACTGAAATAGTTTGCAGGAGAGAGTGCCAGCTGGGTTTACGCTTTGCGAGAAGGCTCTGTCATAACGATGAACTTTGCAGTGCTCTTCTTGCTCTTCTTCCCATATTTAGCTCCATGAGACTGGAGTGGGGGAAGCCCGTGCTGTGCTCTGATGTTGGACCATGGTGGGACGTGATGGAGAGATCTCCAGCAGGGTTTTCCTCTTATGGCTCCTCCAGCCAGATGGCTTCAATCTACTGACCAATTCTCTGTGCTTTGTGTGAGGTCTGTATGCAATTTAAATGGAGCCTGTTCTCAGCTAGTTTTGCCTTTTCTTTGCCCCCCTCCCCCACATGCACATACATTCCCAACTGACCCTTTTCATGCTTCCCCTTTTCTCTAGCCATTCGGGGAAATTATGCTGGCACCGTATAACAAATATATCAGCTGGATTCGCCTCAAAGCCCTTCAATTCTGGAGGCTTTCAGTCATGTAACTCCTCCGGGTATTTCTGAGAAGAGAAACTTAGGCAACTGTGCTGTTGATGTAGCTCTCAGAGTGGTATTTCTTTGTGATGCTGCTGTTTTCCAGCTGTTTAGAAGTTTAGAACATGGCACTTCTTGTACACACCTATGTTTGTTACCACCTCGAGTCCTAGCAGATTTGTCTAATTAACAGCGCAGTTACCCAAACCTCAATTTATCTTTGCATTTTGCAAAGCTGGAAAGAACGTATTTGCTCTCTAGGTTATTTTTTTTGCATTTGCTGATATTGCTCAGCATGAAAAGCCTCAAATATGACAAATAAAAGCAGGGACTGCCCTTCTCACTGCATTTTTATCACATAGCACCACAATTACACCGAGTAGTACCCTTTTCATGCTTCCCCTTTTCTCTAGCCATTCGGGGAAATTATGCTGGCACCGTATAACAAATATATCAGCTGGATTCGCCTCAAAGCCCTTCAATTCTGGAGGCTTTCAGTCATGTAACTCCTCCGGGTATTTCTGAGAAGAGAAACTTAGGCAACTGTGCTGTTGATGTAGCTCTCAGAGTGGTATTTCTTTGTGATGCTGCTGTTTTCCAGCTGTTTAGAAGTTTAGAACATGGCACTTCTTGTACACACCTATGTTTGTTACCACCTCGAGTCCTAGCAGATTTGTCTAATTAACAGCGCAGTTACCCAAACCTCAATTTATCTTTGCATTTTGCAAAGCTGGAAAGAACGTATTTGCTCTCTAGGTTATTTTTTTTGCATTTGCTGATATTGCTCAGCATGAAAAGCCTCAAATATCATGACAAATAAAAGCAGGGACTGCCCTTCTCACTGCATTTTTATCACATAGCTCCACAATTACACCGAGTAGTAGACAATAGGGAACAGTGTTATTAGACAGTCTTCTAAACAGAAGACAGTAGAAGACAATAGAAGAGTGATAGCAGTACAAGACAGTAGGACGTCTCTGTTTGTTTTGTTTCAGTCATCAAGCTTGCTTCCTGGACTGGCATTTTGGAAAAAAGATCAGATGGACTGGAGTGATGGTTATTGGTCTATTAATATCAGTTTTACTTCATCCCTAACTGTATGTGCTTTCTGCTTTGCAATCTGTTTCATTGCACTTTTTAGGGAATTCTTTACTTTCATTAATCAGTGGCCTGGAAGAGACTTGGAGGCTGCTGGAAAATAATAGTGTAGGCCTCCTTGCCAGGCAGGTGAAAACGCAGTATGCTCCTGCATTTCGTATGGCTTCCTAATATGAGTCATAGCCAGCTGGATACCTTATCTGTTTAGAGACAGATAAGGGAAAAGGCAATATCCCTTGGGGAAAGAAGGGCACGGGAGTACTTTTATGACGCTTTCCAATTCTCCTGCTACGTTGGACTGTAGGGTCTACGTGGGTTGCTGCCATGTTGTACAGCTCAAAGAGCTATTCCACTGATGAGGGTTTCCGAAGTGTATTGCAGTACAGTGCTGCTTCTTTTTTCATTTAATTTCTGTCAGTTCTTTCTGGGAAGGGCATTCAGTGGCTGTTTGTGAGTGATAATGACATGCAATTCCTGTTTTGATATCTGAGACATGGAAATAAACTCCCTTCCTGACCCTAAAGATACTTGTTCCTGGTACCCTGCAGATCTGGTATATAAATAAGAAGGTCTCTGCCTTCATTCTCCCCCAAACCCAACAAAACAAAACTGTTAACTATAATCTCACTGAGTGAATCAGAGAAGAATATGAGCTTGGCATGCAACAAGAAAACTGAGACGGTGCTCGGCAGAGATGAAAGTGAGATACTGATGGCCAGAGTTTAATTGGGTTTTCATAAAACATGCTGTTCTTCACAATTTGGCTAGCGCTTGATAGTTTCTTTTTATGAGTCTGGCAAGACAATGAAATTTCAACCATTTGCTTTGCAACTGGAAAAATGAACCAGAGAGATATTCAGAAGAGCACTAGGACTCTTTGACTCTTGTATTGAGAAGCAAATCAGCAGCCAGGGAGTGAGAACCTCTTGCAGCCATACAAGCAGAGTTTAGCAGTAAATCAGCTCAGCTGCAGTCCTCACCACATGATATTCTTTAGTTGCCACTGGGGAGAATTCTGCTCATCTCCAGACAAGATTTTGACTCGAGTTAATATTTATTTCCGCTTTTACAGATGTGCTGTCCAGTGATGGATGGGGTGTGTTAACCTTCTACTTTTTCACACCTGGTCCACACCTGTTTGGGATCTCATTCCCTGCCCTACTGGGCAGAAACTCTTGAACTTTGTTGGATCCTGGATCTCAAGCCAACTGAGGGTGGTGAACAGCTTTGAAACTCTTGGCCAGAGGGCTTTTTGTTTTTAAAGTCGGAGAGGTTGATAGGTTTTGTTTTGTTCTTGAGTGAACATTCGTTCTCATGACAAAAACATTTCACAATAAGCTGTTTCTATTTGACAGCTCTTTGGCAGTGCATGTGTGAAATAAGTTGTTTTTTTGTCATCCAGTTCCTAGTGGGTGAGAATATCCCTGTCTCAAAAAGGCATTGGACTTTCATTGTGCTCATTGATAGTTTAATCAAAGAAGTTGTGGACTAAATATTCCTCAGAGTCTAAACTCGCTGGGGAATGTAGAAGTTGACCTTCCAGCACACTGCGAAGAAACTTTTTTTTGTCTTGCTTGGGCAGCTCCTTTCGGGTAGGAAGGGGGCTTTGGTCTCCAGGGCTGTGGGTTCAAGAGCATGAAATTCAATACAAAAATTTTAAAACAAAAACCAAATGGAATTGTTTAGAATCCTGTTATAGCATATTTTTTTCATTTGCACTGCAGGAGCTAGTTATTAGTATGTGAGCACTAGCCAAATTTAGGTTGGTCAAGACTAGAGAGGAACTGCGAGGAAGTTCAGAGAGACCCAGCTAAGCTTACTGAAAATGCAGCTCAATGGCAAACTAGGTTCCCTGTTCAGAAGATAATGCATGACTGGGAGAAAACTCTTTTGCTCAGACATCTTGAAGTGCTTTAATTTAATTCCGTTAGTTTAGGTGAAGACCTGAGCAACACCGCTCAGTGTGCTCATCAATATTACTGAGAATATACTTGATTGGGCAGTGTGTGAATAGCAAGTATGTGGAGAGTCGCTGTAGTTATGAATAACATAATTGAAAGCCATAATAATCATAATGTTTCAGGCTTTTAAACTAATATCAGGTCAAATTTGTATGGTGGACAGGTTACTAAGTGGATTTCACATCCTCCCCTGACTCGTCTGGTAGCTTTTTCTAGAGGTGAAATACAGAACTATGGAGACCTTGGGACCGATACAGCAGGGCGACTCCCATGTTCCACATGTGTTGGTTTCTGTCTGTATGGGCTAAAGGGGGTGGCGAGTCAGGACTGAGGTGCATGGATGGAGCTGTGCTGTGAATATGGGACAAGAACAGTTGGGGTGTCATAAGCAAAGGCCAAGGCATGACAGGGTTATGGGATCACAGAGCTGAGTTGTGATTAACTTCTGAGTAGACCAGCATGTCACCGTGTCATTGGGGGTATCGGTCAAGGCTGCAAAGCAACTATTGGGCAATATATTGTGGTCCTGGGGCTGGAATAGTAAGTGAGATGCAGGTCAGTATGAGGAGCATCCACAGAGTTTGTTGTGACACCAGGGAACAACAGAGCAAGGAGTGGAGTTGCCAGTCAGGAATGAGGGATGTTGGCAGAGCTCAGTATTTGGAGTGACTGGTCAGTGCTAAGGTGCTTTCTTTTTCCTTGGATGCCACTATGTGTCAATCTTTCCTGGGTTTTTTTGCAGTTTTCCTTTAAGAATCTGAATCCCCCTGAGCAGCAGGTGATCTTAACTATAACGTAGAGGAGTAAGCTTGGGAAAGTTTTGTTAAAAGAGAGCAGGTTATAAAAACAACCCTCTCTGCACGGCTTGAACCTGTCAGCGTGACGCTGCCGACGACGCAGCTGGAGGGGAACGCGGCAGGCTCCTTGGCCCTGAAGCAGAGCAGCCCACACAGCCTGCAAATGTTATGGGGGAGGTGTGCCTGCCTTGCCAGGTGGGCCATGCATGGAAGTCAGATGCTTAAGTAGCCATAAGCCTCTAATCAAAGCGATCGTTTTGAATCCTGGTTGTGCCAAGGGCTTGAGAGGGACGAAGGAAGTGCATGATAGTCCTGCTGGGCTTATCTCCAAAGTACAGGGTGCTTCTGAGTGTCCTCTTCAGGACTAAATTATTGGCCCCTTGCGAGATGAAATGACTGTTCGTAAGGATAGTTCTCTCTGCAAGTGACTGCAGCATGAAGTCGTGCTGGTGTCCAGGCCTGGAGCAGTCAAAAAAAAAAACTAGAAAGAAAGTGGCTGAGGGGCTGGGGAACCTTGTGTCACTGAGGCCTGGGATGCTGGTCTGCCCAGGATGCCTTGGTGTCCTGCTCAGGTTCAGTAGCCCTAGAGCAAGGGTTGCTGCAAACGTTTCCATCCAGACAAATTGACTCTGCCTGTTCCTGTTGGCTTTGCTACTGTCTCTTTTGTGTTCCAGAAAGGGAGAATTTACCCTCTGCAAATGCTGGACTTACATGCAATTTTCCTGGAGCTCAGGCAGTCAGCCAAATCAGCAGGAGCATTTTGGAAGTGACAGGAGCCAGCTGAGGTCAGTTTTGATCCGGTAGGAACTTTACGAAGCCAGTCTTGATTAGGGGTCACTTCCATTAGGCCAAGTCAGTAGGAACTGCAGAGAGCTGGCTGAAAAGGTGTAATTCCTGGTGACGAGCTCTTGGATGGAAGTCACCTCCTATATGATGGAGTCACAGCTATGCTGAGTTATTTGCTGCTAGAAGGGACTTTGTTCTTGACCAGCTGAACTAGACTAGTTGGCTTTTTAAGTTTTTCTCAACCTTCCTTGTTGGATACTAAGACCCTTTCCAAACAGGCAGCAATGGACCTATGGCTTTTGCGTAAGGAGTAGCAGAATGTTCTATGCCCTTTGTGGATGCCCTGAGGCCATGCTGGAACCTTCTCTGCTCACAGCTGCTGTCTAATTCCACTGTGTAGTCTTCACCCCAGTTGTATGGAGGCTTCTCTTAATCTTCAGAGATATTTCAGGAAACTATTTCCTCTCATTGTCCTCAGAGCCGTCTATTTGGAGAAGAGGTGTCATACCATAACATGGCATTGTGAATGTATGTAGTGCTATGTTGTGGGGTATTTTGCATGCCATGTCTCTTGCCATGCCGTAGCATATGTGAGTGGGCCCTTGTATCTGTCTGTCAAGGCAGCTCACCCTTTCTCCCAGGATTATTTTACTTCCTGTTTTCTGGGTTGCCACATCCTGATGATGGCATATTTTTTCTCGGGATGCTTCCAGGCTCTCCTGCTTTGAATGCAGCATCTGATCCGTGTTCTTAGGTGACTGGCTGAGGGTGCAGGCCACCTGGGTTCAATTCTCTGCTTTGCTGCAGACTTTCTGCGTGACCTTGGCAAGTCATGAACTGATTTTTCCAACACATTTTTAGACGCAAAAGTCAAACTCCAAGAGAATAGCAAGAATAAGCTTTTGAATGCTGGCTATTCGTGAAGTACAGAGTACCTACATGTGGTCTATGTGGTTGTACCTGAGAAATAATAGCTTAGAGTAATTACCAAATGATAAAGGGCATAGCTACATTGGCAGAGCCACCTAGTGGGAATATGGTCTGCATGTCTAGAAGTCTTTCTGCTGGACTGGGCGTCATTTACTGCCTCCTCTCTTCCCAGCCTAGGGCCATTCCCTTGTTTACCCAGTGACAAAAATGAGGACAGTATAGGGTTGCATTGATTTAAATGCATCTACATGAGGATTTTTGCTGGCACAATTGCATCAGCAGCCCTCTTTGGCTGGATGAGCTTTGCAGGGTGGGACAAGCCTTAGTCTTTGAGTTCCTCAGGGACTTAACCATAACTGGGACATAATTGTGCCTCTCTTCCCTGCAGGTCCATATGAAGATGAACACATTAAAATTAAGAGTTGCACAAGCTGAAGGGACCATTGAAAAACTTTGACAGAAACAGTATCATTCAACCAAGATTTCATAAGTTGGTTCAGCTCATAAGATGACTTGAAACATGCACTTGATACATGTGCACTTGATAAGTGGACGTGAAAACATGCACGAGGTGGAGAGGTAGATTAGTTCAATTTCCCTAATTCTAAATATCCTTTGCAATGCTACTAAAGATACCCATGATTATATACAAGGAGGGAAGGTGTAGAATAGGACAACATTAAGGTTATCTGTTTACTTTTAGCTACTTACCTGGCTTGCACAGTGTGTTGGTCGTTGGTTCTCAGTCTTGTCTCTCAAATGGAGTAAAATCATTGAATTGGGGATTCTCAAGGGGCCGGTGTGGATAATGGCACTTTACTGTAAATTTGAGGTCTTTCAGCTCATCTTTGTTAGTCGCTGCTAGAGGGTCAGTAGTTCTGAGACTTAGTGTGCAACTAGGTCTCTTTCAAAACAAAGCTGTGAAATGGATCCAACTCTATCCTCGAAAGCTTCTGCTGGTGGAAGATCTGTGACCTGATCCATTCCTCCCCTGTTAGAGGAGCCTTTTCTAGCGTGGCCTGTAAAAGCAGCTCCTTCTCTTGGCCTGAAAACCGATGGCCCAGTTGACCTACTGCTTTTGGCTTCAGGAAGAGGCCCTGATCCCACTGGTTTCAGAAACAAACATTCCTTGTGGCCGCATCTCTAAAGTCAGCATTTCACATCCGTGCATACTTGGCCTTTATACTTTCAAAGCAGCTTTTTTTTTTCCCCTTTCAGAAAGTAGGGAACAGGAGGTTCAGAATGCCTGGTAATGCAAGGGCAGTGTGATGCCAGGGACTGTACTGCTGGCAGCGTAGGATAAACATGCTTGTCTTATAAGCTGGTGGCAAAGGAAGTTCTTGGAAAGCCATGGAAAGACTACCTGGAAAATCAACAAAGGTGTTACATGTGAATGAACCACCTTCTTTTTACAGCTCTCAAAACGAATCCTTCTCCTGCAAGGTGGTTTGGGCATTTTAGGGAGTGATAAGTGAACCACACCTCTTCTTCCAGATTCTTCTCATTGACCCACCATGGGGCCTTAATTCTGGAAAAATCTCTTTAAAGTTCAGTGTCAACAGGCAAGTGCTGTCTGTTCTCTGTTAGGACAACACATATCTGAGGTCATTCTCTGTTGAGAACTAGACAATCTATGTCCTCTGTAGGGAGCCTGAGTTACAGAGAGTAATTAAGATATGAAATTTATTAACTTTGTCCAGTAATCAATTGCTGGTGACACGTGAGGACAATTTTCAGAAAAGACTACTTTTCATTCTTCGTTTCCTGCATCGATACATCTCTCTGTCCACTTATCGGCCTAACTCTACCAGGCATGCATGAGGTGATGGTGAAGAACACAGACCCTGTGTCAGATTTTGTGCTAGATTCTTTGCATATGAGTTGTGCCTGGCACAAGACAGCTGGGGACAGAGCATCAGGAAGCCAAATGTAGCTTCCTTGTCATATGGGACAGTCACAGTGTGAGTTAGAGTATGCTAAGGACAATTTTCTCTTCTGATACTGATGGATAAACTCCACAGACCCTTAGTCTGATGAGGAATCAGATAATAAAACAGAATTCTGTTGAGAGCTTTGCCCCTCTTAAGACATCTTTCCTTCCAGGAAACTCTCCACTGTCCCTTTGCACTCACAGCCCTGACAATATGCATTGAGTTATGCAAAATGTCAGGGATGGAAAAAAGACTGATGAGTGATACCTAGTTTCCAGGCCTATTATTCCAGCCCAGGAGTCTTCCCATCCCATCTCACTCCCTGTGTTTTTATAAATGGCAGAGAGGAACTGGACTGTAGCATACAAGTCATGCTGCTTTTGTTTGTTTTTTTTTTTTTTTTAATAGCACACATTATACACAGGATTGTGACATGAACTGTAAATGCTCTTTAAAGGACTTTTTGCCCTTCAATACAAAGATTTCAGTCTGTGCCCCAGTACAGCTCTGCCTCTGTCTTCTAATGGGAGGCCTCAGCACGGGGAAACACGTCCTAGGAAGGCAGAACGACGGGGCGGGAGTTAGATGCAGAGGAGAGTGGCTCGGTACTAATGGCCAGATAGGCTCTGACAGCCTCACACCAACGGGCCACTCTGCTCTACAGGGAGTTTACGAGGCCTTGGCTTGTGTGGCCACCTCCACTTATGAATGAAAATCAAAACCAGATTGATGTCCCCCTCCCAACAGCAGCTGCCTGGTTTTTTGCATAAATCGTGCTCCCCTGCCCCTCTCCAGGGGAGCTCCATAAAATAAATGGATTCATTACATGCGGATTTCCTTTTCCTTCTTCTCTGGAGAAACAAAGAGCCTATTAGACACAATATGGAAATGCACATACGCATGCACACACGTGCAGACAACATGAAAACGTGCACGTGCACATGCAGTGTATAAGCTCCTTCCCATCTCCATACCCAAACAGTGCCATAAAATACGTGCAGAAAACCCCTTCTCCTTTACGTGCACAGCTCTGCCGAACACACAAGCATGTATTTATTTGCGCAGATCTGCAACTTAAATCCTAAACTAACAAGTACAGGAAAGCCCAGGGCAAGTTGCCTCCTCCCAGAAGGTGCAGCACGGAGAGCGTGCTGAAAGGGGGTTGCTTTCTTTCACCAAAGCCTCCCCTGGTGCCCAGGAGCTGTGTTTTTACCAAGAGCACGAGGGCCCTGTCCTCCTCAGAGCAGGGCTCGCAACAGGCTGCGCGCATGGGACGTCGTAGCCGCAGGAGCTGGGAGGCTGCCAGCTCTCCCTCCAGCTGAAGTAGAGGAAGGTGCATTGTGGCTGAGAAAAGGCGGAGGGATGAAGGTAGGGAAATGCCTGGGAGCCCTCCATTCCTCTCATCTCCAGGTGGCGGCAATACTGGCACAGGAAAGAGCTGGAAAACTCACCTTCCCTGGAAGGCTCTGCCTGTGTGCAGCAGCCACAGAGGCAGATCTCACACATCTGCGTACCGGGGTGAGGGCCACACTGGAAACCCCTCGCTGAGCACATTACACAAAGTCAGGAGATGCGTACATTCACCTTCCAGATGCTGCCATAAGATGTTGGCCCCAGGACAAGACTGTAGTACGTGGGTATGTTCACATTGTATGCTAAACCTGGGTCAGAGCCTGGATCTGAGCACTAACTTGCTTCCCATGCAAATTGTGAACGCCCTAACCCTCAGGTCCAACTCCCTCCAACTTCAGTCGGAAAGCCTCTGGGGCTCTGAAAGCCCAGCCTCGGCAGGGTGCTGTGCTGTAGAAACAAGACCCAAATTACAACAGCACTGGGAAACTGGTTATAACCTTTGCCAGCTCCCAGTTACCTCTACTCACCTGACTGGGGAGCCGGGAGCGGAGCGGAGGCGGAAGAGGAGAGCTGCTCTCCCTGCCTGGCACCGGGGGATGCTGTGCCTCGAGACAAGGGTGGAGAAGGGCACGGAGCTCAGTTGGAGGGTGGGAGGCAGGCACGAATATGGCATTTGCTGAGTCAAAGCCCAGGACCATGCTAAGGACATGCCACTGGTGCCTGAGCTGGACTGAACTCTGCCAATGCTCTGGTGTTTCCAGGGAAGGAACATCAGACCCCTTTTTCATCCAGAATCCATACTGCTGTGGAGCCCTTTTTAGCCTTTTAGCCTTTTTAGGAAGTGGTGGTGTAAATTTGGGAGGGCATAGCAGCAAGCTGGAGGCAAGAGAGACCCATTCAAAATCAAGGGGTGGGGAGAACAACGTTGCCAACAGAAGTAGTTCAGATACATGATCCAAGACCCAGATCTCTCAAATCCTAAATGTCTCAATAGCGTAAGAAGATACTGGTGTTTTTCTCAGGCCCACAATATTGGGCTTTCGGGTTGGATTCAGGCGCCATTGCTAGCTTTTCCTGGCAGCTATGAAGGGTGGGAACTTTCCCGTAGAAGATGCATGTTTTCACATAATCAAGCGAGTCTGAGAGCTGGAGCTCTAAGAAAAACAGTGACTCGAATGGGATGTCTGATGAAATCTAGAAAGCCAGCAGCAGGGGGGGAGACAGACCCTGCAGAGGAGGGCTTCTGAAGAGCTGGCGAGCAGAAGCCCCGTGACTGAGAGAAGCTAGCAAGAACTGAGATGTGAGGGAGCTTAACGCAGGTCATATTGCCTTAAATTTGGTATTCTGAGCCCCAAGGTTTCAGACATCTCAAGCTGAACCACAAAAATTGGCGATAACTTTAAAATCATGAGCTTTTGTAAAGAATAAATGCTGCATTTTCTCTCTTTGCCGCTCGGTTTCTGAGCCTTAGGGTTGCCTTTAAATTGGATTTTGTAGCTTTCCCTGCAGTAAAGAGGACTAGAAACTTCTCTCATGTAGAAAACATGTTGCATTGGAGTCACAATTTTCAATTTTCCCCCCAATGAAGAGGACTAGAAACTTGTCTTATGTAGAAAACATGTTTCTCACCTAATCATCTGTCATCAGGATCTGGAGCTTTAAGGCAAAACAGGAACAGTATAATGAGATCCACAACCCATCACAAGCACTGGCAATGCTATTTCAAATGGCTTCACTTCACTGGTGTCTGCAAGGACTTTGTTTACGCAGATATGGAGATTGCAGTCTTGACCCCGGAAACCTGGAGCCTTGAAATGGCCAAATTGGGTGAGCCCCCAAATCCATTTATTCCAGGATCCTGGCTCTGATGCTTTCTCTGATGCCTTTGTCACATGCTTCAGGGGAAGGTACAAGAACTTTGCAGCAGGCAGATGTAACATAATCTGTTCTACACTTAACATGACTTTCTGGTTCCTACCCATTAGAGATGGGGTTGGGACCAGGAGTACGAATTTTAGCATTTTTTCCCAAAGCGCTGTTACCTAGCATTAGTATGCTTTTTTTTCCTTTTCATCCCCATCAGTGTCCAGTCTTTTTGTAGGGTTTGCCAAACTCTTGGCCTCTCCATCTTCCTGTGCTAGGGATGGCTTAGTCCAATTGCAGGTGATGTGAAGGAAATGATTTGCTTTAATGAAGTTCGGACTGGTCGCTTCTTCATCTTACTGAATATCTGTTCACCCTTGTGTGTCCAAGGACGACAGCAACACCCGGTTGTCTTTCTCTGTGCAAGCACTTTGTACGCTTTCATCAGGACGCCTTCTGGTTGCCAGAATGCATGGTGCTGGGGATTTGTGCCAGTGAATCTCTTTGCTCGAGTCTCCCGTGTACATTACCTGCTTTCTTTTAGAGATCCTGCTTCCCCCCCAATGTTTTTTCCCTCTCTGCAATGCATTATCTGATAGCTGAGGCGCTCAGCTTGGACTGAGCCAGCCTCTCTTCTGCTCCCTGCTGCGACCTCTCGCATCAGCATCTGCTCTTCTTTAGGCTCTAAGCTCTGTGGCAGGGACGAGCTTCTGTGTACGTATGTTTGTGCCTGCAAACCGTGATTTCAGCTGGAACCTCTATGCTCTGCAGTAGTGCGTGCAGTGATCAGTAATAAATCACACTTAAATAAACCCTGCTCTGCCATTCATATGGTTGATCTCCTTCTTTGTGCCCTGGTGCCCAGGCTTGGTGGCGGGGCTCGTGCCCTGAGCACAACGAGGGCCAGTGGCTTGGAAGGGACTCAGGGCTCCTAATTCTCCAGGGGAAAGCAGAGGGCACACCGTTCTCTCTAGAAACAGTCCTGCCTCTGTCTCCCTCCTTTGCCCCTTATCTCCGAAATGGAAATAGGATCAAAGGCTCGGAGATGTTGAGATAGACTGCCTGAATATTCACCGGCAGGCAGTGGCAGGCCATGCACTTCAGAGCAACCCATCCTCAGGTCACAAGTGAGCGAGGAGGAGGGATGGACACAGGGGATCAAGCCCTGACCCTTCTCTGACAGTCACCCCTTTTTCTTACACACAGGAGGCACTTGCTGCCATTTGTTGAACCAATAGCTCCCCTCTGAATGGAAAATCCAGCTGGAGATGTGCCTGTGATATCTGACACTTGTAATTCATGGTATGTTGGCCTGTTCTGCAAATTGGAGCGGGAGCACAAACAGCCCCTCCTGACTTGCCAGCCACGTGTGGGGTTCAGTAGTCACACCGTCTGTGGGCTCCTCAGAGAGGAGAAACCTTCCAAGCAGCAGTGGGACTGTGATGAGGGTGAGAGGTGGGAGCCGGGAGGGGTGATGGCTCCCCGTTTTGGATCTGAGCAAAGGGGCAGGTGAGGTTTGATAACTTGCAGATCTGCTCATGCCCAGGAGCTGGTGGGGACTGGGAGGTGAGCAGCTGGCAAGGTAGCTGATCTGCTGGGAGAAGGGAGGAAGATTTTGTCTGTGCTTGTGTGGGGCTTTTTCGGCTTCCTTCTCACCACAGTCTGCCTCCAGGGACTGGGACTGCAGCTGCCACCACAGAGTTCAGCCTGGGCTTCCTCTTGGAGAATAGCTTGTGGCTTTAATCCACCATAGCCATGTGCCTCCATCCCTGCCTGCTCCCTGGGTGTGGAGTTTGGCTGTTCAGGCAGGTGGAGGCTCACCTGGGGTGAACAGAAGTCCTGCTGCTGTGACAGCCCTGCCAGAGCCAGAACTCGCTCTCAGGGCGAGGAGAAAGATGCTGCCAGGCCAAATTGCCTCTGCTGTGTGATGGGTGTTCAGCTTCAGTGCATCGACTCTGACCGTCCCACCAGTCCCCGCATGGGAAGAAAGGGCCAAAGGAGCCTTGGACACAACAGTGTCCTGGCTTTCAGGGGAGGCCAGGCAGGTTCTCAGGGGCAGGATGGGGACACGAATGACCAAGGTAGCGGGAAGGGAGCATGCTGCATCTATCAGCCTCTGTCTTCTATGCCTGGCCCACTGAAGGAAGAAGGCTCCTCCTGTGTGTTTGTCATGTCCTGGAAAATTACCTGTGTCCAGCCGCTCCTTCCTCAGCAGTTGGGGCATACAGCGATGAAATCTGCCTGCATTTCGGGCAGTGCTGCCTTTGGGTTAATCGATTCCCCATCTCGGCTGGTGATCCCCTGGAGAAGGAGGAGGTAGCAATGACAGGAAGGTAATATTCAGGCTGTTTACAGTCCATGAAGATCTCACCTGCCCATCACATACACCATACCATGGTTTAGTAGATCTCAGAAGCGCACGTTGGAAACCACCCCCAGGTTGTCCTCTTTGGGCTGCAGTGCCCATCACTGTGATACTTGGGCACTACCCAAATTGTTGAAGGCCTGAAGCCTCAAAGCTTAGAGCTCTTACTGGCCTCTGGACGGGCCCACCAGCCCTGCCTGCATCCAGACACAAAGCCATGTCTACCCTCTGGTTTGCAGACAGGATGTTTTCTCTCAGAAGTAGAAGTTTGAAGGTAGACTCAGGTCTGGCAGCCTACACAGCCTATTAAAAACCAGCCTTATAAAATATGAGCTAGGAAGCAAAATGCAGCGACATAAGAGAAGGAGGAGGAAACCACCAATTAGGAGCAGCCCCAGAGGGGATGCTTTCTCAGGAGCCAGGAGGCACTCTGCCAACAGGGCTTTTGGAGCGGGATGGAGCTGGCTGGGGGGGTCAGAGCCGGGGGCAGCTGCCTTGCACAGAGCCTTTCTGCAGTCGGGAGGGCTGGTCCTGCAGCCCAGGAGCTGCTGCCCCTAAAGCAGGGCAGCGAGGGCTTGCTCCCTGGCTGGGTGAGGGCATGGGGAAGGTACAGCCCCCCTTAGCCTATGGCAACCAGCTAGCAGTGGGGAATTCTCTCCTCCAGAGAGCAGCTTTGCCAAGGAGCAGCTGGGAGTGGCTTGCAAAGCTCTCCTGATAGGCAAGTTTCCCACAGGATGGAAAATGCGTGCCCGACCCAGGGCCCTGTGGCTGGGAGAGTGAGGTCTGCCTGTGCAAAACGAACCCACTGCTGGTGTCCAGCTCCAGAGGTGGCCTCTTATGCCATCAGGTGTAGGTTGGCAGACAGAAAGGACACAGGGTCTGAGCTTTGGGAAAGCCCAGGGGATTATTATTTAGTTCTTGGCCTGTCGGGCTGTTGTGGCTGTCTGGGAGTCAGGGTTATTGGCTGTTGGCAGTGGTGGAGCATGGTTTGTGGTGGGGGCCATGCTCCTGATAAGGAGCACTGAGACACTGAGGGCTGAATGACCAGGATGTGGCTTGTGGACCAATACCATGTGCTTTCTGCTGGAGAGAAGAGGAGTGGGTATGCAGCGTGGCTTTTATTTGCTCCAGTCTGTCTTGTTTTTCAGCCTTCCTGGAAATGCTGGCCTCTTACTAGCTTAGGGACCTGCTTAGGCAATGGGGTCCGGGGGGGGAGGATGAGCCAAAATACTTGCCTGGGGCCACTGGGTGACGCAGCCTACAGGGACTGTCTGGGGCCTGTGAGGAGAAGGGTCTCCAGTGGGCAGCTTAGAGCACCTGAAATCCCAGCTGCTTTTTGGGGATGCCAGCAGGAACTTTGGCTCTGTAGGAGATTTAGGTTCCACTGTTTTCTCAGGAATGAGGTGGCTCATCAACTGGCTGCCCAGACAGTTTTTAACGTCTCCTGTGGTCACCTTTGACTATCACTGTAGGGGGCACCTGGCTGATCTTTGCAGGGGTTCAGCGCTTTGCTTCAGACCTTTAGTGGCTGGGTCTGTGCTTTGGGGGCAGCTCAGCCATCCCCACCGATCCCCTTGAGTGAAAGGACACGTTAGTGGTGCTTCAGGTCTGATCTGCCAGGCAAGGATTGCTGCAGTAATAGTGGGCACGGTGGCCACCCAGAGCACTGTGGGCAGTGTGGCACACGGTATTTTGAAGGTGCTGTAGATGAGAGCTGCTTAAATATTTTCTTGGCTTGAAGCAGGGATTGAGGTCTCAGTCTTTGGCATCCTGAACATTTTCCCCATCCTGTGAGCGTCTGTGCGGAGTTGCTCTCCCTCTTCCCAAGAGAGCTGTTTCATGTTGTGTGAGGGATTCAGTATCCATATTATGCGAGGGATTTGAGCACAGGCCTCATCCTGTCAGAGGAACCACAGCAGTGGAATGAACCAGGCTCTCTGGTCCACTTGATGCAGACCATGAATCTGGGTCTCCCACATCCTTCTAGTACTCAACCTTGACCTGTGTGATCTGTCAGCCCTGATAAGTTTCCACAGAAGGGTCCATTTCCAGTAAATTCATATTTTTTCAATTGGGGAAAAAAAAAAAAAAAGCATCTTACTGACAAATGTCAGATTAGATCTAGTCCAGACATGTCAGTCTTCTTCCCAGAAGAGAATCTGTACCACAAATCATTGTGTACCGGCTGGATCTTGTGGAGGAAAAAATGCACCACAAAGTTACCAGTAAGAATTCTACCTACTAGTGTATGCAAGTGAAAAAACAGAAAAGAGCTTTAGTTTGACACACCAGGTAACAGAAATCAGGCTGTGTAATATTTTCTGCCTGACTACCCATATCTAATGTGAACAGCACGGTGAAAAGGGAAACAAGAAGTGGGTAAATGTTAGAAAGATAGCTTCTGAGTCATTGCGGAGCGAGCAGGAAGTCCTGGTGATTCAAGATTTGGCACTTTCCCTTGCTGAACCCAATGGCACATCCTAGTGCCAGGAGAAACTGGTAGGAAGTGCTGTCTTCTGGCTGAGATAACAGACCTGTGATCTTCATCAGCGAGGAGCCCAGCAGTATTTTTCATGAGACAGTAAAGCCCTGTTCATAGTATCCTGACCAAGACTATGCGTGGAAGTCGTCACCGACTCAGTTTCCAGACAGCAGTGAACTCTCTCCTCCTTTCAAACACATCTTGCTCTGTGATTATGTGCACATACATTAACTTGTTAGTCTATTCGAGGAGCTAGTTCTCTTGCTCATTAAGGCAAGTTATGTTTATCCTTTTTGTTTTGTTACTTACAGCCTTCATTTTTCTGTCTTTGAAGTGCTGAGATGCAGAGCCACTTTCATTGGCTATTTGTGGAGAAGGCTGTTGTTTGGTGTGTGCATTTTGCTCCAGATAAAGGCAAATCTGTGCTCTTCTAACTTCCTTTTGGAAAGAAGTGTTACTAGAAGCAAGCTTCTTGTGACCTCCAGTCTGCTTTATGGATGCCGTGGACCTCAACTGTTGGGATGTAATGATGTTGATTAATAATGGCAACCATAATTCTTTCTCTGCTGATCATTTTTGGAGCAGTGCTGTGCAACTGTGCTTCTCCAGCTGTCCCTTCTCCTCTTCCCTTCCCCTCTGCCCATCCCTTGGCATGTGCCGCTACGTCCCACTTCCCCACTGTCCAGGCACCTTTGGGGGAGCGCAAATGTGTCTACAGTCCAAAATCCTGCTGTGACTTGTTGAAAGTGTTCCAGCAGTGGGGGAGAGTCTCACATTTTGTAGCCAACTCAACAGAAAGGAAGGGCTCTGCGTGGATGACTCATTTCATTTCTCTTTGCCTATAGCAGAAGCAGCTAAAGGAGTTCCAGTCGGTTGCCCCATTAGCCAGGGCGTCTTGCTGCGGATCTGTTGAAGTTGCATACACAGCAGCAGTCACGGTTGTTGCACCGGTGAGCTAAAGAGGGCACTTGAGGCTTTTGAGCAGCAAAGATAGAGTCCCGAGAAAGAACTAACATATGGAAACCATGCAGACCATCCCTGAACTGCTGGCTGTTGCGGGCCTCATCCCCACTGCCTCTGCCAAGCCTGGCCATAGGAATGATGTCAGTGAGTTGCTCTATGGGGTTCTGGAGAGCAGTGAAATGCACCCAGTGAAGTCAATGATGACATTTCCAGTCCTGGGGGGTTACATGACCATGGATCACCCCCACGCCTGTTCTGTTGGACGCAGATCTGGCAGCAGGACCCTTCAGTTCCTTGAGTACAACTCATTATATCTGGGAACAGAGCCAACAGGGAATGAAGGAGACTTCAGCTGGTGTGAATCCCAGCTGCATGTCTGCTTAGCAACACAGGTTTTCATAAATATATTGTCCATGGCTCTGTGCTCTCCGCTGGTTTTTTTTTGCTGCATGCATCTGCCACTCCTCCATGTGGACCACCCTGAGGACCACTGACCCACTGTGGCCAAGAAAGTTGTGGAAGGGCTGAAGCTATCAGTCACTGGGCTCTACCAGCCACATCCCAGGTGCTGCTCCTCACAATTGAACAGCGGGAGCAGTGGTTGCTGTTGGTCCTGCAGTGAGGGAGGCAAACAAGCCTCTGCTCATCTTCCTAAGCAGCCACCCAGTGTCTGATGCAGCCTGGCTGCATCTGCTGCGGAGTGGTGCTGCAACATGTAAATGCCAAATGGTGAAGACCTTAAGACCAGACAAAGCTTTGAGGAGAAAACCCCCTTACATTAGAGACAATGTTATTGTAGATTCAGTTTGGGTCAAAGGCTTTTCCTCCATCCTTCTGAGATGTACCTGATCTCAGATCCACCTGGCATTGAGCTGGGCATGAGCTGAGGATCCCGTGTCCATGTTTTGAAGGACCGATGTGTATGGATGAAGCCAGCACTGCTTTTTGCTTTATCCCTAGGTGCCTCCACAGTCCCTGCTGGGTGCAGTGGGTGGAACAAGAGCTCTTTCAATCACTGATGCCAAATGACCGGAGCAGGACTCTAGGGCTCCCCTTCCAGCTCTAGGAGATGAATTGGCCTAATGGATGAAACAGGCCCCTGGGAGGCAGGACTGCTGAAATCATGTCCTAGCAGTGGGAGGGGGTGAAGTTGGGTGGCCAGGAGAGGGGACAAGGAGCCAGGATTCATAGACTGTAGCCATATCCATAATGGAGAGGCTTTTTCTGATCGTGGTGGCGGAGAACATCGGTCAAGACTTATCAGTATTATGGACAAACCACCCAGAAGCTTTGTTTGCCTTTGATTCTGCTCTGCGTTCATTTGACTTTTGTCTGAGGCCAGATCCGAACCCACTCCTTTCCCTTTGAAATGGTTTTCCGCTATTGCATAAACGAGAGTAAAATGACTTCATTGCCTCCCTGAGTAAACAGATCCCACTCCATCCTCAGAAAATGAAAGCTGAGGATTCATATTCCTCAGGACCCACAGCAGATGAATCAGAAAGCTGGACTTTTGTGTGTGTGTGTGAGGCTGAGCTGGGCTGACAAGAACAAGCGAGCCGAATGGGGACAGCAGAAGCGGCGTCAGAAGCTGGCACCTCCACGCGCCGGGAAAGCGGCGTGCGCTGGATGTGAACGCGGCCAAGGAGGAGGGAGACCTCCAGCTCCGGGCCTCCGGATAGTTCAGCTGTTGAGTCAGCTGGGTCTGGGGCTCTGCAAAACTACGTTTTTTTTCCTTGGAGACACACTTGCAAACACACGTGTTGTGGCTTGCACACGCATGCTCTCTTGCTCACGCGCACACACGTGCCCCTAACAGCAGAGGGAGGCCAGCCTGGCTTCATGTGGGTCCCTGTTAATGGCCAACATCTGGCGAGGTAGCTGGGGTAGGGAGGTGGCTGGGGCCGGTGAGCCCTTTCCCTGGCGATGAGCGAAGGGGAGGGCTGAGAGCTGGGCTGGGGTGGGCTGAGGCGGGCTTGTCTTCTCTAAAAGCAGCCTGCAAACACTCACTCCTGCTTCCTCTGTGGAGAGCAGAGGTTGAGCGGCTCTCTGCTTTTATGTTTTGTGTGTTCAAGAGCCGCAGAAGGACAGTGGTGTGAAACCCCCAAACCAAAGGTCCCTGGCTGTGCCAGGCCATAATAGCCAAGCAGGTTTTGCCAGCCCAGCCTGGCTTTGCCAAGAGGCCTTAGCTTTGCTACGGAGCACAGGAGCACGGATATCCTCAATATATGTTGTGAGGAAGGATTTGTTATGCAGATCAAGGGATTTTTCAAAATGGATGCGGGCTGTTTCCAGGTTTGGGTTTGCCTGGCCTTCCCGTTGGCAGAACTGGGCAGGAGGCAGCATCCATCCCGTGGTCCTGCAGCAGCCCTCCCTGCAGAAAATCAGTGGCCTTTTGGCCCCTGGGGAGGAGCATTCACTGGTGTGAACTGGTGGGTGACGGTGGCCCTGCTAGAGGATGCATAGGTTCGCCCACTGCTGCCTGTGGTGGTCCTGCTCCTTGCCTGTTCGCCAAGGTCTGATGTTAAGTGAGGTGGGGTAGAAAATGGTAGGAAAATATGGGGGAACTCTGCATTTCTTAAACTACAGATGTTCCTCATCTGGGAGGACTCCCCGGCTGAGCTGGGCAGCTGCCCCCCCTGCTTCCCAGCAGCTGAACCCCATCTCACCCCTGGAGCTTATCTGCAGGGGCCTGGGGTGGCGAAGCTCACACCTCGCCCAGCCTGGAAAATCTCTGTCCTCCCCATCCGAGCTCCGGGTGGCAGAAAACCTCCCCCATGTCTCAGCCTGCCTGAACCCAGGCTGTGGCTACCCCGAGACAGCTCTTAGCAAACATACCAAAGGCTTTCTGGGCATCAGAGAAGTGATGTTATCCAGATCTGCTGTTATCATAGTCTCCTCCTTGGAGTACAGGTAGGAAGGCTGTCAGAGGTGGGGAGGGAGAGATGGGGGTGATGGAAAGGTAAAGGAAAGAGAAGGGGTCTTTTACAAATAAAGAGCAAATTTTTGTGGATGTCATCTCTGTCTGTCCGACACGGGACTCCTGAGGACCGGGGCCTCATTTCCCATAGCTGAGCATGCCCATGCTTCCCGCGGGCTGCACCCGCTGGGAGATGCCCTGCCTGACACGCCACTGAGCCGAGGGTCCGGGGGGAGCAGCGGGGGCTGTTGGGGCTGGGAACGGTGCACCCTGGGGACATGCACTGCATGGGGCCTTGGGAACTGAGAGCCTTGCCAGCATCCTTCCCCTCCCATCATCTCGCTATCAGTCGCCCTGCCTATAAGGCACTGGGTGGTGAGGGCTGAAATGAACACTGGGGTATCTCTCACCCCAGCAATGTCCTCAAACCAGAGCTCTCCCCGACCTGGGGTCAGAGAGGCTGGACTCTGTCCTGGGCCTCTGGCTTCCAGGTCAAGTGTGGGACCACAGAGGAAGGCTGTGGTTAGAGTGTGGCCGTGCGTCTGATTGATCCCCCAGACATGCGTGCCCATGGCACACCATCACCGGACACAGTCCACACGTCCCCACTTGCTCACCACTGACTCACGACAGACTGGAAAAATACAATCCCACTCTGATGCTGTGATGAAGATGTAAAGTGCTCTCTAGCAAGAGTAGCGTACGTGAGCAGCTGATGGGGACATTTGGTGTCTGACGTTGCTGGCCTGAAGATTGGGATGTTTACTGTATGACTACGTTGAGTTAGACAGGATGACTCGGGGCAGACCTTCGTGACATGCTTGAGGCTGTTTAGGGGTGATACTCATCAGTTCTGAGGATACCGGCTCGACCTCCCCTCCTCTCCCTTCAAGCCCATCAGACGAGTGTTGGGCAATCAAAGCCCTAAATCTCAGGTACTGAGGAAACAGGGGAAATCTTGTTGCATCATGAGACATTTCTGCTAAGAGGGAAGGAATTCATCCTGGTGGGTGTTCAGGGGGAGCAGTCACTGGAGGTCAACCTGTCTGGAGCACCATGACAAGGCAGCAAGTGAGCTGGTGGTGACCAGGGACTGGGGAACCATCCTCCCTCTTCACTGGATACTCTTGTGTGGTGGCATCCAGACACAAAGACCTGCTGAGGGGCATCCTCCATGGGGGACCAGCCAGCTCCCCCCTCAAAGGCTGGGATGGGGGCTACTGGCTTCTCGCTCAGAGTCAGAGGGGTAGCCCATGCAGTCTGGTGATTCCTCTCCCCTCAGGAGGCTCTGGATGCTGCCGGTGCTGCCAGCTGTAGTCACAGATGTACTGCTGTGGGTCACACTCACAACATGCCCATGTCTTTGCTGGTGGGCTCCAGAGAGAGCCCACAGTGGCCTGAAGTGCAGGCGAGAAACGGAATATTCCTGGGCTCTGTGGACCTTTCTTCAAAGGGCCATCTGTTGAAGGATCCAGCACTGGCCCAGCCATGGGGTCAGCAAGGGTGTCCTTTATGCCTTTACACCTCACCTCTTTGCACTCGCACGCTTAAGGGCTTAAGGCCCGGACAGCAAGGGGGAGATGTCTGGTCCTGATGTGTTGGACTGGGAGGACTGTAGAGGCAGACCTTCTAATTGGTGAAGGGATGGACCCCAGCCACTATCCCCCAGGCACTGGTGGAAACCCATTTTATAGGCTCTGGCATCTAGACAGAGTAGTTGGGAGGCTGCTGGGTGTCGCTGGCTTACAGCACTGCAACTGGGGCTGCTGCACCATTGTCTTCTCCTCTTGGCCTTTCACAGGCAGAGGAGTGGAGGCAAGACCTTGGTGAAGGGAAGGGGCAGGGAGCTATGTGGACATTGTGACACAAAGGTGAACCCCACGCTGACTCCTCTCCTTCATGGGGCTGGAGCTTGGCATGTTTGCTGTCACCTAAGGGCTTCTGTCCACAAGTGACCCCAGGTTACCAATATCTCCTCTCTGCTGTGTGAATGTGCCCCCTACTACTCACAGAACCCCTCAGCCTGTTCTGATGTGGGGTTTATGCAGCCAGAGCTACCATACGAAGACAGGCCTTGCTTTATATTCACCTACCAGCCTACCTGAATTTCAAACCCTTGGTGGCACTGGGCTGCTGTGCAGCCGGAGCAGCGAGGAGGAGTTCAGCGCTGCGCTGTGCCCATCTGAGATGGACCATGCTCTGGGCTCTGCACTTCCGACCAGCTTGCCCTCAGGCACCAACTGTTTGTCTTCAACTAGCATGTCTCACCACCCACTGCTTCTTCCTTGCCTCTGACTCCCATGTCTTATTGTTTGGATCCATCTGCTGCCCAATGCAGGTCCCCATATGTTGAGTCTTTGGGAGCTGCAAGAAACTCCAGGGTGGCTGAGTGCCTAAATATCAGGTCTAGAGCAGACCTCCAGCTGGGGGGCACTGCAAGCTGGACCCACAGGGGAATTGGGCAGCTAAACTGCTATTGAAACAAACTCTCTTGTCTCTGAGGTGGAGCACTGGGGTAACTGGACTGCTCAGGTCTACTGCTGGAGGACAAGACCAGCTGGGACTGGGTCCTGTTTCAGGGAAGTGGTGGCAGACAAAATAGCATAGCAGAGACACTGAAGCCTACAGAGGTCAAGGGAAGCTTAGAAGCAGCTGGGTCCAAAAAGTTGGCACCCAAACTCAAAAAACCTACATGAGAGCATAGCAAGAGACATGTTCCCAGGTCAGGTCCTGACCCTTGTGTTTTGGGCAAGGGCTTTCTATGGCTTGCCACATCGCTGAGGTGTTGTGCCGTGGGCTGCTGGCTCAGAGGTTGATTTTACTCTAGTCTCAATCAATTTGTCAAGCGGCCAGTATAAAAATGTCTCCCTTCCTCAGGGTCATGACACCTCATCTTGTTGGGCTGCGGTGACAGAGCTGAGGGTTTGGTGGCTGTATAAGCCACCAGGAAGAATAAGCCCTTGAGTGCGACCCAGATAGCTGCTGATGGGATCCAGGGATTGCCTTGACCGGTGTGTTTTGTCCTTTGGTATCCAGGTCTATCCTGAGCATCTGGACCCAGGCAGTGATGAGTGAGGAAGGAGGAGCCTGGGAAAAAAGGTGGAAGGAGGCAGGGTTGGCTCAGCCTAGGCTTGGGGTGAACCGATAGCAGCATTTCTCCCCATGGGGTTATAACTTAGCAAAAGGGACAGGAGCTTCCAACACTGAAATATCTTCCTCCCACCGTGGCCTTTCAGGCTCGGGGCCAGAGGATGTGCTAGGGCTGTTTGTAGTCTGAAAGTCTTGGCATAAACGGTTGTCTGCATCGTGGATGGGTGTCCAGGTGTGTGACTGAGTAGCGGTGAATCTGGCTGCTGAGCCGGAGCAGTTGGTTTCATGCTCTCTCCACTGGTTACGAGCTTGTTGCAGAGTCAAGCTGGCATGTCAGACGCTGAGAGCTTTGGTGAGAGCACTTGTGAGGGCAGGGGGCTGCATTTAACCCTTCAGGGGGCAAGTGCATGCCAGGAGGCTGAAATCTTCAGAGGCAGCCCCGTTCTTAACCCCCAAACTGACCGTGGTTTTCTGCCAGCACGAATGGGTCTGCGTCTGCACAGAGAGGAAGGAGGAGGGGACAGCGCGATGCTATTCCTTTCGCCTCTTAAGGAATGGACGAGACAGGCAGAGGTTTCCCCCGCATCCGTGATGCTGGCGGGCTCCCCAGCTGCAGCCCAAGCCTGACGCCGGGCTGGCGAGGCTGCTCTGAGTCATGGGGTGTCTGCACGCTGCACAGCCCGGCTCCTTCCCGAGGCACGCAGCAGATCTAGCGGTGCGCCTGCACGCCTTCATCAGCGCCTGCACGTAAACTGTCCCTCCGGCCACCCGGCCTCTGAATCACAGAGGGTCAGGTCCTGGCTGCAAGCAGGAGGATTTCCCAGCACCCAGCGCAAGGGTTGGCGTGTGGAGGAGCCTCCTTGCAGGCAGCTGGAAATTGTCTCCAAGGGCACGTTTCTGGACAAGCCAGGGCTGACAATGTCCCTGAGCGGGTGGAAGTCCCCAAGGGGCTTTGCTGTGTTTCGTGGGGTCTGTCCCCGCAGGGAGCGCAGGGACAGAGGGTGCTGGCTGTCCCACACCCACTGGTGTGGGGTCTCTCTCCGAGTGCATCCTTACTTCTTCCTGCAGTTCAGGGTGTCTCCGAAGCCATCTCCCTCCATGGGGAGGACAAGCCCTGGAGCTACTCCCCTGCCAAGCAGATCTGTGAAAAAACTCCTGGGTAACTGGGGCCATGTGGGGCTGTGATACCCCAGTGGGGGCCACTGCAACCCTTTTGAGGAAAGGTTTGCTTCTCTGGGTGCTGTTCACATGGGCTGGGTGCAGGGGCTGCAGGGTGAGCAGAGTGAGTGGTGCTTGCGGTGTGCAGTGGCACGGTGCCGTGGGAGGGCTTTGCTTGCTGCCCGGTCCCCACCATGACTGCTCCTTGCCTGACCTCCTGTCTGCTCCACCCAGCGCTGGACCCTTCCTGGGGAGATGCATTGCCCAGGGGAGAAACTCCCTTTGCTTTTCCTGTGCTTCCACCCAGGTACCATACACAGAGCATGGTGTAGGAGATCCTGGGGCTGTAGGTGAGACAGGGGAGCAGCAGGGAACTTACTGAATTTGGCTCTCTGGGTGTTTGAATGGAGGTGCCCACCCCACCTCCTGAGCTGCTTCTCACTCGCTGCGGGTGGGAGGAAAGAATATTGTGGCATCAGCCAGGCACGGATGCCAAACAAGCAGCCAGCAGAAAGGCAAATATTTTGGCTGCCTCAACACATCTGTTTAGAAGCAGCTCAACCCCAATTTTAAACAAAATGGGGGAAAAAAGCCATTAATTGAAGACACATCCTTAGGAACGTGATCCCTTGGCTGGGGCCCAGCATTGGCAGCCTCGTTGGGAGATCATGTATCGCACAGACCAGATGATCGCCCAGGGTCTGCTGCGAGCCCCCCATGCTGCTTTTGGGCAGGTCACACATGCCCTGCGGAAGCTGAGGGAGGCTGGGCATGGCCATGCAAACACATGGCACTCTTGCAGGGGTAGACACTCTCCCAGCATCACAACTCTCCACCACCCTCCTCACCTCCCTTGCATAGCAGCATCCTTTTTCTTGGGAAGGACTCTATGTCAATGATTAGCCGCTCCTGCTCTTCTTCATCTTTTGTGGGAAGGATCCAACCCTAGGTAATCCTAAAACAGATCAACTGCTTTCCCAGCAGCCCCTGGCTGTGTGTATGGGACTTGGATTACCAGCTTGGGAACAGCTGATCCCAAGTCTGTTGACAAATCCATGAAGATTTGGTGAAGCTTAGACACTGCTCTCCTGATAGTCTCCTTTGGTTGACCCCAGACCTTGTTAATCTCTGCTGCACCCAGAGGCAAAGTTGTAGAAAGAGCTTCAGATGGGAAACCAGTGTGAGGTGTGGAAACAGGAGGTCCCTGAGCTTTCCATCTGTTTCTCCAGTGAGCTCTCCAGCCCTTCCTGAGCTCAGTGGTGTTGCAGGTACCTGAGATATTTAGGCTAAACTCAGGGGTGAAGGATGCCTGAGCTGTGGTCATACAAGGTGCACATCCCCACTGATGCACTGCTGCCAGCGTGCTCGCTGCCATGTTACCCTGTGCCCAGTGTGCCCCACAGCACCAGTGTCCCCCTCCCCATCTCCTCCCTTAAAGTGGAGGCAGCCACTATCTGCCCAGCCACCCCAGTCCAGCATGTGGAGGTCTGAGGGAAGGGCTGGAGGGATACCAGACCCTGCCTTGCCCCTGTGGTGGGGGGCTCTCGTCCCCCAACAAAATGCATGAGCTCAGGGCGTCACTGGGGCCTGGGAAGGGGACCAGAGGAGCCCCACATACAGAAATGTCAGGGGGAGGGAGAGGAATTGGCAGCCCCAGAGCCCACGGGACCCCCCACCCCGTGCTGCAGCACTCTGCATGGGGTGGAGCCCCCAAGGGACGGGCCCTGGCTTCCCAGTGGGGTTGTGCTGAAGCCCTGCTGGGTGATCATAGAATCATAGAATTGTCTAGGTTGGAAAAGACCTTTAAGATCATCAAGTCCAACCGTTCCTCTAACCCTGCCATCCCACCACTAAACCCTGTCCCTAAGCACCTCATCTATCCTTCTTTTAAATACCTCCAGGGATGGGGACTCGACCACCTCCCTGGGCAGCCCATTCCAGAGCCTGACAACCCTTTCTGTGAAGAAATTTTTCTTAATGTCTAATCCTTGGGTGATGAGGCTTGGTGGTGTCACAAGGGCTGTCCTGGTGTCAGCCGGGGGGGGACATAGCTGGCCGTGCTCTGGCAGGAAGAAAGGTGATGGTTAACTGCCGTGCTGTCGTTATTCTTCCGCAGTCTCCTCCGCCGTAGGCAGCAGCCGGCCTTGGGGATGTAATGAGTACTAATGTTAGCGTCCAGGGCGGAGGCGATGGGGGCAGGGAGCGCCTCAGAGGAAACCCTCGGCTCGGGGCAATCAGCGCAACTTTTTATTTCACAGATCACGCTGCAGAGTGCTTCCAAGTATGAACAAACCTAAATGAAGACAGCTGGCAGAGGCTCTCGTCATCTAACTCCTTCCAGATGTGTGGTCATATGCCGCAGTTTCTGACTAATGACATCCCCGAGGAAAGCCCTGGGGATGCAGCAGTCATGGGGCGGGCGAGGGGCACGCCAGGAACCTGTTGGTGGGCCGACAGCACTGGCTCCCAGGGGCCTGCTGCCTGGAGACCCTGGCTGGGGAGGGACCCTCCGCCATCCCTCTCTTCCCCTTGCGATCGGCAGGGCTCAGCGGGTGGCACGGGGCTGCCTCTGCCACGCCAGGCACCCGGGCAGATCTCCACGGGTGGGTAAAGCTACTTAATCCAAGAGTGGTGTCCTGTGGAGATAGCTACTTTATGGCCTGGAAGCCAGAAAACCGCACTTAGTAGGGTTGTGCTGGAGCAAATTAGCGATGTTTTCTGATAATGAATTGAGGTTGAAGCGTTTACGCTGCTTCCCGCTTGGGAGCCCATTCAGGTCTCCCTGCGTGATGCCTCTCTGGGCCGCAGAGATGTCTGAGAAATCAGTCTGGGTGGGAAGATTTGTAAATCCTGCCGCCTCCCCCTGAAATATCTGCCCCGCACGTCCCCATTTTATGTTCCTGCACAGCCTGGGTTGTATTAGAGCCGTGCACGGTCTCCAGTGGGTTTAGTGTCCTCCCCGCCCCCCCCCGCGGGAAGGGCTGTGCTAGTTTTATAAGCTGGGGCCTGGGGGATGCTCAGTGGCTCAGAGATGGGTCAGGAATCGGGGGAGGATCAGCCCCTCTGATCCCAGGTGGGAGATCATGTCCGCTCAGAGTATTGCCTCCTTCACGCTGTCTTTCAGAAACTGCAGCCAACCTGGGTCCAGGCTTGCTGCTTAGGTGGAGGAGTCATTTTGGGTCTTCCCGTGGTTCCTGTTCTCCCCCTCTTCCTCTCCACACCTTTGTAATTAACCTCTGAACTCCGGCTAATCCCAGGATTAGCATGTCATGGGCTATCGGTTAGGGCTTCCACCACCCCTTGTGTGCCCCAGCATCCCTGACAAACTTGCAGGGGGGTCCGGAAAGCCAGGTTGCCCCCGATGAGGGAGGAGGCTCATAATTGATGGGGGGTGGCAGGAGCCTGGCAGGTGGTGAGAGCTAATCCGTGGGTCACCTGTGGCTGATAATGATCTCCTAGAGCCCGGGAGCAGGGTGGAGGTGTGCAAAGAGCCTGAGGGGACCAGGGCAGCCACTCCAGCACCCCTATTTTGGCCCCTTCTGCTGGGCAGAGTGAGCTGCAGAGGGAAGGGGAAACCTGGCAGGCTTTCAGTGAAAGGTGTAAACATCTCCTCTGCCTGCAGGTGAAGGCAAAGGATTAGCTGGTGACTTTTGGTGCAGCTCCAGGACCTAGTTATGCATGTGTTTTCCCTTGGGGAGGGTGTCCTTGGGCAAAGGGAGAACTTGCTCATGGGGTTTATTCAATCTTAGTGATTGAGATGCACTCTAGGTCTATGGGTGAGCTCTCTGCTCCCCTCTCAGCCTTCTTCTGCCTTGTCCAGGCCTCCCTGGAGGCACTTCATAGCTCCCAGGTGACCGATTTTCCAGGAGAAATTCACATTTAACCTAACAGAGGCAGTGCAGTGACCTCTGTCACTTCACTTCTCCCTCAAGATGAAAACTCCCAGCCCTGATGAAGCATGCAGCAATACGGTCAATTTAGCCACAAGAGCTGCTTTTTTACCTCCAAGACATCCAACTGTGTAACAGACCACACAGTGGAAATACCAGAAGTAGCAATGGGTTCGTGCTGGGATTGTGACTTTAAAAATGTGAAGGCCGGCTCAAAGGAAAACAGAGACTGCAAGGGAAAACCTCATAGGTACTGGCCAAGACCTGCAGAACGGACGCTGGTCCTCATTTCCCTTAGCTGAGCTGTTTGTCTGTGGCCTTTGGTGGCTGCTAATCCTCTTGCCCTAAATGCTCGCTGCCCTCTCCTTCTGGTGTAACTCCATGGGCTGCTCCGGGACGCCCCTGGGGCTGGGGAGAAGGACGAGCCTGGAGGCTGGAGCAATTCCTTGCTGTGCCAGCACGGCATTGGGGGCTGAGCCCGGCGGGGGCTGCCTGGAGAGGAACGAACCCCTGGGAAGGCAGCTGGGTTGGCAGCCGTGCGGGCTGTAGCTTTCCTTCCTCCTTGGGGAAGAGGAGCAGCACTTTTTCCTGCTTTCACTGTGCCCCAGGGAGGGGAAGGGGAGGAGGGCTGCTCTCAGGAGGCTGCCTGGGGAACGAAGAAGTCGGCGTGAACTGGCAGCCTGTTTGCACCTCTCCGTGTTACGTGGAGCTGGGAGTGGGGCCGAGCCCTGGGAGGTACTGGCAGGCTCGCAGAGGAAGCGGGCGATAAGCTCCCGTCACCACCGCGTGATACGCTCTGTGTGTACAGGATGTTTGGTTTCCTATCGATCCCATCTAGAGGAGGCAGGGATGGAGAGATGCAGAGACAGGCTTTGTGGTTTCTTTAATCTGATGGTTTCCCTGCCTCTTTCAGGTGGGTTTGTGCTGAGGGGGTACCGGGGAGGGAGAGGTTAGGAAACATCATTACAAGGTGCAAGTACCTTGGGGACATTGGACCCTGCGCCACCTGGTTTCTGTGATATCAGGGGAGCCCCAAGCGTGTACCCTGAGCCTCTGAGCGATGCTTTGTTTGTAAACACTACTAAAAAAAAAACAACCCACATTTAAAAAAAAGCTTTTGAGAAGATCCTGGTCCTGCCCCATTGCTGGGAGAGCTCTAGGCTGCCCACAGAGCAGGACCTGGGTAAGCCTCAGGCGTGCTGCTGGGGAATCCCCAGCGGCAGAGAGGAAAACTGCTGGGAAGAGGCACTGCCAGCTTCTGTGAAATGCTTTCATTCATCGCTGTCCAGGCGGGAACTGATGCTGGCGGAAGGCGGCGAGGGGATGTGTTTCATTCCCAGCAGAGCCAGCGGGGGCTGGTTTTGATCAGAAGTGATCTGGTGCTGGACCTCTGGGTGGCTGATAACTGCAACCTGCCGCCTCAAGCGCAGCTTGGCCCGGAGGAGGCTCGCTCATGTTTGCATTTGAAAGGGCCTCCCGCGCGCGCGGTTGAACAGCTTCCAAGGCGGCTTACTTTTCTGCCTTTTTATCGTCGTTATTATTTTTTAATAAAGTTCCATGATTAGCTTCTCAGGCTTCGTGGCGGAGGGGCCTGGGAATTCATTTCCTCTCCTTGGCCACTTGCAGTGGTTTCCAGGCCAGCTCAGCACTGCCGCGAGGGGGGGACTCAGCGTGGCGGCTCCCAGCGGGGCGAGAGGAAGCCCTGGACACCCGTTCTGTCCTTCTGGGATATGCCAGAGGAGCTGTGGGGTGGTGGGGAGCAGCGGCGTGGGGGCTGCGCGTGGTGCGGGGAGTGGGGTATCCATGCGGGAAGCAGCGTTGAAGAGGGGGAAGATGTCTGTTGGAATTGTTGGATGTGAGCAGCCTTGGCCCTGTGAGTCAAGACTCAGGGGCTTTGGCGGTTCTTTGAGAGGCGTCTTGCACTGTGGGTTAAATAAAACCAGGGGAACAGGGGGAAGCATAACTCTCCTTCTATGTAATATGGGGAGGGGGAGAGTTTCTCTTCTCCTTGACTTCATTCTCCTCTGGATCTGCTGTGAAGCTTTTCTCCAGCCCTCAGATAGAAAGCACTGTTTATTAATATCAATTATGTTGTTAGGAACAATAATTAAAACATTAGCATGTCAAGGCATAATATCTGTTGTTATTTGCAGAACTGAGGGCAGAAAGAACCCAAGTCTTCATAGAGAAGTGACACTGCAGATGCCATCAGCTTTTCTCTTTTTACCAGCTTCTCCAATTTTTTCCCCTCTCCAAAACCAAGAAAAAGCTTTTCCCGCCCTCCTCAGTGTGCTGGGGCTGCTGGAGGCCAGTGATGTGGGGTGCCACAGGGAGGCAGGTGGGTTGTAGGAGCCCAGGCTGGGTTGTGCTTGGGTCCTGGCTTGGCAAAATGCCACAGTGACAAACATAGCTGACCTGGAGAGGGGCTTCCAACGTATCCTGGGGGAATTTGGTCACTGCAGGAGCACAGGATGAGTTCAGGGCTCATTTGCTCAGAGTCCAAAGCGAGGTGGGGTGAGGGCAACAGTGTGAGTGGATCGGAGAGGTGGAGAGGCATGAGTAGAAGAGGCTTTGGGTTCTTCACTAATTCTCAGGTCTAGAGCCTGAAGGCTCCTGGATACTCCTGCTGACTAGGACTCTGTGGGCAGGAAAGAGATGCCGATACCCTTATTCACCTTTTCTCTCTCTTCCTCTGCCTTCCCCATTGGGGTTCTTTGGCTGTGTTTCTCCCTTGCTGCAGCACCTCACCTGCCTGCCTGGCTTTGGCCCTTGACTGGCTTGGGGGAGAACTGCCCGTTGCTAGTGCACATTGCTTTGCTTGCCTTCATTTGCTCAGGCCCTTCTCTCCCCAGCTGACGTGCTGAAGATAACATATCTCTCCCTCCCTTTGCCTCGCTCCCCTTTCCCCTTCATTGCATGTATTTCTCTCCATCCCTGTGACTGAAACTTGGCAGGAAGTTCAGAGACATGCTCAGTCATTAAAGTGACTACCCCAAGGAAAGGCCAGAACCCAGCCTGAAGGAGCAGAGGGGGTGTGGATGATCCCCATCATTTCCACGTCAGCTGGGAATGAGATCCCTTCTCCCCTTGCTAGCAACGGCCCTTGGCTGGCCCCGTCGAACCGGCAGTGCTTGCCTACCCGAGCGGGAGATAGGATCTGCTGGGACAACCTGCTTGATGCTCCCGCCGTGACTTTTGGGATGTAAGATGGGTGGCAGCAAGTGCTTTGGGGAATCCCTGGGAGGTGGGGGGGTAAATGGGAAGCAGTGTCTGGAGGTTCAGGGGCAGATCCCTTGACCTGGCCTCTGGAACCAGCATGCTGGTGTTAAACGGTGGTGCTTGGGTATGTGTGTGCATTGCTGGTGTGTTTGCACATGTGTGCCTGTTAACACAGTGGGATGCTGCTCAGGCAGAGTTACATGTACCTGTTGGGTGTGCTCTCCGTGGGCAGAGGTTTTGTCTTTCCTCGCTGCTCCATCCCTCCCCGTCTTGGTGCTGCATCCCTGTTCAGAGCCTCATGACCAGCTCTGAGTCCCAAAATGACAGGACAGGAGGGAAAACAGGGAGCAATTTGTGTAGCCTCAAGCAAGGGAGCACTGTGGTCTTGTCAGTAGCTCGAAGAGGAAATAGGGGCAACGTAGTGGTGGAATGAATGGTGTAGAGAAACCCAGAGAGGCTTCGGTGTGTCACAGCTTTCGGTCTCGGGTGAAGTGGGCACAGGCTGAAATGCAAAGGGGCCAAACTCCAGGCAGATAAAAGGGGTGGTTGTGCAACCCTCGAACCCAGCTGAACAGTAAAGTGCAGAACACGTGTAATATTTTTAATGGCCAACAAGCAGCGCTAGCCAATTGCTTTATAAAGTGCCCCAGGTGGTGATCTTTAGCCGCTGAAGCCAGGATCTGCAGGGACTTTGGTCAGGGTCAAGCTCTCAGGGCTGAGTGCCCGGCTGTGGCAATGGTGAGGAGCTGGACGCATGCAGTCAGGAGAAGCGCCCCACAGAGCAATGGGTGCCATGGGGAGCAGAGGCGATGCTTTGCACAGAGCTGCCTTGCTGGAGCTGTGCTCTGATTGCGGCCCTGCTACGGTTTTCCAGTGTGGCAGGGAGGCAGGACAGCACGATAGATGAGACCTCCTGTTTCTGTTTGACGAGAAGCAGACTGGGAATCAGTGATTGGGTCTGGCATGGCAAGAAGAAGGGTTTGTGGCAGCTGTCTGAACTCTTCAGCTTCACTTCACTCCACCTTGGTGCAGCTCTGGTGGCATTTTAACATCATGAAGTCACTGGATCTGGTTGTACAATAGCTCTGGGCAAGGCTGGGCTTTGATGTGCTGTGGTTTTGTTCCTGCAGCTCCCCCATGAGATGCCTTTCAGGCAACATCCCAGCTTCCCCCTGGGACAGTGCAGATGCAAGACATCATTAGGTCAAGAGCAGATGTAAGGCAAAGACACAGCTGTTGCCAGCTAAGACTGCCCTGTCTTGGTGGGAGCAAGGTGATGTGAGCAACCTGTTCAGAGTGGGTCTTTGGGAATCCCTGCCTGGATAAGGCAGATCTTAGGGATGACAGGAACAGGCAGTCTTCATAAGCCATCCTGTCCCCTTGTTCTCCAAACATGTGGATGCTGGCCAGACCATATGAGGTTGGCTTGTCACTACTCACAGTGTAAAAGTGCCTCGCGGGTTCTGTTAGGAAATCTCTGGTGTCCCCCACGTGGGATCTTGGGCAGCCTCAGCTCCCTCATTGACTTCAGCCTACCACCAGCATGTTTTAAAGGAAGCCAAACTGGAACACTAGCTGTGATGGCCCTTGGAAGCCACCGACTGCCGAGCGGAAAGGAGCTTTATGAGCGTTACTGGAAGCTGCTGTGGCTGAGTTACCAGAAATAAACCACTTCGATTTGAGGCCAAGTGCTTGCAGACCACTGCATTTCCCACTCTGGTAGCTGGGCCACCTTCCTACTGCTTTTGCTTCTCAGCAGGGAGTTATTCTGTAAATGCCACCCACTGCTCTTGCTGATTTGAGTGGGTGGCAATGAGGCAGGAAGACAAAGGTGGGTGCCTTGCCGAGGCTCCTGTTAGCATAGATTATATTTTTTTTTTTTTGTAGAAGCGCCTTTTGTGGCAACTTCTGGGTTTCAAAAGAAGTAGCAAGAATAGCTCCTTTTAATTCACAGGCAATTGCAGGGCTGGGGGGCAGGAGGTAGCTGGAATGAGAGGGCTCTGCCCACAGTCCGGGAGCAAAGGATGTGTCCCTGGAGAGGCACAGATGCCTCAAACGGATGCTTTGCACGCATGGGGGTGGCAGGATAAGTGGCCCTTGGCCAATGCATCCCTGCTATTCTCCTGCCTGTCTTTGATTTTAATTAAACTCCAGTTATGACACACGAGCTACGTCTTATCCTGCTCCCCATCAGGAAGCATGGGGGCTGATGCCTACACAGCCCTCAGCAGCTTTCTTTTCCCACCGCCCCAGAAGAAGGGGGCAGTGGCCTGACAGACCTGGTTCTCAGGGCGGGGGGGCAGGCTGAGGCAAGGAGGGACTTGCCTGCTGCTTCCAGAGGGAGTCCTGAGCCCAGTGCTTTAATAACAAATCCATGTTTTCTCCTCCATGGGAATACCTGGTGAAGAAGCAAAGGCTGAGAACGATGCAGGGATGTGCAAAGGTTCTGTGGGGCTCAGGGTAAAAGTTGTGACTGGTACCATCTCTGTGTTGGGATGGAGTATCGTCTGACACTTCAAGACTCCTGATAATTTCCCTTGCTGAGCCTTTGAGCTTCTGCAGAGGCAAAGAGCCTGCCACCAGATCCTCTTGACCAGTGCTGGGAGCTGCCTTCTCCACCAGGCTCCTTCCTCAAGGGCAGGACTTTTTGGTGGAAAGAGAGTGACAAGAGCATTCCGGGGCTGAGGCTGGAGACCTGTTAGCGGCATGTTCTCCCTGCTGTGCTGTGAACGCAGCCAGCCCTGCCTGCAGCATGGCCAACGCACCAAGCCCACCAACTTGGCCAGGATCCTAACCCCAAATAACACAGCCAGTTGCCAGGCAGTGCCTGGTTTTCTGCCCTGGAGTCAAAGGGAAGGAATGTGGGTGGCTCTGCGTCCCGTGGCTATCGATGCCGTGGTGGTGGTCAGCCCCTCTTGGCACAGATTGCCAGCCTTGCCAGGGGTTGGGAACCAGCATGAACCCTTCTCCGGGGTGTCATGTGGTCCTGGCTTGGATGCGTGGGGCAACGACCCTGGATTGGGATGGTGCCCAGCTCTGGAGTCGGTCGAGGTGATACTGGAGGGTATTATTGTGCCAACTTGTCTCTCACACTTGGTGTAACATCTGGTAGCTCACTGTGCATGTAGGGCTGCCATACCCCATCACATCATCTCACAGATCTAGGATGACAGTCCCCAGCCTGCGGTCTGCCAGATCACACCGTCTGGCCCAGGATCTGCTCTTTTCTATGCCCCCTCTTTCCTGAAGCCCTCAGTGGCCTGTGAGGAGCAGGTCGTGGGCTCTGCAGACTGTTCCTGCAACCGACAGCCTGCTCTTTGCTGTCACCAAGCCCCTTCCTTGTGACATGGCCAGCAGTGTCTTTGGTGCATGATCAGGGGACTGGTTTTCTCCATTGCCTGGAGAGTGCAAGCCTTGTCATGTAGTGGGAATGGCCATGGGTGTTGGGATGGAGGCAGACTTCTTGTCACAGAGCAAGAGAGAGGCCAGGGCGAGGAGGGATTTCCCTACCCTTGAACCAGCAGAAGGTGGCAGATGTTTTATCTTCATCCCAAAAGATCCTGGGCTCTCTCAGCAGACGATGTAGCAACTTGTTGAAGGGGCACTGTCCACTTAAAAATGTGTCTCTATTGCATAGTTATTTCCATCCTGTTGCTGAGCTGTGAAGTTCCCAAGAACCCAGGAGTGGAGGAAAACACTTATGCTTGGCTCCCGGCTGGGTCGTGCGGTGCGTGTGTCAGCATTTTGGGTGCAATCAGTTTTCATCTGGTCAGTGAGTTTCTTCCGTTGTTTGGGTGGGCCTTGCACAAGCCTTTGGGGGAGAGTGAAAGCTTTTTTAGAAAGTGGAATATATGATGTGAAACCACAAGAGTGATGGAGGGTCTCAGGCGTGGGTAGGAGAGCCAAAACAGCTCCTGGATTTCAGGATATTAGTCACCGTCCCTATCGCTTTTCCTGGCATGCTGATCCTTGCTACCCACCTTTTGTAAGTGTCCTAATTCTCCATGAATCATGTAGGATTTTGGGAAGACCACGCTTCCTTCGCTATTTGTACCATTCATAGTGCCTCACGGCTGCTACTGTGACCTAAAAACACGTTAGTGAAATAACCACAACACACTCATTTTGGAAACAGATGAGAATTCAAATTGTCGGTTTCCCTCTATAGTTAGGAGTAAAGCCGCAGGGTCCTGAAAAAGCTCCAGCTGGTCTGAGGCTTAGCACGCATAAGTGTCCATGAATATTTGAGGTATGATATTAGGAAAAACTTTCTAACTGTCAGGCTAGTTAATGCTTGAGCAGGCAACCTAAGGGCGCAATGGGAGAGCCTTCCTGTGGTATTTTCAGAGGGACTTAGACTATTATCTCCCAGATAGGGCTGGTGATGCCTGAGCAGGGTCCTTTTCATGTTTACACCTCTATGATCTGTCCTGCTTTCTATCCTGGAACACAAAGTCCTGTTCAATGTCTCCGTTTTTAGACTCGGGACCTCTCTGATGGGCTTAAGCTGAGCCCATGGAATGGACTGCACCCATCCATAGCTGTCCTCTGTGAGAGGTCTGCCATGTCCGTGACTGAAATGGCTCCTGGGGGAGGGCTGCAGAAGATGGCATAGGAGACCAGAGTAACAGTGACAAAAATGTGGCCGAAGTTGTGAGGCCAGTTGTGTGCTGCAGGAGTTCCTGGAAGGGCTCCCTGGCAGAGGCATGAGATGTCCCATACAGCTCAGGACAATATCAACCCCAGGAGCCGCAGCTCTGGCATGGAAAGGCAGAAAGCCCCACCACACCTGGGCATGATGGAAAGGATGCTGGACTGAGCTCACTTGCCTGTGCAGCCCATTACTGGGTGGGTGTATCCAGTGTCTTACCAGAAGCCTGGAGGCAAAGGATCTGCTTTGGCATCCCAGACACCTTCATGCTTCCAAGAAGGAATATTACCCAATTAATGTTATTTTTGGTTTATTTAAGATGCCAGGGGTAGGAAGTATCATGTAGAGTACAAAAGCAAAGGGGGTTAATCCTTCACACAACCCCTTGGGTAAGCATCAGGATGATGTGGGTGCTAAAAATCTGTGACACCTGAAGATGACTACTCAGAGTCATGGAGGTAAAAGTCCCTCAAGGACTGTTAGATATGAAGACAGCCTCTGGCCCAGGAAGTCCTGAACCAGAGTCAGCCTGTGAGAACATGCGGAGGCAATATCACTGTTGGCCTGCTCCTCTTCTCCCTCGGGCATCTGCTATCAGCCAGCACTGGAGACAGAGCGCTTGGCTAGATGGATGCTCGCTTTGACCCAGCACAGCTGTGCTTGTTCCTTACGTGTGGAGTGACAGGGAGGTTGCTGTTGCCTGTAGGGTTTTGCCCGCGACCAGCCCTGTCACATCGGATCATAAATATTTTGCCAGGGAAAGCTTCATGGGGCCAAACCAGCATCCTTTCCTCTGTGAAAACACAGGTCGCCTCCCATTCCCAGGCTGCTGATGGGTGCTGTCCCTGCTCATGCTGCTGGTGCCAGGCTGTGCGCCTTGTTTGCTGTCCCTGCGGGCACCCAGACCTGGAGGTCTACGGGGCCAGGTGAGAGATGGTTCTTTCGTGCAACCATGTTTAAACCCTAGCTCTGTGCTCACAGAAGGAAGTGGCCTGTGGGACGTCAAGAGTGAGAGGTCAGGAGTCACTTTGGCATCTTTAGCTAAACACCGCGTGATTTGTACACTGCAAATTCCCTTGGGAAGAAACTCCACAGAGCCCTGTGATGGAAAAAGGAGCGGGAGGGTCCATGCACAGGGATGCAGAAAGCCACCTCAGTACGGTGAGGGAGCTGGTATTCATGCCTGGTGAAGGATGAGAGGACTGCTGAAACAAGTCCACGTTATGCTCGGAGGTTTGGTGAGAGGCACAGCTGATGCCAGCCCCCAGGGCACTCCCATGTCAAGTCCTGGTGGCACGGGAAGGCATACCCCCACCTCGGCACTGCGGTGGTGCATCAAGGCTGAGGGCTTCACAAGGAGCTTCCCCAGACAAGTCCTCCGGGGAGAGCTTGGGGCTTGGCGTGGAGAGGCAGGCACAACGCCTTGGTTTGTGGTGCCGCCCCCTCCCCTGCCACAGCGTGTGGGGGCTTGGGAGGGCTGGCAGGGGATCCCTTTCCAAGACTCTTGAAGGAGCCTCTGTTGGTGGAAAGATCTGCCAGGCTCCTCCTGCTCCTTCCTCCCCCTCTGCCTGGTGCTCTCCTTTGGGATCTGTGGCTGACACAGAGGGTTTTTTTATTATGTTGCTTTCCTTTCCCTGCTCTGATACTTGCAGAAAAGATGGGGATGGAGCCGGGTGGCTCCCCTTTCACACCAGAAAAGATGGCTTTGGTTAACTGGGAAGAGAGAGCCAGGAGCTGGTGGGGCATAGCCACCGGCCAGGCCCCGAACGGGGAGCCAGGGCACCCCCCGCCATATTTGCACAGGGCTGAGCGCTGCCCTCCGGGCCCCCTGCTCCCAACCCCGTGTCCCCCTGCGACCCGCTCCCAGACAGGGCGGCCAAATGGCCACCTCCCCCCCCCGGCCCCGGCCTCAGCAGGGCTCTCCACACAACGGAGGGGCTGTGTGACCTGCCTGCTCCCAACTTGGTTGCTATAGGAAAGGGAAGAGGCTGGAGAGAATGTGTGGGGCCTATTCACGCCCCCAGCCCCGATTCACAGCGCCCCTGAGGTAATGTTTGCCCGGCTAGCCGTGATCTTGCCTGATAAAGGGGCCTCCTAAAAGCCGGGGAGGGGGGGAGGACCAGACTGTGCATGGGGGTGTTGGGGTTCCCCTTCACCAAAGGGGGTGACGTCTTGCAGGTACAGGTGTACGAGCCCCTGCAGTGAGGCTATGTGGGGACTTGTATCCAGGGGTGGCTTTCTCCTGACACCAGAGATCCAAAGGCAGAATCAGTTTTGGCAGCCATGGGGTCTATACGCCTTTCCAAAACTCACCTTTATTTCTTTCTCTTTACCTGTCTCACCGTGAATGTTCTAATTATGAAAGTTATTACTGTTATTATAATATTTCTGCTTTTATGTGGTCAGAATGGCCCTTTGGGGCCATCTTTTTGCAGGTTGTAGTGGAGGATGGGTTTTGTCTCGGAAAACCCCTTCAGCTGCATGTGAATCCTGGGAAACAAAAGTGAAATTCCTGTTGCCTAAAAACAGGCAAAACAAAACTCCAGTGATCCTGGAAAAGTTTCCCTAGACAGAGAAGGAAGAGGAATTTTGGCACAGGGCAGGCAGTGGCCACATCTTAAATTTTCATAGCTGATCTTAGCAAATGTCCTTTTTGTATGCTTGATATTCTCCTTGACTGGCCTGATCAAAGCAATGAGACAAGTACGTTGCTGCTGTCTGGATACTTTGCAAGATGAAGACTGCATCCAAAATGCATTTTCAACATTGCTGACAAGGCCCAGAGGTTTCCTCCCTGGGACACTGTTATCTCTGCTCCAAAGGAGGCGTGAGGAGGGTGGTGGGAACATCTGGACCCTGAGGTCCAGAGAAGTAAACCAGGCTGGGAGAAGGTGCATGGCAAGGGACCCGTCAAACCGTTTGTTCACAGGACCGTGTTTTACGTGAGCCGTAGCTGCTTGGCCAGGAGGCTCAGTATCAGTGGGCATGGCTGGGTGGAAATCTCTTCTCAGTGCGCCACTGGGGTCAAAAGAAAACAAAAATGGGAGTGGGATGGAAGGGGAAAAAAGAAAAAGCAGCAAATATTATAATGGCATTTTCTCATGGGAAGGAAATATAGTCTCCAGCTCTGGTAAAAAAGAAACAGAGGGGGCTGGGGCGCTGCTATTGAGAATGGCTGGGAGCATGGGAAAAGCACTTCTATAATGAGAGAGGGAAAAGATGAGGGTGATTTAGGATAAGAAATGTTGTCGTTGGCTTCAACTAGAAGGAGAGCAGGTCTGCTCCTCCTGTGACTTTTTAAATGGCACCTATCATCGTAGGAAGAGAATGATTTATAAAAACCTCTGCTTATACTGAGAAAAGGATGCCTAGAAGTGGGTTTCTCAGTCTTCCTTTATTATGATGAGTAACCCCTCACTTGGGAAAAAAAGAAAAAAAAAAATGAAGCCCTTGTGCGTGTTAGGAAAAAATAAAAGGAACATCAAAATGCTTGGCAGATGACTTTGGGAGGAGAAATGGTGTATCAGAGAGGTGACTTCTGGACCTCGAAGGATAGTGCTGGGGGAGGGGCAGAAAGCAGCAACATTGCTTTTGTTTGGGATTTAATAACACTTTGGTGGTCTTGCTGTCCCCCTCGGCAGCCTTTCTGCAAATGGCAGCCTACCAACTGGGGAATGTTGCCCCTCAAGTGTCGGGGATATGCAGCGCAGCAAACAGGGAATTTGGGACTTACTGTAAGCTTTATATTTCATTTCAGCAGCTTGACTGGGGTCCTGCCATCGGGTCAATTGGTGTTAATCCTGTATTTGTATTTACCAGATACATCTTGCTCTGTTTTCTGGAATTCCCCTGCAATGAGCTCTGATGGGTGATGCAGGCTGCATCGCAGAGAGTTCAGCTTTCATTCATTTGCAGAAGAAACTAGGCTCATTTGAAGTTTGCTGTTGCTTAAGCCTGAAGTCCGTCCCCCCCCATTTTTGATTAATTTAATATCCATCAAAGGATGTTTTTACTCTTGGATGAAACTGTTTCTTTAAAGCCTGTGTTGTAAGTGACCTGGCGAGGCTGTGCACTGTTTCTGAGCCCTCTGAGAGCTCCCGTGGCTAGCGCGGATTAAAGGAACTAGGTCAGATTTCTAAACTATAGCATACACGATGCTGCTGTTCCAGCTGGACTATCTATAAAAGCTGGAAAAGAAAATCAGGGTCCTGGAAAGAGCTTTTGTTGGATGTGCACTTCCCAGAACTCCCCCGAAAAGCAATCCAACTGTGCAGGCTGGAGTGGAGAAGCTTCAAAAGGTTTTTCCTAAATCAACCCAGCCGGCTGAAATCCACGGGAAAGCTCATGAGAATTTTGCTCATGGGATGGACAGATAATGCAAGCAAGCAATATGGAAGGAAAAGCATTTTTCTACATGATGTCACTCCCAGCATTATTTTATGTGAACCAGTGCATAAATAATTATGTTTCTCCTTCAGCCTTAAACACAGGTAGGAGGACTTTACCGTCCACTGCAAAGCAGTTCTCTCTGGGATGGGATGGAAAACTGTCCATGTGTACAGAGCCAGGACTGCAGAATGGCTCGGAATGTGCAAGGGAAAACAAGTTTGCAACCCACTGAAACTCCTTCAGGGAAACAGAGGGGCAGAACATGGCATGCTGTGATCCTAGGCGGCAGTCTCCACTGACCAGGCAGAGGGACTATGCTCTCCATCTCATGAACTTTTTTGATCCCTAGCTTCTGTGAAAGGGTGCTGGCCTCTCAAGCCAGGCTAGAGCCTGGCCAAAATAACATTCTGGTTCTGTGGCAAGTGCTCTGGGATCAGACCACATGTGACAAGTACCCCAGATTCGTGTTGCATCGGGAAGAGACTATTGTCGTGACCCCTGCTGCGCCCTGGGAAAGTCACTCGGCCGCGGCTCACAGGAAGGAGAAAACTCGCTTTCTCTAGATCTAGGATTTCCTCCTCAGCCCTTCCCCTCCCTCATGTGCTGCACTGTATCTTACCCTGCTCTTGCATGCCAGGATCATAAAGCACCGTGGAAACGTCACACAGGCTGCCAGCCTTCCCTGTCCCAAAACCAAGGATGGTACACACCTTGTCCTCCCCAATGAGAAAGGTGCCCCTGCTTCTGCCCCGTGCTGCCGCTGCTGCCTGCATGGCACCAGCCTGCGAAGATGCCCGCAGGACCGGGCAGCCCTGGCACAGACCGAGCACGGCCAAGCAGACTCCCCAGCGTGGGAAATTTCTAAAGCAGCAACTTTCTGTAAACCACATTTTCATTTAACTAGGCTAAATATATTTCAGTTTCAAAACACACATTTAAAAATAACTTACAGAAATATTTATATGGACACGGAAAGGAACTTTCCAGCTTTGGGGATTCAGCCTACAGCCCACGGCAGAGCCCGCAACTGCCTTCCTGTTCAGTCACTCTTCGCTTGTTATTGAGTCTCTTGTTTTGGGAGTGTTTGAGTCTCTTTTTCCTTAAGTTATCTTGCTTCACTCCACCCTGCCTCACGGACTCAGAGGGCTTTGCTTCTGTGAGGTCAAGACGGATATCGTAGGATAGTTTTTCTCACAGTCACAATCATCTGAACTCTCTTGACAGTACAAGTTTTCTTTCAGACCAACACTGGGTCGACTCAAAGAATTCAGCTACCCTTGGGATGGGGCACGGTGCATATTTAGGAACTCCCTCTGTCATTTTCTTGCCCCTCTCTGCGCTCTTTATTTTTCTGCCTGTCTCAGTTCATGCACTGCTTGGGGCAGACCTCAGCTTTTGACGTATATATGTCAGCATTGCACAGTAGGCCTACAGATGGGAGTTTGACTCTTCTCGGAGGTTTTGCAACAAAAATGCAATTGTAAGGGTAATAACATAGCCTCCCGCCTTGTGGTTTTCACCATCGTTTATTCATTACTGTCAATACTTTCTGCGGCGGCACTGTCAGTTATCTGGAGGTGTACCAACCACTTCCCCTCGTCTACACAGACAATCCCCTTTGCTAAAGAAAGGCTAGGCTCTTACTAAAGCATCACAAGAAGGTCAAGTCCACAAGTCCATACTATACATCATACGGGAGAGAAGCAGTCTGATGGGCTGGGACAAAGGTTGGCTGATAAGGATGTGTTGTGTCATTTGTC